>NW_024356505.1:18308805-18741231 GCF_014805655.1 Passer montanus | reverse complement strand
CGGAGCCGCCGCCCGGCCCGGCCCAGCCCGGCCCCGAGCCGGGAGGGCGCGGCCGCCAGGTCCGCGGAGCTCCGGCCGGCCACTGCCCGGTTGTGGCCGGGGCAGGGACGCGTTTCCTCCTGTTTTCCCTGCAGCGCTGTGAAGGAAGCGGAGGGAGAGTCACCCGGATTGGGGCCCTGATCACCGCCTCGACAAAGCCCTAAACCCCATGCCTCCGCCCCTAGCCTGCTGGGGACCGCAGGTGTCCCGCGAGGAGCAGCAAGGAAGCACTAAAATGTGTTGGTTGTCATAAATAGTTGCCATCGAGGTAGTGGAAACTTGGAGGAAAAGGCCCTTTAACGTCGCAGGCAGGTGGCAGTGTCGGGGGGAGGGGGTCAGGAGGGCGTTGGTTTTGAGCTCATGTCGGAATTGGGTCACTGGGGTTGTGTGAGAGCTTTTTGAGAAGGGGAGGTGGATTTGAAGCTGATTTCAGAGCTTGAAATGAGGAGAAGAGTTCACAGGTGGCATTTGAAAATGAAGTAAAAGGAGAAACGGAGAGCAGCAAGATCGTGTGAAAAATGATCCCATTTAAATGGGACAGTGTTAACTTACCGGTGTGAGAGAGCAGAGGTATAAACACAACACAGGGCATGAAAGCAGGAATGGAGAAGAGGTTGGGTTGCTGGGGCCCCAGAAAAGGGTTGAAGAAGGGTGGACAGGAGGAAGCTGTGGAAAATGAAGAGGGGAGAAGAGTGATAGTGAGGTACCAGAAGGAGTCAGGCATCATTTTCTGATCCTTACAGAGGTCCCAAGCATTCATGTCTCCCATGTTTCTGTGAGGCAGAGCTGAGCTACTTCGCTGGAAGTTACAGATCTAAGAGTGAAAGTGCAAGATGTTTTCAGCAGCAGGGACTGTGCTGTGAGACAGTGATTGTGAAAAACGCTTGGTATCCTAATGGGTAGAGAGCTAGGCATGCACTCCTGAGCTCTGAAGAAATTAGCTGGGATAATTTAACACTATATAATGTGAGGAATTTCAGGTATCATTTAGGAGCTTGTTCAGTTTCCCTGTTTGGCATTAGTGTGACCGCTAACAGCAGGTGATAGCGACAAGCATGGTGTACGTAGCACAGACAGTGTGTTGACTAACAAGAATGGTTTTATGGCAAGAAATACAGGATTGTTTCCCAGAACTGTAGAAACCCTAATAGGATAGGTTTTGTGTTAAAGCAAAGTAACAGCAAGAAAATATTTTTATGTGAGACAAATCTCTTAATAAGGTCCGTCATCTTGCAAAAAAAGGTATGACACAGGTGAAAGCTTGGAATACAGGAAACCTGGTGTAAAATATCTCATTTACTTTTGGATGTTATACTGTAAACACCCTTCAGCTGCCTTGTTATTCTAGAGCTCTCTTTAGAGCAAATATAAAAAGATGCATTTTAGGGTGTGGTTATCTGGTTTATTTTAGTTTCCAGTGAGATTAATCATTCTCTGGACAGGGGTTCTCGTAACTGAAAGAGTAACAGGCTGAAATGTAAATACTTGCATTAGACATATTGCCCCATTAGTCAAATAAATTCCAGGTGTTACTGGTTTCGAGAGAAAAAAATGTGGAGTTTTTACCTTGGCAAAGGGAAGTGATGCTAGTAAGTGACAAAAGGTTTCCCTGCAGTGGATGAGGATCTGGGATCTCTTCACCACTTCTGGCGCTGGATTTTGGTAGCTTTTAGTTTCTCTGTGAACATGAAAAATCTGTTGTGTCTTTTAGTAGTATGTACATATGCAAATCTTCTAGAGGAAGGTGTAAAAAGAAAATCTCACAGGATGTAAGGAATTACTTTAGCTATTGCAGGAGCAGAACCAAGAGAAAAAAGATTTTTTTTGGGGGGGTAAATTTGCAAGTATTATTTTTCTTATTTCCTCCACAGTAAGGAAGAGGGGAAATAATCCTGAATAAACCTTGATTCTGCAAAAGAAAACTATACTTTTGCCATCCTGGAACTATTTTTATGCCAATATTTATGTATGTATGTGAATATACCGAAAATCAGGACTTAGACTAGCTCATTTCTCATGTACTTTAGGGCTACATCCTGCAAATTCCAGACAACTTTTTGCATTGTCCATCTTAATGTCTCAAACCATTAGCTGAGATTACTATATAATCTCAAAAAACAAGTTTTAAAGCTTTATTCCTCACTTAAGTGAAGGCATTTCTTAATCTTTTCTCATGTTTCATGTAGTTTATCACCAGATGTAAATGTTATAATTATAAGCAAGTGCCATCTGGTTGTTCTAGCACCTCTCTTATCTCCCATGGAGATATTTTTAGGGCAGCAGAAATACAGAAATGTAACTAAAACAGTTATTGTAAGTGATATTTGAAATAAGGTGTACTTTCTACTTTCACAAGCTTAGTTCTTTGATAAAGCTGACTGGATGCATGAAGCACCTTGAAGCGTGGTGCTTAATACTTTCTGCTACTAACAATTTTTCCCCATTTGAGCATCAAAGTACTCTAAGTTACTTAAATTAACTAAGCAGTTGGTTCCCTGACCTTAAAAAAGTTCATTTCTGATGTTCCATGGAACAGCCCATCCTCCTGCAAACTGAGATTGTTTGGATGACATCATTAAAATTGCCATAAGATGCAAGTAAAGATAAAGTACCGCCCTCTGAGGTGGAACTACTGATCATGTCACAGTTGAAAACATGATTTTTTATGGTAGAGAAGTGACTTTCCAAGCCCCCAACCACACAAACCTAGAGCATTTGAAAGACTGAGCCAGGGATTAGTTTTAGCACTTATCTTGTAGGTTCCTTTTTGCAGCCAAGGTTTTTGTTGCACTTTGCTCCAGCTGCATTTAATTTTTTAAAAACAAGTAAAGATTGGAATCTCATATTGACTCAGTGAGACTCACCATCCAGTTGTATTTACTGTACCACATGGCTACTATAGCATACTATGGGATATGCTGTCCTTGTCACTTAAATTGATACATTCTCAGGTGTTCTGTGCTGTTATAAAATAATCCTAAAAATGTATGTGGTGGTTTTTAGCTTATTATATTCCTTAAGTAATAAGATTGAATTTCAAATAAGAAAATGGAAACCATCACAAGCAAGAGAGAGTAAACTAGAAATTCAAGGATTTTAGAAGCCCAGTAGTACTGCCCTGTTTTTCAGTTAAAGCAATAGAAATTACATTTTCCCATTTGTATGTATTATTTTCTTAAGGTTTCTTAATATGCTGTTATTCTGTCCCCCCCATTTATATGTATCTGGGAATTAGTAACTTCAGAAACTTGAATACCATTAGATGTCCTAGAAACAGCATTGAAGGTTTCTCATCTTCCCTGGACAGTAACATGATTATGATTATTATTATGATGATTATTATTATTGTTATTAATATTATTATCAACATCATCATTATCATTATTATTTAAACTTTCACATAATATTTTTTTTAACCCTCTCATGTCATTTGACCTCTGTTTCTTTTCCACATAAGGAAGTGCAATCATTTCATGTTTTGTTTTATGGACACAGTCACTGTCTGCTCAAAATTTAGAAATCAAGATGAGGGAAATGATGCTTCCCTTAAACTTCCTCAAGTCCCTCATATTAATATTTTCAGTCTTTTTTGTCATCTCTTGTCTAACTGCTGCTCTTATAATTTTCCTGCCACACTGCTGTTTGTTTTCAAATTTCTTAGCAAAAATCTGTCTAGTTTAAAGGTGTTTGTGTTCTGCTGTTTTGCATTTATTTTTATAGTTCCTATAAATTAGCTCTGTAAGGCATGTAGTTTGTATTGTTTGTGTGACTATTCCAGCTTAGTGATCTGCTGAAAACCTTTAGCTTATTGTCAGCTTCAGAGATTTATTTAATTAGTCATTTATTTCTCCTTTCATGAGTTGGAAAATACAGAATCACAGGATAATTTGGGTTGGGATTGGAAGAGATCTCTGGGATAATCTGGTCCAGCCCCCACTGCTAAAGCAGACTCCCTAGAGCATATTGCACAGGATTGTGTGCAGATGGATTTTCAGTATGTCCAGAGAAGGAGATTCCAGAACCTCTCCATGCAGCCTGTTCTGATGTTTGGTCACTCTTAAAGTGAAGTTTTCCCTCATTTTCTTATGGAACTTCCTGAGTTTCAGTTTGTGCCTGTTGCCCCTGAGATCTTCTATGATAGTGGAGGCCCTGAAATGACAGCCAGGTGTAGAACTAGAGGGCTCCAGGCTGAAGTGCCAGCATCTCTGACCCTCAAGGTAGGACCAAAACTGCCAAATAGAACTCAGCCTGTAATCATGGCTTTTGTGATGTCCAGTCATCATTACTTTCCTGTGGTTCTTAAGACTTAAAATTAAAACAGTCCTGAGTGGAAGGGCTTGCCTGGATTTTTCTTCATGAAGGTTTGTGTTCCCTTTTAGATACTGTCTGAAGTCCAAATTTAATATTGTTGTCCAAGTACTGGTTCATATACTCGTTTTTGGCAGTTCCTGATCAGTGAGCTGTGCAATACTCTTCTTTCCTCTTGTCTGGTTTGCACTGAACATTTTTGTACATTTTTCCCCTATCCTCCATTATTTGTCTCCTTTATTGTCATTATCCAGCTCCCTGGATACTCTTGCAAACAGCACACAGGATATTCTTTCCTGTCAAATACTTTTCATTTGAATGACAGGGATGGAGCATGTGGAGTGACTATCTATTTTTCATACCTGACATTTTGAATCAAAAGAACTGTGTTAGTTAATCTGTTGTTTAGATAGAGCTGGTATTTGCAGAATTCACCAGAGAATTAGCAAGGCATTCAAGAGCCAGATTTATCCTTAATAAGACAAGTAGACAGTAGGGAGAGGAGAATGGACATAGTGGCAATTTGCACTGATTTTTCATCTTAGAACAATAATATTTAAAAAAATCTTCTTCTTAAGTATTTACTTGGAAATATTAATTTGGACACACACAGCCTGCAGTCATGGGTTGTATTCTGAAATGCATATGTACTTGAACTGAGATTATCTACTGCGGACTTGGATAAGCAATCTGATCCCTGCAGTAAACGATGAATTTATTATATTATAGTCTGCAACAGTATTATTGAATAATCCCCAAACTTCTTTCCCAAAGAGGCTTACAGTCTGAAAGAAAATGCAAAATGGGAGAGAGACAGCAAGAATCACTGCTTTTGCTTTGTAAATGAGAAATTGAGACACAGTTAAAATGATTTTTCAGCAAAAACTGATGGCAGAACTGGCCAAGGGTTCTTACACAGATTTACCATTGCCTTTATCTATCCAATTTTTCAGTGGTTTCAAAGGCTAGAGATTCATAAGATGGGCTTGCTTTTTCCACAGGTTTGGGAATGAGAAAGGAGCAGGGTACTGACAGAAGCCATGTTTAATAAATACAACTTCTTTGAAGGATGGTATATCAGTAAAATAGTTCTTCATTGAATAGATTTTCATAGTGGCAATATGAATGCATTTTCTATTAAGTTAATTTCTTTAGAAGACAATAATATAGTAAATACAGGCTGAGGCTCCCAGATGTTGCCACGTTCTCTTTGATGCATTCATGAGACCAACATTTTGAAACAGTCATTAAAGTATTCTGACCCATTAAGAATATGAGTCACCTAATTTTTAAAGCTTTCCTGGAGATGTTTCATATCTTACGAGTGTAAGTCTACTAAAAAAGAATCTGCCAGGTGTTGTCCTGTATACTGTAGATATTGCTAATTCCCAAATGTCTGAGAAGAATTCCACTACATCAGAAAATAAATTTACAGCACAATAACTATTGCAAGCAACTACAGAGTTTGATTTACTTTCAGCCCCTGATGTATCACATAAACATTTTTATCATAAGATGTATACTTTTCTGAAGGTATGACTTTTGATACTTAACAAACAATACTATGGCTTGGTACAAATTTGAATATTGATTTTGAGATATTGAAATTCTGAACAATCCATCTACAGATAATTAAAAATACTTTATTTTTTCCCTAAAAAACATGTTAATATTTGGCTTTGTAAAATTTTTTGGCATTTACTTAAAAAGAAACTATAAAGAAGCCATTGTCTCAATAAATGTTTGTAACGTATGCCAGAGATCTTAGTGATAAGATGGTCCTAAAATTGAGCATTGTGATTTAAATAATCTCTGAGATTTCAACAGCTTGAATCAGATGTTCCAGTGCTGTATAATCTCTTTGCCCTTCAAGGCAGTATGGACTGGCTGTCCCAAGAGAACTGTTTTGAGATAGAAGATACTTTTCAGTTCCTTATGACATGTGGACTTTGTTATTTTTGACATTTAATAGAAAAAAATGGTGGCATTGCTTGAGAAACAGAATGTTGGTGGAGTTTCGTCTTCTAATATGCAGAGATTTCTTATCTGACAAAAAAATTCCTTTACCAATCTATTTTTTTTTCAGTTGTGCCAGCAGGAATCATGAAGGCTACTGTTATGAAAATATGGCTTAGTCCAACTTCAGTACATGTTTGCATTTGAAAAACAAGCCACTTAAAATTCTAAGGTGTGCTTTTTAAATGATGGAAAATATAAACTATTACTGAAAACTTGATTTTTCCAACCCTTTTATACTATGCTGTTGAAAAAACACTTCACCTCATCATAAATTAAATTATTGATCTGAACAGAGAAAAATTATAGAAGTATTGTTTTAAATAGGAAAAATATTCATCAAAATAGTGCTGCATCTCTCATTCAGCAATGACTTTTTCCCCTCCTCTTTTGTGAACAGCCTGTATAATTTGTCCCAGGAGATAAGCTATACCCTCAGTGAGATGCAATGTTTTCTGTTTCTGCTATTGTTTTTTTCCCATCCTATATATGTATATTCCACAGAACTAAAAAGATGTGTATACTTCCTTCATGTTGCCATGAGATTGTTTTCATTCTGGTTCTATGAGAAGTGTTCTGATATCTACTGGACATTTAACAAAGATGAAAATGTTGTGGACAATAAACCAGTTTGCTCACTAGGTTGATGTGCTCAGCTCATTCCTGCTGGAGGGAGATAAATATTTACATGGAATATAGACTAAAATTAAAGTCTTGAGGTTCATCTTGTTTTTAAGGCAGTGTTTGAAAAGGCTCTCAAAGTCCACATACAGTTAGTATGAATACTTAAAATGTGCTGTAATTTTTGAGAAATCATATTTTGTTTATTGTGAAAGCACAGTAGATAGATTGTTTGTCATTTTGAGTAACTGACAACATGGATCATCTTAATGCTTTTAGAGGTAAAGCCTGCTAAAATTTGCTGTTAAAGCAAGTTTTAAAATTTGCTGCTTTTATAATTTGCTGTTAAAGGCAGTGATTTGTACCACAGTAGATTTCTGTCCTGAGCTGCTTTAGTGAAAGATCTGTCAGCATTTCCATTATCACATCCTTTTTTTGGAGAGGATCCTAATTCATTCATTTCAATTCTCACCAGGATAAAATTTGGCTTATAATACGTATTATTGGTAGTTTTCATTGCGTTAGCATTTGGAAATGCAAAATATGTTGTTTTCTCACAGCTCTACTTTTTATCTGTTGCCTCTACAGCACAAGAATTCATTAGACTGAATTCTGGAAAATAAAATATTCAGGGCTAGACTGTTCCTTTCAGCACAGCCTTGATCCATGAATGGTGTGCAATCTGTGCAGCTTGAAGACATTGTGCCTTTGTGCTCTCCTCTGGAGTAGTACAGTCTTCCTGCTGGTCTACACCAGCTCATTTTAACTTCCTTTATAAGAGTTGGTTCCTAAGCAGGGTAAAGAAGAGAAAACTCAATGTATTCATCTTCCCAATGAACCTGTGCAGTGAAAAGTATTGTGTTTGCTACTTTTGTGTACTAGAATGCCAGATGTAAGTAACTTGTTCATTAGTACGAAGGCAGACCTTTTACACACCTAGCTGCTCTAATACAGGCACACGTTATCTTTCCTTTTTTAAAATGCAATTTAATTTTTTTTTCCTAGCTAGCTATCTTTTTATGTTTGATGATATGTGTTATAGGGATGAACAAGTAATAAAAGTGCAAAATTTCACTGAATGTATTCATTATGGCTAAGAAGAAAATTAGCATTTGAGTCCCTTAAACTACAAGTTCAATCTAAAATCTTGATGACTTCAATGACTGCTGGTTCAAGCTCTTGTACTTCTTCTGTTGATGTGGTTTTAGAATTTCAGGTCCATTGAGCTCTGTTCTGTACTTGAGCAATGTTTTTTTCATGAGCTTTTTAAAACTGAAATAAATGCAATATAAACAGTCTAAAACAAATGGTAATATTCTAACTTTGACCAAATCAAGATGCATTTATGATGTCTGTATCATCATCTCCCAGATTTACATGTCTCTTTCAAGCCAGCAAAAGCAATGCATAATCAAATATTTAATCTGAGTAAAGCTGAAGACATTGAGCTATTCAGTCATAGCAAACATGCACTACAAAACATGGCCAATTGAAAAAAAACCCAAAAAACAAAGAAGCAATTGAAAATCTTTTTATTTCCTATTGGTTTTATATTTACCTTTATAGAACCTTTTTTGTGAGCTACAGAAGAATGTGTAAAATTATCTCTTGGTAATTGCTGGCAAGATCTGTTTACTGGCCTCCCAAGTCCTTTGTGGCAGAATCCCAGTGAAAGATGTGCTATCCACACTAGAGAGGAGCTTGGTTAAGGACCAATTTTAGGCTTGCTGAACATTCCCCAGTTCATTGGACAGGCTGGGATGCTGGCTGGTGTCATGGAGAGGCTGTGATGACTAGGGGATATTTCTGATGGCTGGGAAAAGGCAAACATTAAGCCTGTATTTATGGAGGGCCATCCATAAAGGTGACCAGGGAGGGGCAGCCTGCTGTGCCTGGCCTCAGTCTCTAGGATAATTGTGAAGAAAATCCTTCTGGAGGCCATTTCCATGCTCTGAAAGGCAAATAACACAATTAGGAACAACCAGAATGGATTTGCCAGGGATAAGTCATCCCTGAGCAATTTGATAGTTCTCTATGATTAAATAGCTGTTCCTGTTAGTAACTGAGATAGAGCAAGGGATGTTGTATGCTTTTACTTTAATAGGCTTATGTTAAAGTCTGCCATAGCATCCTTATAAGCCAAATTAGATATGGATGGATTACAAGGTGACTGGAGAACTGGCTTAATCTCTAGGCTCAAAGAGTCACTGGTTTGAAGTTCAGGTAGCCACTAGTCTAGTGCTTCTGCAGTTGATCATGGGCTAACTTGTTTAATGTCTTCATTTATAGCCTGGATGATGGGATGAAACACCCTCAGCAAGTTCATGGCTGCCACTAAACCAGAGAAAACAGCTGATACATTTGAGGGCAAAGCTGCTGCATAGAGGTATCTTGAAAAAGTGGACAGGGAGGTTGATATGCTGCTTAATATGTGTGTCTTAAGACACATCTAGGCTTACCTCAGGACAGATATTATACAGGAAAGGTTTATTATCTCTTCTGCAGTATGACTTAATTATGATGAAGGACTTTAAGTATTGGAACATTATTCCTGTTTAATAGAACTATTAATCAGTGACATGAAAAATGATTGTCATTGTTCAAATATCTGAACAACAGTATGCCCTGTCTGGCACTCAAGATACGAAGCAGAACACCTACCACATAATACATCCTAAAATGGAAAAGCACAGAACAAGCTTTAGCATATAATTACATATATTTCAGTGTTGTACAAGTGTGTAAACACTGCTACTTCCTCCCTCTTTCATCATATCAATGCAAAATTCTTCTGTTACATTACTACAAATGTGAAGTGAATGGACTTAATTGTTTCAGGTATCTGTTTCTAACTGAAGTCAGAGTTTGACTTATGAAGCTAGAAAAATCAAACACCAAAATAATTGAAAAACATTAATTGATCTTTAATCTATCAAGCAAGTGTGACTGTTTTATGGAGAATCACAGTAAGAGCAGTGGGTCTTTCTTTTATAAAGCTTATAGTCAATTTCAGTAGGAATTGATTGAAAGAAGTCCAGATATTTGGCATGGATGGGAGGCAAGATTAGGCACTCTGTTGTGGCAGTTACAACCAGCATACCCTTGTAACTTAAATTTTAATTTTTTTGAAATTAGGTTCTGTGACTGAGGAAGGGCCTTGTTACCAAGTAGAAATAGAACTGTTTTGTGGTGAGGAAATAATTCTGTATGTGTAGTTTTCTCCACCTCTCTGAAAAAAAGAAATGGCTTATATTGCAACATATAAAAGTGCTCTTTTCCATTTCAGCATAGAAGTATGAGCTTACTGTTATCACCATTTTTAACTTATCTTGTGTATTTTTCCATAAAGATACCATTCTCTAGCCCTATCCCTAGAAAGCAGCAATATATCAGTGTGAAAGAATGATTCAATTTTCTACATATAGTCTTTTTGAACAAATTAAGCTTTGAGTATTTTGCAAGAACATAGACTTACATTGTAGTAAACCTTTATCTATAATGACAAACATCTCATCTAAGGTGTTTTCAACTAAAATTTAATCAATTACAGCCATTTTTTCCCTGGGGTTGGTATTCATTAGTGCAACTCATAATTTCTAAACTCCAGTCTGCTGAAAATAATGAAATCAGATCAATAGTATTGTGTTTAATGGCTTGTGTTATACAGCTCATCTGCAAAGGCTCTAAACGTACATTTTCATAAGGTCTGCATTACTCAACTCATTGACCAGAGTGTGATGATGAGCTAATGCTGTTATTTTTAGTTCCTGCAGGTTTTATCCAAGGCATTTTGGAGATAAAGTGCTGGAAGGAATGACTGCACTGAACAGGGAAGCAGGATGCATTATGGATCATTTTTAAGTTCTGTTTTATCAGGAATGAAAGTTAGAAAGTTAGTTGAGAAGTGTTGCAACTGCAATTTCCTTATTTTAATGACTCCAGTTTATAGCCTCAGGACTATGCCCATTTTCATGATTTCATGGACTGCATCCATTAGCTAAAGGAGCAAATAAATTCCACTGCTGTGAGACCTATGTGTTGTCCTGTGTTAAACCACAGCCAGCACTAGGGGACAATGCAAAGACCTGCACAGGAGCTAGTTGCAGGTCACATATAAATCTCAGCCTAATCCCCGAATTTAAGATCATAACCGTGAATTTTTCTTACTTCTGCCTGTTTGTCACTCATATTGACCATTACAACCCTGACATCACTAGTATATAGACATGGTAAGGATTACTAAGAGATAGGAAGTACCTTTGCTGTATCTCATTCCTTTTCTAAAAAAAGCAATATCAATATTTAAGTGTCCCTTTGTAAAACCCCTTCTCCCCTTTTTTTCTTCCATTCTTCTCTGAATCCCCTGTAATTCTAGAGTGGACTCCTTGAGAGGCTGGGTGTGAGCAGATGCACTCCCAGTTCAGGGAGGGCTATTTCTGTTGCTTGTATAACAGCCTCCTGATATTTCCTGATTTCCCCTAACCCTTTCCTCACACCACCTGCCAATTTGTCTGGTTTTTCAGAGAAGAGATGCACATTCAGGTTATAAAATTAATTATCCTTGTTTCATTTCTAGTTGGATTTTTTTGATTCAGAGGAGATTGTGACTGATACAAACGAAACATGGTTTCTTAACAGTCTTTGCTTTGCTGACCACGTGTTTGTAAAGATATTAGAAATTTACATGAAGAACCTGGTTGAGTGCGTCTTAATGAACCTTATTGGCTCAGATCCAAACTGTTTTAAATAATTAGAAAAGTAAATATGGGGCCCCACAGGATATTTTCAAAGGCACAAAGGACAGTTAGGTAACCAACTCACAGGACTGATCTAAGGCTTTCTCCAGCTAAGCCACTAAAAAAGCCCTATACCTATGTAACCTTACACGAGCTGAAAAACATGGTCCATAGATACTGGCATATTTCTGCAAACTAAATCTCAGAAAACTTCTAATTAAAAATTTAAAAAAAAAAGAGTGATAAGAGATCTGGAACACTAGATTGTGTTGAGATATATGATTCACAATTACAGATAGGAAATGGCAGCAGATTCTAAAAGATCTTTGGCCTGAAATGATGTAGCAGAAATCTGTGATGAGCTGCTTAAAGAGGCCTATCACCAAGTGCCTGAATTTCACCAACCTTCTGTGTTCACTTATGTTGAACATTTTCAGCTGATAAGAACCAACAAGTACTAGATGGCAGCTTTGATTTTGCTTTTGATTAACAGTAGGAAGTGCTAGTAATTGTCAGTTTGTATTGGTTAAGATGATACTTCATGGCATCAACTCGGCAAAACCATTTTCTTTGAATATGTCTAACAAACAGGATGTAGCTTACTACAAATGGCCAGTTTTGTGCTGGCCTGTGCTTCTGTGCAATGTCTGTATAATGCACCAAGCTGAGAGATATTTGTTGCTGTCTGACTGTGCTGTCATGCTGTAGGCATGATCTTGCTTCCAAGGTAATAACAGAAGACACAACAGAGCATTTTGATACTGTTCTGTTTCCTTTGAACTTAGCTATGCTGCTGCCTTTGTGTTTAACGTCTTCAGACTGCAGGTGAAAATATGCCCAAAAAGCAATTAGAATTTTTGCATTTGTCTTCTAATTAGTATGGATGCCAATATGATAGAAAAATGCTTTATCTTCACCTAAATTGCTTATTTGATTTGATTCAACTTCCTTTAATTATGATCTTATATCATGTACAAATCCAAATCAAGTTACATATGTCTGTATTAACCCAAATAATAAAAAATGCACAAATGTTTTGTGGTCATTGAAATCAACATCCTTCCCTTCTAGTGTCCAGAATGTGGTGAAACAGCACTGATGTTTAAATAAAACAATTAATTAAGTCCTTTATTGCATTCTAATGTACAAATAAGAATTACCTGCATGAAATCCCCTTAGGATTAGATTTTAAAATATTTCTTTACAAATTAAATGCATTCTATACCAGATTCTTTCAGTACACAAATGGAACTGAAAAGGAAATTTGGACAAAAGTCTGATTTCAGGAAAAGTTTAATGTAACATTGCAAGAAAAAAATTCAAATATCAATAAAGCATATGATGTGTGGCCTTGCTTATGTGACCAGAATTGTAAAGCTATTTTCAGTGAGGTGACATTTGCCATGGCATCTATGATTTATTAATAATGTTGTTTAATGCAGGATAACTGCATTCCTTGAGCACTCAGGCATCCTGACAATATGTGGTCTCTGCTATGTAATCACTGTACTCACTGTAATCTCTGCTTTGTAAATAAAATGGAAATAAATCTTTGTCTCTAAATAATCCTTGCAGGGAATACAGAAAAAAGACAGCAGAAAAAAAAGTTAGTGAGAGGAAGTGCCTTATCTGTGGTCCCATCATATGTAAGTGAAAAGGGTGAAAACCGAAGGCAGGTCTTCTGAGCCTTAGACATCTAAGTCTCCATCCAGTGACTTGCTTGTTAGTCTGATCTGTCTCTCACATACCTTTGGATCTCATCTAACTGCAGTAGCCACCAACTGAAACGTCACAGATCACTTTTAAAGGCTATTTTTTATACTTGTGGTTGCACAGAAAGCCTTTCATATTCACGGAACTGAGGTAATAAGGAGGCACTGATATGAAGCCTCAAAGAAAACCACATTTTTCAGAAGTCATATGCTGGCACTAATTTACTCATGAGAGTATCAAACTTCATGTTGAGTATAAGCTTACTATAAACTTCCACTTTGACCATATCCTGTGTGACACAGGGTTTTGCTCTGCTTGGTGGTGGTGCTGTTTGGCTGACCTCAGACGTGTTGGTATGTATTACTACATTACCTCTCCTTTATTCTAAATGAGGAAGCCATGGAATTTCCCTCATTCTAATAATAAACATAGCAGTAAAAGCTAATGTTAGGCTGGACAAGGCCCAAGTAGATTTTTTTTTTCTGGGCAGCTGAAAGGATTTGCCTCAAAATTGACCACAAATTCAGACACTGATGCATCAGTTTGGTGTCTGCCTAAAGATAAATAGGAATTGGAAAGTAAAAATAACTAGAGAACAAGGGGAACTGTGAATGTAGTCCTGGGTGGAAGTCCTATGAGAAAGAGGGAATCTTATTTTGAGCATATGATCAGGTGGAAATCCAGACTTGAAATTTATGAATGGGAAAGCCTTCATGTTGGCTTCTGAGAAATTTGTGCATGTTCTTTGTATGAGTTTTTAAATTTAAAAGTATGAAAATTTGGAAATAATCAAAGTAATGTTTTACATTTCTTTTTTAAATGGAAACAAGTTGGCTTTGGTATCAACTAACACTTGAAAGTTTTTGTGATTGAAACAGATTAAGTGTTTTAAAATATGAGACCCAGAGGGCACTTTCCCATGAGTATACACCAAGGAAATGATTTGGGGATCTCAGAAGAAATGACTACAAGTCCCTACATCAAATTATGGCACAACTTTAAGCAGATAGGAAAATGAAGGGTCGGGAATCTTCCACAGACACATTTTTGCACTGTTCATTAGAGAGGCTTCCTGCGGGTTACACTGTACTGGAGTTGGGGGAGTGAGTTTAAAAGATCATCAGAAATAAACAGTGTTGGGTGCTGCACCCATCAATGTGACTGACAGCATCCCTGGGAATTCAGATTGCTGGAAATTGCAGTGTAGTAGGAGATAAGAAGCCTTTCAAAATCTGAATTGCACAAGGACTGGGCTTTTTTTTTTTCTCTTAGCCTACAGCACTTTGTCTTTATAAAATTTTAGATTAAAAGTGACATTATGTGAATTTTTAATAAAGGAAACACTATTTTATTTGCCTGTTGTTACACAGCAGAGTGATCAGTGGCATTGCAAAACACTCCCTGTGTGATGTGGTATTGAGCGAGAGCCTGCACGTCATTTCAGGAGTTAGAATTTTGTATGAAGGAAATAAGTGTGTTTCAGTCTTTGAAAACAGGCATACATAGAAATGTGAGGGAAGCATAAAGGTATTATGATCATCATTTCCCTTGTGGAAAAAAAAATCACATGTGAAATGTGATTGCCAACTCAGACAAATTGCTGTTTGGCTTCTACGTACAAACATGGACATATTAATTGAATTTCTCATCAGGAAATTGTTCCAGTCTCCTTGTTCACCTGGTGATAATCCATCTGATGCAGCAGTTGCTATGGTAGCAGCTGTTTCAACATTTTAACCTATATAAATATTGCTCGATATAGAATTCTGTGATAACACAGTTAACTTGTATAACTATTACTCCTGAGAAGAAAATTACAGTCAAAAATCAGAGCAAATAAATTTGCAAGAATTTGCTACCGAGCCAGGAAAAAGCTGGTTGGATAAAGCAAGGCTGACACCTGCTGGCTTCTTTTGCTCAGACACAAATGGATTTTCTGCATTCGAGACATGTCCAGCTTTATTTAAAATAGCTTTAAAATAGCCTAATTCCTTCTGCATTAGGAGAATTTTGTTTTTCTGGTGTCATCATCTATTTCTTATCCTTTTATTTCTGAAGGTTGTGAACAATTTTTATATAGAGCTTGCAGCTCATATTGCAGACTTTAAGCATGTCCTTAGTAAAAACAAGCTTCCAATTCTTATTACCCAGATTGCTTATTCATAAAGTTTGACATTTAAGACAAACTCAGCGGTGCTAATTGGCTAGTTAGGCGTGCTGATGGAATTGGTGTTTTGAGAGTGAATAAGGCATTTTATATAACTTCTAAAATACTCTTTGTGATTTTTTGAGGCAGAGAATGAAAAAATATATAACAAATAATCTCTTCCAGGCAGAGCTAGTGTCTTACTAAGCACCATGCATATGGCGAGTGCTTAAAAATCCATTAATAAATCCAGCAATAGGACATGCATAAATACTGTATGATGTCTATTCTCCTGACACTACCAAGGGCATAGCAAAATCATGGGGGAACTGCAGGTGCACTGCAGCGCTGGTAATTCCTGAAAGTGTTGCGCCTGTCAGCTCTCAAGGGCAGGCAGAAAGTCTCAGTGTCATGGGAAGGATTTCTTCAATGACAAGTAGTTTGTACGTCTCCTTTGTGGGGGTATAGCATAAACTCCCTCTGTTTAGTTTGGTAGCTAATGTGAGAGAAAGAGAGCAGAGCTTTAACTGCCCTCCCTTCTGCTCCACTTTCCTTTGAAAAGTGTTCTGCTGCTGGCATTATTAACTCTGAAACTCCCTATACAGCTGTGGGCTGCAAGGACTGGCTCTCCTATGCAACTGTGGAAGAGGCACAAAGGTTTCCTTGTGACCACTCATTCTTTTTGTGTCCCCACAAAAGGCCAGTCACAATGTAGTATGCTGTTAATAGCTGAAGCACAAGATGTGGTAATGTTAATGAAGCCTGAGCAGCTGACGCTAAGGTTTGGGGGAAACTGGGGCCTAAATGACTGTGCTTTATCTTTCTTATTGAGTCACTGCCACATGACTCTTTTGGCTTAATCCCTTCACAGCATTTTATGCAGAGGCACTACATTCAGATGTTTAAACACAAATTCATTATATGCCATGTGTGCTCTGATGTCCTTGCGTGTGAATATGACTTTGTTATTACTCTGTCCTCAAGTATATTTTTCACCTGCCCATGTGAATACTGAGGTATTTTGGCAAAGTGCTTCATTGTGGAGCTGTACTTCCCACTCCCTGAGCTGACATTATGCTCTTCTCATTAGCATGTATGAAAACGTACTTCTAGGTTTAATAAGGAGCCATTAAGAATCTGTGAAATATCAATGTGGAAGCAAAGAAACTGAGCATCATTGAAACTAGAGATGCAGTAGAGATGCAAAGAGCTCTGGCTTTTCAAAGAGAGGCAAGGAGGGAGGGGGAGGCTAAGGGTGTGCATGCCATGAATGTCCCTTCTGTTTGTTAGCTCTACAGCAGAGTCAAAGAAGCTCCTATCTGTGACAGACAGACCTGACAGACATTGTTTTTTCTGTTTTTATTCCTGCCTCATCTTCTATTTGACATTTTTAGATCCCAGTGTCAGGATAGTGTGGTACTTAGTAAGTGGTCTCATAAGTCTTGCTCTTCTAGGGCTCAGAAGTCCACGATGCGGCTACTACAGGTAATTCCTATTTTTCTGTCAGGGATTCTGAGATGAAAGTGAAAGGTGATTTTTTTTTTAAATTTTAATCTTTTTTTTTAATTTGGAGGTTTTTTTGTTTTTGTTTGTTTGGGTTTTTTGTTTTGTTTTGGTTTTGTTTTGTTAGGATTCAGGCAAGCCAGTATGAATATTTGAATATATTTCTAGATGCAAAACATGTGGCCCTTCATATAGTTCCTAATTTGTGTACTTTTCTGTGACAGCTTGCAAAGTTGAGGGAATGGTAGTGATTGATGCTATAGGTACTGTGAAAAAAGGCAAGGAGAAAGTCAGCTCTTTTGGTGCTGTCCAAAATCCCAATAGGTTAATCATCTCACATTGCAGAACCATATCATTGTAGGAAACCTGAAAACCTTATTATTATTTCCTGGCAAAGAATTTCTCTTTGCTATCTGATACATGTTGTGATCCTCTGTGTCTGTGTCTTGTGAAATGGAGAGCAACTCTAAAGCATCTGGAGCGGCAAGAACCACAGCAGATTATTGTTTTTACAGAACTGTGTAGCCTGTGAGGCTAATGTGGTATCACATCACTGATGTTGGAGTTCTCATTGCAAGGAATAGTACACAGCAAGGAATAGATATGGTGGGAAGCATGTTCATCACCAGCCAAAGAAAAGAATGTCCCAGTTCTCACTTTCTAGTGTAAGAAACTTTCCTAAATCCCTCAGATGCCTTTGAAAACCTCACCTCCAAGTCATGCCCACCCCACCCCCGCCTCAGTGAAAAGTGTCTCTTGAGGCCAATTTCCTGAGAAATTCTGTGCGTAACTAAGCATAAAACTGGGGCATCGCTAAAGACAGAGGAGCATATGGAAGTTCTCTAGTTCCAAGTTTCTGCAGCATTTCTTCCACTCAGGGACCCTTGCAAACCATGCATAGAACATGCAGTAATACTAACTTGGAAGAAATTCATCTAGCACTGTATTCTGCATTTGCACATCCATGTTCGCACATTCTGCCTTCCTTCAGAGAAGGAAAATATTTTGAGGAAGGCATCACAGATGCTGATAACTTTCAGTTACTCACAGGGAAATAGCCATCAAGTTATTGTCTAGAAAGGTTCCTGACCTCAGAGTGTCTGAGTCTGTGAGGAACTCTGTCTTGTCCAAGTCACTGCTCACAGCATGGTCAGCTGGAGCAGGCTGCTAAGGCTGTGTCCAGTTGGGTTTTGAGTATTTCCAAGGATGGACACTTCACAGCCTCTCTACTCCAATGTTCAACAGTACTTACCATTAAAAAAATGCTTTACTTTTGTTAAAAGTGCTATTCTTGCATTTCAGTTTGTGATTTTTTGCTCTTACCCTGTCACGAGGTACTACAGAGAAGAGTGTTCTTTACTCATTCCTATCAGGTGTTTATGCACAGTGATAACATCCCAGTGAGCTGTCTCTTCTCTAGGCTAGGCAGCCCTCATGCTAAAGAACAGCATAAAGAAGGCAGACTGAGAACCCATGACATCTGAAATAGTTCTGGAGCTGGCAACTTTGAACAAATCACAATGAAATTCTGTGTCCTATCCCTAGAGTAGAAACACAGAAATCATGACCCAGTAGGAAGACAGGCAAAAGTAGCTTCAAGATACTTCTGAACTCCTTTAACCTTGAATTTCCCTGGGGTCTGGTGAATGCTCTAGTGTAATCTGTTCAGTTCAAACTGTGGTTCTTCTTCAGTGTCCTATGGGAATGTGAAATAGGATTGCATGAAATAGAAATGTCATGGCTGGAATATCTGTAATACTGTTTCTTTTGTCCCCACTCCAAGCTGTAACGTGCTCCTTTCACCAGACCTTGAGAGAGGATGTTAGGAACAAAGCTTATTGGGTTTTTTCATAGTGCCTCTTCTAAAGAAACCTTGCTCAGTGTGAAGGGCTTTTAGGGCCCCTTTAGACCTCCACATTGCTTTTGCATGGAAAACAGTGATGATGAGGATTTTCTGTTTAATCTCTCTAGGTCTTAGGTATAAGATGCCTGAGACTTGTCCCTAAATTGTAATCTCTTTGTGTTAGGGTTGGATTTTGAGCTGGGTTTGGACTTTATTCCATGCTTTTGGCTTAGCAGAAAGAGTGCCATTTTTTCCCTCTGGTTTCCTGCAGTGCTGGAGAGTAATTAGATAAGGACAAGTCAAAACCACAGTACATGACTGCAATAGGTCGTTTTACTTATTTGTAGTGGAAAGGTCATTGGGCCAGCAGATGAATCCTATTTGCTAGGGTGACTTCTAGTTGTGAGGACACCTTACAGAAAGACTTTTTCCAAGACAATGTAAGTCCAGACTTTTGGAAAATTCTCTTTAGGAATCTTGACAGGGTGGTAATGCTTCCTTCCTCATACTCCTCGTATCAAGCTAGAGATGCATCTCATTGACCTGCCAAGGTCATCTTGGCAGCTGCTGAGTTAGAGTGGTAAGAGGTAGCTTCCTCTCGTTGAGAGACTTTTTGGTCTTTTTACCAACTGACTAGTCCTTAAGTTGACTTCTTTTAAACAGAACAGCCCAATATCAAAGGTCTTTAAAACTTTTATAAAGTGATATATTATAGTACCTAGAGTTTGCTTGTAAGAGAACTAATTAAAGATCAGTATACAGGTAGTGTGAAAATTGAGCTTTATCCTTGACGTGATGACATGTGTGCTCCCCTTCACTTTTTGATAGTGATACATCTACCACACTAAATGTTACACTTTCACACAGCTACTCAATATTTGTCAATATTCTCGTTGTTATTCAAATTGTATGTCCTACTCATGTATTCATGCAGCAGTTAAGATGGTGATTGCTGGATGATAGATGCCTTTATTGTCATAACTGAATTTTGTGCCTTTATTTAATTCAAAAACTTTTATGCTCCATTAATGTACAGTACATTGGATATAAGACAGATGATGAGATTTAAGTAAGTTTGTGTCTCTTGAGCTTTTCATCTCTGTGCATATGCATAGGATAAAAATATGGTCTTGAGGCCAACAAAAATTGGAAAGATAATGGAGAGCAAAATAATTTTTGAAACCAATGATTTGAATATTGTAGAAGGAAAATATTTATAAACAAAAGTATTAGGGAAATCCAGTGTTGTCAAAAAACCAATAAACATTGATGGCAAAAGAAATAATAGGCAGTACATCAGTTTGGGAGTTCAGCTTGTGGTCTTGCAACAAAAAATTTCATTAATTTCCAGTTAAATCAGAAGAAATAACTTTCTTAAGTGACGCTGCAGATAGATGTTGGTTCTCCATCTTTGAATGAATTATCT
Organism: Passer montanus; assembly: GCF_014805655.1. Classification (NCBI taxonomy): domain Eukaryota; kingdom Metazoa; phylum Chordata; class Aves; order Passeriformes; family Passeridae; genus Passer; species Passer montanus. Next base: position 18,720,880 of record NW_024356505.1, on the reverse strand, counting down.
GTTTTTCCATAAAAAAAGAGAAAAAATCAAGAGTTGTTTAGTATCTATGTGAACATAGATAAATGTAGGTATATACAGGGAGATATATTTCAGCTTTGCTGTCTCATTTCTGCATGATGATTATAAGGTACACTAAAAATTATCCAACTGCAGTTATGTGTCTGAAAAATTATGAGAATTATCATACAGGAAGATGAAATTATTTTACATCTTTCCTCACTAAAAATTTTCACTAGACTGTAATGATTTGGAAGGCAAGCTTTATTCATGTTATTTCTCCTTTATCAAATCTCCTGTTTTAGCTTTTGTACCTGTAACTTTTGGTGTGAAATCAAGTGACCCTTCTGCACTTTGACAAAGCCCTTGTATCCACTGGACAGTGACTAGCCTGAATTTAGTAGCTAGATCACTTCTAATCCAAGCTAATCTAGCAGTTAGAGGAAAAGGTTTTAAAACAAGTCACTTAGTATCCCTGAAATAATGCTTTGTTTTCCTAAAAGCAGGCAGGCCAGCCTTCAACCCCACCAGGCAATATCTGCCTAAACATCCCTACATATTTCTAGCTGCCTTTTCCTTTCCTTGCTTTATCTCCTGTCTCATGGAGGAAAGTGTGTGGGCTGACTGGCAGTCTGAGGGCATCTGCCTCTGGTTAGAGAGCCTCCTCCTGTCACCCAAGTGTTTACAAAGAGGTACCTTGTCCTCTCACTGACTGTCTGCCTTGCTCATTGTTGCATATTGTTGCAATACTCCTTCCCATCACAGTGGAAGTGTCTTGTGTCAAAAGCCAAATTAAATGTGTACAAACCAGGGCAGTTTTAACAGTTTATTGCAGTACATTGTCAATTTGATCAACACAAGTCATTCAGATAAACCAGATTTTTCTAAAAGATTTTTAGATATTTTAGATCTAAAGAGGCTTTGCCACCTCTACAGTCTACTGATTTTTTTTTCAAGTCATACCCTAAGAATCTGTTTTAAAATTCAAGGAATGAGGATGACTCCTTATTTAATTTGTCCTCTCCCAGTGAGCTGGTGTATAGTAGACAGCTGGCAGACCTGTAAGGAATTGCTTCAGTGCTCTCATTTTGATTTTTTCAGGCTTTTCTCAGATTCTAGGACAGTCTTAATTTCCAGTTTATTCTTTTGGGGTTTTGTATTGAGCTCGTGACCAAAGCACCAGAGTGACATGCAAAAGAGCACGGAGCAGCATGAGGAACAGCTGGCGTATGTTTATGCTCTCACCCTCTCCTCAGGGGGATGAGTGTGCCCAGCTGAATATTTTCCTTTGGAATTACTTTAAATACTGTGCTAATAAGAGAGAATTGAGGGTAAAAGAAATGTGCTTGTTGTTCAGTGTATAAATAGTGAGTCTTGTTATATCCCTATTTCCTTGCTTAGCTCAAGCACTGAGCAAGCTTCCAGAACCTGTCTGCTTCACAGACAGGCTTTTCTCTGTAGAGATTGTGTTATGGATATTCTCTTTCTGCTGCTTTAGGGAAAAAAAGCTGTTCTTTGTGTGAGTGTTTTTTTTTGTTTTGTTTTGTTGTTTTTTGTTGTTGTTGTTGTTGTTTTGTTCGTTTTTTTTTAACTTGAATAATATGAAGGAAAGCTCAAAAAAAAAAGGAGAATTTCTCTGTCTCCAGATTCATAGATGTCTGTTTTTCTGAGGACAGTGGGTGCTTCTAAATACAGAGAAATAGCACTGCTATCACAGTGAAGACAATGACAATTAGGCTTATCTATAGTACAACCTCTGTGTCTGGAACAAGATGAAAATTTGACAGGTGGCACCAGTGAGAATTATCCTTTTGGAAATGAATGTTGGAGCCATTATGAATTGTCTGTGGCATCCTGTTTGGAGCAATAGAAGTGAACCAGAATGACATTACTTTCATTTTATTCTCAGATACTTCTTTCTGTCAAAGGATATTTTTCAAGCTAAACCTTGTCTTTAATAAGTGAAAATTTTATTCTATTTTCCTTATATTGTATTGCTATGGCAACACAACATGAAATGGCTGATTCTGAGCTGGCTATCATAAAACTGCTTCCCCATTGTGTCCAGTGACCAGCCTCCGTTAAGGGCTGCGCACTCCCCTGAGTGCAGGTCTGGTCTCCTTTTCCCTCAGCAAAGCTAGCTCACTCCTGTGGAGGAGTCTGTGATGAGTCAGAATAACACTGTGGACATTTTGACATGTTTATACTTCCACAGGTACTGGGGCACATCAAGGATCTGTTAGTCTACAGCAGCAGCGTGCAACACAGAGCAAATCATGTCCAGGAGCGGTGTCACCCTCACCCATGAAGGCTCCTGGCTCTCAGGGGCCGGGTGTTGCCCTGTCCAGTGTGGGCAGGAGCAGCAATCCCCCTGTGACAGCTGAGGCGTCACAGCTCAGCACTTACCTACAGTTTTAGGCAAGGCAGTGCAGTCTGGTGGAAGCTGTGCTGCTGCAGACATGCTCCTGTTGCTGCAGTGACGGGCAGGTTATGCCTGCCTGAGCTGCAGTCGTGCCTCTGTGTTGACTTACCCCCAAGACTTCTGTTTTTACAGTGTCCCCCCTTTCCAGAGAAGGCCTGTTGTGCAGCACTGAACCAACACAGCCTGACCTAATTTTACTTACTCCTCAACAAATATTCTAGTAACCTGATGTTTCTATTCCAGAAGGATAATAATGATTCTTTCTGGAGTGAAACTTTACCCGTAGCAGAATAATTACAGTGAATTATCTGGGGGTACGATTCCAAGGCAGCAGTTCCCAGGCACTTGCTTTGAAGAATGTACCTCTGCAAATGTGAGAAGGACGATTTCTGACAATCTGCTATTGATTACAGAAAATTGTTTAGTTCTAGTTTCATTCTCAAACATTTGTCTCTCTGCTGCCTTGTTTTGGAAGATCAAGCTTCTCAGAAACTGAACAGTAGGTCTTATTGATATCAACTCTATTTTACCTAACAGCTCATTTACCTCTTTCCTCTCTGCCTGCCTCCCTCCCCTTCCTTTCTGTGCTGCTGCTGGCAAGCTAATTAGGCTGCTCCCTCAAGAAAAATTCATCCAAGGCCATAATAGCCATATCAGATGGAAGCTAGGATAAAACTCTCCACAGTATAGCCTTATAAGTGCCTCTCAGCTTCCCATAATGTTTCCCTGCCTGCTTGTGCTTTGTAGGGAGAATTCTCTCATCATATCTTCTATGGAAGTATTAGGTAAATTAATTAAAAGAAATTATGAATGTGTGTTTCCTGAAATATCCTCCTTGATTTCTTTTTATCCCACTTATTTATACATTTTAGGTGCTGAATCTCAAGCTTTGTCCAAAAAGCCCACATTGTATATTTCACTGTCATTCCTTTTATAAATCCTTAACCTTCTGTTAGACTAATATATTAAAATTCTTCAGACATGGAGTAGCAATGTTCATAATCTCCAGTTCATTATCTTAATTAGATCTGTCTTACATTATCCCACAGTTTATTCTTGTTACTTTTAAGGTGTTCAGCCTTAGAAGGGAATGTGAGCAGAATTTAGTGAATTCTATTGTGGCAATATTTCTCTGATCTGGCTTTGAATCTTTCAGGTGTAATAATGATAATGCTGCTGGTGGTGTTAATTAAAAATTACATTTGAATGGTATGAATATTCATTTTGGGGAATGAACACAGAATTAACTAAGGGGGCTAAAATGTCTTTAATGGCCCAAGGATGTGAAGTGAACCTGGCTCCCCATTAAAACACAAATGAATCATTAAAACTGATGGAAATTCAAAATCCTCTCACCCTGCAAACTATTAGTAAAGTATTGCCCAGGCTGAGCCTGTCTTCTAAGGTGGCAACAGACATTTATGTTCATCCTTCAGTAGCAAATTATACAATATATACTTGATATACAGCTCTGTCCAGGAGCTAATACCTGATGCTAAATCTCTATTAAATAATTTAGAAGGCTATTGCTTATTTAAAATTTTCAGGTTAAAGTGCTGTATCTGTAAGATCCAGGTTACTTTTAATAGCTTTCTGTGGAAGATCAAAATTGCTTTCCCAGAAAATGATTGCGACATCCAAGATGCTGTTGGGGAAGATACAGACAAGAAGAAGTGCTGAGACCTTTGATAATGAAGCTCTCTATACCCAAATTCTCTCTCAGGCAAAATGCAGGACTTTAATATTCTGGGCAGGAGTGTTAAAAATGCATCTTTGTCATGTGAATAGCACCACTGAAAATATGAAAGTGGTGGCTGTTTTTGGGGTTTTTTTTTCTGAATTTATTTGTTGTCATTTTTATCTGAACAAAAGAAACATCAAATAATGAATACCTTTTTTAAAAGCTTATCTGGTAATGCAGGATGTTTAAAAAATGAGACCACAAACTAGAGATAAAGCCTCTTTGGTGTAGGAACGTTATGTGAAGTTTAATGGGCATTTGGCAGGGAATATTTTGCTGGCTGTTAGCTAGTTGCCAAGGGGATTCACAGGATGCATGTTTTAGAATAAAATGCTTTGTGAATAAACTGGGGTCAGTTAAGGTAATTTGCATGGTGCTTTTGACTGGAGCACCATGCAAGAAAGCACCATGCTTTTGACTGGAGCACCAGCTCTGTGCAGTCAGAGTGCATTGATGTGCACCCTCCCCTTTCTTGCTCTGCATGTAAGTCCTTCTTATGCAAGACACTTCTCAGTTGAGGTCTGCACCAGATATCTGGCTTGGAAAAGCCCAAACTAACTCTTCATGTATCCCATGCAAGACAGAATTTGGCACTCCCTTGTGCAAGAGAGAAACAGAAATGTTGTGTCTTAGGGATTCAAGCCGTATCATGAAATAAAAGGAGAGAGGTTTCACAGTGAGAACCCTTTCCTCCTATGCTTCTAAACGAGGATAGGTAAAAGCAAAAGGGGTATGCTGAACCCTGTGTTTTCTTGCTTGTGGTGAAGAGGACATATGGTAAGCTTTTCTCTGGGGAAGATGTAACAGGGATGTGGAGAGTATGTGATTAAGATTCTCTGTACAGAGATCTGTGGGGATCTGCTCCTCTTCTACCCAGTGGTAGTAGAAGGGAGGTCTGTCCTTGGCCTTGCAGTTAGTTGTTTGTGGTCAACTGGGCATCTTTTTGCTAGTCCTATATGGTCCCTTTGGATCTGAACTGTAACTTGCAAATAAAATCATCGGCATAATAAAGGAAATACTGAAAAGTAACAAAAAGCTATTACCAATATTTAATCTGATTTTTATTAGCAGTGTTATTTTCTGTATATTAGGCTGAAGAAGTGTGATAAATGATTTAGGGTCATTGTGTCCAGATACAGCACACATAAAAGCCAAAAAATCTCCTTGTTTGGCTTGTGGGGCATATTTAAGTTTCTTAACTACTGATGTCTTGTATCACTGAAGATACTGTAGGGTGTGTGTGCTTGCTAGGTCTGATATGGGAACCATGGTGGATCTACTGCCCCCAGAACTACAGCTAGTTAATTCATTCTGGATTGTCTTTGACATTTTGGTCCTTATACAGAGAATCTATCTGTGTGTCAAGACACTCAGCCCTTTCTGAAATCACATTCCTCAACATCTAAATATTGGCAGAGAATCACTTAAGAAAATCTCTACCCCAGCACATCAGTGCAAATGTATGACACTTACAAAATCTATTGAGCAGAGTAAAATGAAGACTTAATTTGAGCTGCTAATTAGACTTGAGAAGGAGACTGTGGCTGGACAGCAGCTGTGAGAGGAAAGAATGAACAAACTCAAAGTTTTGTTTCATCTGATCATGTTTTTCACCCTTGTTTAACTATCCAGCAATTATTTTGCATATGCTTGTGTTGTTTAAAATTTATCCTGTGAGAAACTGCAGATAGTGAGAAACTGATGTTTCTTTCTTGCCCCATGGTTTTATCCCACTGTGAAGGCCAGGCTTAAGGTGATGGAGTACCTGGCCTTGCATTAGTGCCAGATGTTTTCCTTGCTATTTCTTTGGAGGAGTAATCACATTAATTAATGGAATGAATATCATAGTGCTCAGTTTTGCGGAGGTGCATGTCCTTGCCTTTTGTACCCTGCTTCTTCCTTGTATATTTTTGTGGAGCCCATGTGTCTAATGCCTGATAGCTAATCCCAAGGATAGGGTGATTTAATAAGAAAAAAGGATTATATGGGTGCATCCTGCCCATTATGCCCTTAGGAAAGAGATTTTTATTTGCTGTGAGATGTTGTTGATGGTGCATTTGATTTCCTTTCATCAAGTGACAATTGCAGTTTTAAGAATACAGTACAGAGAGCCACTTTAAAGCCAAACATCTCAATTCACAAGTAAAGGAAGGAAAAAAGTTGTGCAGCTGGAGGATTCTTTCTTCTCAGCAGCTGTCATTGAAAAGCCATGTGAATGCTCTAGATGTCAGGTGTCATAAATGCTCCATCCAGAGTTTGTCACGTGCCTGGAAATATCATATGAAGTGTTAGAAAGAAGTTTCTGAACATATTAGAAGTCTCTAGACAAGCTTGCCTTGGAGTTTGCTGTATTGAAATTTTAGGGAATGAGGAATTAATATAAGTGAGATCTACAGCAAAATCTCTATTTTACCATAGTCACAGGGCCTTTTTTTGTTACTCAGATCAAAATGTTTGACTGTGGTAGGAAAAACATTCCTGACAAATTCTCTGCCCTTTCCTTGGCTCTCCACATCTTTAGATGTACCCACAAGGGGATGTCTGCACATTTTAAGGACAGATGCACACATGCAGTGGTGGTCATGAGAAAAAAGCACTATTCCAATATAAGAAGGCTTTACGTTAGAAAAGTAATATATAGTATGCTCACTATATTTTCTATTGGCAGCTCTCAAACTTTTTTTGTTTTATGCCTTTCTCTTTTCTTACCCTTCTTCACTGGGAGCAGATGTGATCACTGGGATAGACGGAAAGAACAGCTGAAGCCATGAAGAATGTCTGGGTCTTTTCATTTGATTCACACTCCTGTCTTCTTCTAACAGGTCCTTGTTTGGGGGAGGGCAGTGATTGACAAAGCTGATGTGTGTAGGCTGGCTGGGAGCTTTGGCTTTATGCAGGATTTCAAGTCCCCATTGCGTGGTACATTAGGTCCCCCATATTGCTGTGGAGTTGTTCCCAAGTTTGCATATAGTTTGGTCTCCAGAAAGTACATGGGTGCTGAGTTGTAGTCATTTTGCCCTTCTCTTTCTACAATGTATTCAATGTGATCTGTGCTTGACAGCAGCTGCACTACCTATGTATAGGGGCACTTAGACTGAGTCACTATGAAAACCATGAGCTTGAGAATTGTTTAGGTCTGATGCCTGGTGACAGCTGGGGCAAGGAAGGGGTGAGGTTTGAATCTGCTCTCTTTGGCCTTGGACTCTGGTATTAACATACAGGTTTTCTGTAATGTCCTGTTCCTTTTCAGTTGTCACTGGCTGGCTTGCTCTGCGTATCATTTCTGTCAACTATTGAAATCAGAGTGTCTCTTCCTATTCCAGCTGGCAGTTGCCAAAGCTATGTGAAACAGAAGAGGATATAGAGAAGAACACTTTTCATTTGTTTTTATGTCAGGTGAAAATGTAACACTAGAAACCTAGGGGTGTTTATTGATGCAGGGGACACCAGGCACTGAGTGCTGGAATTCTGCTCAAAGGAAGCAAGACATATGGGAAGAGAAAAAAAATCCACACCTGTCAAGTGTCACATCATCACAGGTGAGTCTAACGAATAAAAGTAGCATCTTCTTCCAGTATACTAGTGCCTCTGCACAAGAAATCTTTTGATAACACATGCCTGTTGTACATTTAATTTTTAAATGAAGATTATGTAAAATTTACATACAGTGTGCCTCACTGCATTGGGTTAATACCAGATTTTACTAGGTAAAGAGTACTGGACCCCACTACACCAGTCTCCCTTCTGTATTTTTTGTGGCCATAGGAGATTGAAAGAGTTGAGATCAAGGCCACCAAGGAGAGTGGAAGTACTCACAACATCATATTCATTTTGCACTGTGATTGTCAAGTAAGTCCGTGAATATTGTGGATTCCTGGAGTAATCATCTGCACAATAGTCTCCTAAGGAAAACTTGTGACTTCGTATCTCACCAGGTGATGACTGGTTCAGGATTGCACTTTTGATATTTCCAAGGGCTCTTCTATATCCCATAAATCTTAATATATGTGTAATGATTCAAAAATATTGCCTATAGATTAAAGCATAATTTTTTTTCCCAATTTGTATGAATTACAAAGAAATACTCTGATCGCTTGGCTGGTTTTACAATTTTCTGTGACATGTTTGTATTGTATGTTGAGAAAAATGTGACTTTTAAGATGAAAGTATAGTTTGATTTTTACAAGAGTAACAATGATGGGAAGAAAGGGGTACACTGTTTTCTATCTTTAGAATATAATGAGAATAGGCTACATTTGCATTATTTCCCAGGCTTAAGTTTCATTAGAGTTATTTTCCCAATGAATACATTGCATAGTATGCTATTGCCCCTTTTTATTATTCATGCAAAAGCAGTTATGGAATCTTAATTATTTTGTTATTTAAACCTTTTTGATAATTTCTGTGTTTTGAACAACCTCTCTTTTACCTCTTCCCTAAGGTTGCTGAAATTAAGACTAGGAGTTGCTTTTCAAATCTAATTACTCGCCAAAGAAAAGGGCAAGGTAGACAGTTATTGTAACAATTACAGATATTATAAAAAGATTGAGAAATAAAAGAAAAGGAGTCTGAAACTGAACTAGTTTTCCACCACAAAGCAGGGAAAATAATAATTATTGTATGTGAGTCTGATTCAAAATTCACTGAAAAGCATGGAGCCCTACATATGAGATGATTCAGGCTTTAAACACTGAAATCAGGGCTAGTGCTGGATTTGGGGTAAAAAATAACTGTCTAAACCATTGGTAAACACTGACAACGGGCTTTTTAAAAGTTTTGTCATCTTAAAAAATATACAAATGTGGCTGGTCATGTGCATTTGAAATATTTTGGGAATGTTTATTTATAAGACTGCTTTGTATTCAAATGAGAGCAGAAGAATAGATCCCTCACCTCAGGATTCAAGGTGCTGGCTGGTGATATGGAGTGAAATGGGCTGCACACTGCTTGGGATCTACAGTCTGTGTGGGAAAATAGCTATGTGGAAAGTATTTATAAAACCCCAAATATTTGTTTCCAGAAGTTACCACACAGTTTGACTGAATGGACTCTGCCAGTCAAATAACTCTCATCATTTAAAGACATGACTGAGTAGTCTGTAATGCTTCACAGACATCTGAGATAGTCAAGCAAGATCATTAAATGATAAAAGCCAAGATTAAGGATGCAGTACTTTCAGTATCATTAAGACTTGTGGGTGTGCTCACTGACCATTCTAAATGGTAAATACACTTCCTTCTCATGCTCTGTACTTTCTATTAGGGTTGTTTTCCTACGGTGAGCAGGGAGCTCTCATGACAGACTCATGGAAAGTGCACAAAGAACAAATATAGGCAAAGGATTTACCTTCAAAGAAATTGCAGAGAGCAGGGTTACTATATTTACTCACACTCTCCAATCTTCATCCAAATAAATAAAGTGGTGTCATGGGGCATGCTGCAATGCTGATAATGAGTTTTATATTCATTCAGCCTAAGAAGCTTCAACTGATACAGTTTGCCTGTCAAATGGATTTAACATTGTATTGTCTCTGCCTTGCTTTCTGCACTGATTGCTTTTGTATTGCAGCTCCATGCCTCAATAGACACTTTGATTGTCTATATCTGTCACTTTGTTCACATGAGTCTCCCCATAATCTGTAATATGAAGCTCTTTGTTTGTATACCAAAACTCAACATGTGCTTCTACAAAGATTATTAACTTAGGGAGATGGTGGCCAAAATTATATTTTGCTTTCTATCCATGGTTTTGGTTTGTTTTTTTTTCTGTATACTGAATGGTAAGCAAGAATCCACTTAGCTCAAGATCTCAGCTTAGTGACAGAACCATTTCAGAAGGGATGTTGTGGGTACAGCTGCAGACACTTCCACAGGTTTGATTACCATACTGCACACAGGTATAATAATGAACCTTGGCTACCCTTGGCTTAACTTTTATTTTAAATTCATAAGATCTGAAGCCTAACTTTCATCACAGAGTATGACTGCAATTTAACAACCCTTTTAAGCATGTATTCCATCTCAAATACGTTACCTTAAGAATGAATTATTTAATCCTGACACAATGATAGGGTATATATCCTATATCAAAGCATTGTGTATTGTTATAAAACCCCAATGTCTTTGAAGAACAAAGAGGAGGCTTTGTGGAGGCCTACTTGGATACCAAAAGTATCATGACCATCCTAATAAAATGGTCTTTCTAATATTAAATTACTTTCAGCAAGTGAGTTTAAATTGTTGTAAACATTATAGATATATTCTCAGTCTGGATGAGGATTATCTGTCTGACTACAGTATTTATACCTTAGGTATATACCTTAATATATACCTTAGGTGTCACTTTGGGCTTTTGATCTTTAAAATAAGACCAAATTTCACTTTTAGTGTATCAGAATACACTGGTTTATTGTGTTAGGCCCTGGATGTGTGCTTTTAAATATATACAGTATAAGACACCTAGCAGAACCCTAACTCCTTCCTTTAGGAAAGGTGATCTGTAAATAAAGAATACCATACACTGAAGTGGAAGCATAAACTAGCAACCATATATTTCACATTTAAATAATTTTCTGCATGTGCTAGCACTGCAATGATGTAATACAGACTTTAAAACTTACTGGAGCATATTGTATATTTGTAGGCAGAGAATAACAGTTCATGTTTCTGAGGGCACTAGGTATTCTGATTTCCATATGCTTCTGAGCAGCCTCTAAGCATCTACTGAAACACCAGAGAATTAGTTTAGTATCAGGCAAACATATTAATGTCCAGAAAAGCAAATTTGTACACACTAGATGTCTTTATCCATTCCTTTAAAATGGGAGCTTTAAAAATTATTAACAAGAAGATTAGAAAACAAGGAGATAAAAAATAACTTACCAGAAAGGTAATTCATGTAAAGGAGTAGCATTTGTAACTGTTAATCCTTTCTTTTCCTTCCCCCTAACTAAATTCAGTCATCAATTTAACTCAAACTTTAGGATTTGCATTTGAGCTTGATGGCAATAATAATAAGTGAGATAAATTAAATTAATATCCTTGCAGATAAAGTTAGTTTAATAACTTTGCCATTTCCATTCCCTTTTTATCTGCATTATCACAATTCGATAACATATTACAGTAAACCAACGCCTCAATGAACTTCTTTCTGTGCCCAGCATGGAGAGATTAGAATTTCTTATTTTATTGCTCAGATTGTCATATCTTGCCTTATATGGCACCTTTTATTGCAAAAGGAAGCCAGATGTTATGATGTGAAGAGGAATTATTTTTTTCAGAGTTTGTGTGTATGTATTTCTGGGGTGAGACAGAGACCTTTGTCAAAGCAACCAGTGATATCACACAACCATTAAAACAGAATACCCAGAGAAACTGGAGCAGGGTGTAGTAGTTTTTCTGAGATCTTGGGGCTTCCAGAACAGACAAGATGTGTACTCAAATACAGAGACATCAATACTTGTCTGTATGCAGGGGGTTTTCATACTTATACACCCTCACTGAGAGCTGCTCTGCTTTTATAATCTCAGTATTTGGGCTTTAGGAGGAAGGAATATTAATGGTATGTGGAGGACAAACCTGCATTTTAACCTAGGGCCACTGAGCAGGGTTGTAAATCTCCTGTTGCAGCCATTGCCAACAAACTGCAGCCTCTCTGCATTCTTCTTGGTGGAGTTACTGGATTCAAGTAAGGACAAGTCACACACTTGTGAAGATGATCTCTATTAGGTGTCATGAAGAGCTCCTGTGTTTTTTTTTATATCTCCCCGTGTGAATCAAGTGCCATTTTATACATATGTATATACAGAAGCACTCCCAACTAGGATGTCCTTCTCAGCATAAAGGACAGGTATCTGAGGGAGTTGTGCAGCAGTAATTGTGCTGGGTCAGCAGTCTCTTTAACACTTGCAGTTTAAGCCACCGTGTCTATAATTGTCCTCTGTGTGTTTACACAAAAGATTAATATATACACGTACAAACCTTTCAAGCCCATGTGTGGGCTGGTTAATAGTTTACCAAGTGTTATCATCTACCTTGGTCCTCCCACTTATCCTTGTTGGGGCTGCCAAGTGTGCCTGGAGCAGTTTTTAATGGAAGGGTTATTCATTATATGAATAGCTAGTGCTTTTGTCTTTAGTGCTGTTCCAGGTGCACTAGAAGGGAACAAGCCATTTGAAGGAAAGAATTTCAACCCCTCACTCTATCCCAAATTTCAACTTGACCTTGGTGAAATATACCTACCTAGCTTTGCACATGTGGTAGGGTTCAGCTCTGAAACTGAATTGGCTCTGGGAATGGAGTTGACAAATCTGACTTAGATGCTAATGTATGGGGAAATTTAAGACCCCAAGAAAGGGATTCCTTTTTCTCTATGCCTCCATGTCAACTCATTGAACATATAATTACATCCTTTTCTTCGTTGAAGGTACAGAGAAAGGCTAGGGAGAACAATGGTGCCCATCTCTTACATAGTGGCTGGGAGATGAAAGTGTTCCATTAGAGAGCGGAAGACCTCGGTAAACAGATTACAGAGGTGTTTACACATTTTTGTCTTGATAAAGAAGAGCAAAGACACAAAGTAAGTCAGCAAGTGAAATTCATATAGAAGACTGAACATGCTGTAGCTTTTTTGTCATTAATTTCAGTAGTTTTTTCAATGAGTGCAATGTCACAATTTATTACTTTTGGTGTAAATAGGCTTTTTTATTCATCAGTAAGAAGGAGACATACAAAACCTAGATACAAAAGCAATACTTTTTATACTAATATGACTCCAGAAACATTAGAATGTTGCTGTGCTAACGTACACTCAGCTGAAATAGTTTTGGTTTCATCAAGGCCCTCCTGAGGTAACTCTGACAGGCTATTTAACTCTGCAGAGCTCTGTGACAGCTGAAGCTAAACACATTCAGCCTTTGTAAAAGACTTTGAGCATACCAATAATGGAAGAAATGGAAAACAAAGAATTGTAGATGTAAAAAAAATAAAAAACACCCTTTAGGATGTGTTGAAAACAAGTAAAAAATAGAGTCCATAAATTAATAAGAATTCATAAGTCTACTTAAAAATATTTTCCAGGACATCACATGAGATCAAAAACTAAAATATGAAGATGTTTCAAAACTCTATGTAATTTGGAGATTGACCCTAGAATAAACACCAGGAAGCACTATTCCCTTCCTGGCCAAATACCACACACACTTTTATTCATAGAACATATGTTCTATGAATACATCTTGACTTTGCATGTGTTTCAAAACTTTAAAATTTTATTTTTCAAAACTTTAAAATTAAACTTCAGATAAAAATATTTGATCTTGAGAGAAAAGAATAATGTAACAGAATTTCATTTAACACTGACTTTCTCTTATCCTAGCAGTGTGTTGCTTAGACAAGCTACACTGTCCCCAGAAGGTAATAACTAAATAAATATCCACTGCTTCACAGTTTGTGATCAGTCAAGGTAATACAAGTTCACAGAATGAGGAATAGCTTGATTGGTACCTCAAATTTTTCCTGAAGAGATTGAAAACCACATGCTCCTCTCATTTGACCCCATATGAACCTATTGATTTATATAAAGCCTTCTCTGAGCCTCAGTGGTCTGAGAACATCAAGGGAACTAATATGAAACATGTTTTGATTTGGATGACTCTCTTTGGGGACTTAGCTAAATGAATCTCCTATGTATTTGATATGGTCTGAAAGGATGGATATTTGAGCACTTATTGTAGGTCATCTAGAGTGAGGTAACTGCTTATAGGTTGTAACTTGGTTGCAGATCTCAGCTTTTTGATTTGGAAACAATCAGAGATATCACTGAAGTTCCTGGGCATGACAATCACTCCCTTTTAAGATAAATGAGGACAGTGAAGTTATAGTAGGTGTTAAGCAGCAACTGACACAGTGGAATTGCTGCTATGAGCACTGACAGCAGATCCCAGCAGCTGCAAATTTCCGCAAAACAGTCTCAGAGCCTAAGGATCCAATACATAGAGCAGAGAATCAGCAGCCATGAAAAAACCACAGAAAGGACCAGAAAAACAGGTAACAGAGAAATATGTGTAGCATGATGGAAAGAAAGCCAAAGGGGATAAAAATAGCTTTTGGGGCAGAATGGTTGTTTAAAAGACAGATTTAGAATGCTTAAAAACAAAAAAAGGACATTCTATTGTTCTTCCTGCTGTATCTGGGATTTATGTTTGTTTCTCATAAAGAAAATGGGTTGTACCAGACCAATCACAGGCTCTCTCATTAATTTATCCCCCTAACGAAACAATTGAGAAAACCCCAAATACCTGTTTAGCTACTTGGATAAGAAGAATAAGGATATAAAAGAGAGAACAATATTTCCAGCTGTGGAATTTGCTAGATATGCAGTGAAGTGTGTTGTTCAGATGAGTTTTGCATAAGAAATACATTTATGTTGCATTTCTAATGCAAATTGCACATATTTTACATGGACAGAATGAATTCTTGCTGGCTGGATCTTCAGCTTTTCAAATCAATAGAAAGACTCTAATGTATTTTCAATAGACTTTGGAGCAGGCCCTTCCTCCCATGCACTCAAAATGATTTACAATCAATTTATGGCAAGAATCCACTTCAGAAAGCCTGAAAACTACGAATATGCAGTTTCATGGGGAAGCTAGCATCAGTGGCCTAAAAATAGACTCAATTTCAATATACTGATCCAGATGCCTGCCTGTGAAGAATTTAGTCCCTGTGCATATGCTATCTAGCTTTTAGTGGTTTGAACAAAAGAGGCAGAAGAATATGTTTAAGGAAGTGATGACAAGTGCCTCTTTTTATCAGATGTTCTGCACACCAAAATGGAAATACTCAAGGAGCTTATTTTGATGGCATGTTATTTCTGACCCCCCAGTAACTTGTCACATGACTGACACCAGAATTGTTATAGATAAATGCATCAACCACTTACATTTATACAGATGGATCTGTAAAGAACCTTTTTATATGGCCTGTTCTAAATGCAGTGGGGCTTTTTTTTTTCTTTTTCTTTTTTTTTTTTTCTGTTTTCCTGGTTTCATCTGTACCTTGGGATTTGGGATTTTGCAGCTTCTGGCTGTGGAGGCACACACCAGCAATGTTCCACCTTCTTCCTGAGGTAAAACTGACGACCATGACCTCACTTCCTTTATGCCAAAAAATATATTCACATGTGCTGAGTGAAAGAAGGAGCACAGTTTACACCAAGAGCTCTACCAGTTTGAACAGCCAGGGAATGAGAAGGTGTTTCACAGGCTTCACATCCCCAAAAATGCAAATATAGACTCATAGCACTATACTGGGGAATACATATATAGTATATATGCTATGACCCTTAGTGTTTCTGGTATTTACAAAAAAGGGAGGACCAGAAAGAGTCAGTGAGCAGGAAAAAAGATGTACTAGAATCCCCAAAGGCACAGAATATTTTGACATTAAAAACTAGGGTAAGGAAAGATTATTAGGAAAGGAGATGATGTATTGCTCTGAGCAGGCATATGGGGGAGTAGAGAGAAAGCAATGGGCAGTTCAGGGTAAAAAACCACCTGGAGCAGTCTGTGAGTAGAAGAGGAGGAAATGGGTGAGGATGACAGATTAGTGTTCTGGTTTAGGAGCTGATAACTTACTATTGTGCATCTGACTCCTTGCAAAGTGAAATAAGGGACTTTGGGGAGTCCTAATTGGGACTGAGAGAGTTTGTGGGAGTCTTATGTTCCAAAAATGCTTTTGTTTGCTGTATCAGCTAAAGCACAGCAAATAGCATGTCATAGCAAATCCATACTATGAACATCCAGATGGGAATGCAGGAAAGTTGGTAGAGGCACTGTTTAAAAAGCCCTTGGCAGATTAACTATTCCATATTTAGCATTGTAAGAAAATAGCAATCAATTTCATAATACTTTGCAAAGATCACAACTCAGTTGTTTGGCTGAACAGACAAAAGGATCAAAATCTTGGTACACAGCTAATAAGATGTGTTAATCAGACAGTTAATTCTAAATCAGTCATGAGACCAGGCAGTACTGGGAATCCTAACACTGCCAAAGCAAACAGCAGATTGCAGGTCAGAGTCACCTTCCCCCATGACTGTAAGAAAGAACAGTGAATTTCATTGTGAAATGCCTACCACCAGGACTTGGCATCACAAGTATTTAACCAGAGTCCTTAGGATCAGTTCTATAGGAGGCAACTTTGCTCAGCAAGAAGCATGTCCAGAATGATGATGAGAGAACTGTGAATGTGCCATACACTCACTTGGGTATGTGACACTGCAGCCAAAGAGAAAGCTGGAAACTGATGCAGAGACTGCTTTATGCCTTACCCATCACAGGAAGTCACTTCTTTTGTTTTGTTGATAGAAACCAAATTTTTTTAAAAGTGTCAACCCAACAAAAATAAAGCTGAAATATACCCAGACATTTCTATAGCACTGCAAACCTGACAGTGTCCTGCTGCTACAATCAGTGGAGAACAGAGCCAGCACCTGGTGTGAATGCACCTGCCAGCAAGGGCTGCCTAGGATGACTTCTGTCCTTTTCTCACCCTCTGCCTCTGTTTTTAAAACACTCTCCTTCATCTCCACCAAGTGCTGCTAAATAGTTTTCACTCTTTATGTCCTCATCCCTCCAGACTGTAGGAGAAGTCCATGACACAATTGCTCCCAAACTCACAGGCGGGGTTTCTTGGCATTCATAAACTCCTGCTGCAGAATTGCAACCCAGAAAGGATAGAAAATGCTGCACTGGGCTGGGGTTTTAGTGGAATTGCATCAAACTGGCAGCTTGGTCTGTGAAAGACGAAGAGACAGATAGATTAAAAAAATCATGTTGAGGAAATAACTGTGCCTTTGTATAAAATGAAGATTATTCTGAATATCCTTTCTTTCACCACAGTAGAAGAATTGTAGTAGTGCTGCTTTTAAATCATCAAGAATATAGTTCCTAGAAAAGAAATATATTGAACAAGGAGTTTTCTTCCTATTATTTTTACTATTGTTTTTGCATTCCTTTTCATCCCCAAAGCTTTTGATTCTAGGTGTTGAATCCTGGCATACACCTCCCGACAAACACATGCTTTGATGCTGATAGTTCAGCTCTGGACTCCTCTTTTCCTCCAGACCAGATGTTTGACTTCTCCCTGCTAACAGTTAACATGGTGCTACCTCATTATACACCTCTCTCTGGAAATTATGCCAGTGCTGCTTCAGCGCCAGCCAAGAGCCATGCGGAATCAATGAGACAGCTGGCGTCCTCCATGGGGACGGGCTGCTTTACCTTTTGGATTCAGGCAGTCACTGTGAGCTGAGATCCAGGATGCTGCAAATGATTTTTCATAGACAGGTGAGAACAAAAGGGCTTTGAAAACCTACTTCAATAGAATCTGGAGACATGGAGCTCTCCTGATTAAAAAAAAAAATTACGCATACACAGTCCAGTTGCATTTTCATCTTAATTGATTTTTGTATGAGATGGAGAAGTGAATTCTGTCAAACAAAAGCGTTCATAGAAATCTTTTCTTTACATAACATTAAGTAGATTTTTTCATGCACAACAGCTGTGTTGTGTTTGCAAAAATCAAATAATTCCCTTATAAAGCTCACAAACTGTAAGTTGATTGCTTTGATCTTGTCCACAACATATGCTAATCCTCAAATATCCATGGAAGAAGCAGGTGAGATAATGCAAACAAAATAAACACCTGGTTAAGATAAAACATTTGTAGAGTTTGAAGCCAACATGTAGTTAGTGCATTTGCTGTAGGAAAAAAAAATAAAAAAGGAAAGCAGTTAAGACATTAAAAGGAGGGCTTAAACAGGAAGAATTTGGGGTTGTTCTGTGAAGTCTCACTGAACTGCAAGTTAGGAAATTCTCCTGAAAATAAATGAGAATAGACCGCACTTAATTTTCTTCCTACTGTGTGTATGCCTACTTTCACAGAAAGTACTTGACAAAACTCATCAAGAATGAAGCAGTCAGCTTCTACAAGCACTGTATGACTAAAATAGACTGGAGGATTCTCAAGGTCATCCCTACTTATAAGACTGCCTGGTTGATTTACAGCGTCTAGTTCAGACCAGCCAAAGGAGCACTCTGTACATTTTACTATTTCCCCTTTACCTCTGACACTGAATTTAGTTTCAGACTATAAGGTTAAGGACTGATCTTTGTTGGTACCTGAAAGTCTTCCAGTCATGCTGGATGCTGCTGAAAACCAGGATTAATAGTAGCTGTTATCCCTCCAAGGCAGATGATCCTCCAGTGTAATAACTAGAGAGGTTTCTGATGTCTCCCTCTGCCAGGACTGCATGGAATAACATCTAACCATGCCCCATCTTTGCCAAATTTGTTGAAAACAATTTTAACAACGATTTTAATCACATTTCCTTGTTTTACTTCAAGGAGTTAATGTTTTTTGGATGTCAAGCCTCCAGATCTGCAAAACTCAGTGAAATAGGGATGAAAGTGCGAGGTACCAATGTAACCTAGGCATCTGCCATCGTTTTCATCAAAAATTGTACTGACTGTGTGACTGCTGACAGAGATTTCTCTGTGTCCCTTTTTCCCTAACCCTTTGGTATTCAAAGCAAGCACTAGCTTTGCTGAATAGAAAGAAATAGAGCTGAGTCACATGTCTTCAAAGTGACTGCAGGAAAAGACCCGAAAATGCATTAATATGACAGCCATCCTTCACAATAGTTTTTATGCATCCTGTAGAGATCATGCCTGGCAGAGAGAGCTACTTCCTTTAAAGAAAAGCACTGTGGTTGGTTTTCCTTTCCTGTCTGGATTACCTTTCAATTGCTTTTATTTTGATTTCTCCTCTCAAAAAATGATGAAGGATACTGAAATCTCAGAAAATTATGATTCCTAATTGCATTCAAAATTTGTCAATTCCTTGTAAATATGCAGGTCATCTGTATAGTTGTGGTGTTTTTTTTTATCTCAATCCTCTTAAAAAAAAAAAGAGAAAAGAAAAAGCTTAAACTTCAAAACATTCCTGTGAGACAGGTAAATCTTTTCACAAAGGATTATTTCAGCTTTTACTGAGATACAGGCACCTCCAGGGTGAAACACTGTGGTTTTTAAACTGCCTGTAGCCTCACAACACAAGAAGTGAGGGGACAGGAAATGAAAACCATCCTATCCAATTTAATTTTAAGGAGAAAGGAGATAGGAGGAATGTAAAGTTCACAGCTGGGATTTCACCAGAGTAGAGGAAATAATACACCTTAAACAAAAGTGTCACAGTATCTTTAGTGACTGCAGTAGCAGACTCTCACTTTATGTCTTACATGGAAGACAAAATCCTCTGCAGGTCAGTGCTCTTTACATTGTCCTGCAATAACAATCTGAGAATTCATGTTAGAGGGTAAAATAAGATTTTACCTTCCTGAGAAATCTAGATATTCCTTAGATTTTTGCAATGCAAATACCACCTGGTCATCACTGATAAGTTACGACAGTATTGCAGTAAAGAAGGTTGGAAGTATGCAGCAGATGTTTGAAAGTGCCAGGGCAGACAAACACCAGAGGAAAGGTTATCTGCCAAAAATGTTTATTCCTGTTCCGTAGAGTATTTCAACCTGTATCTGCTTGCTTGTCCATGGTTCTGTAGTGACTGGAAATGTTTAGATGTCTTAGGATCATTTGGATAATTTTCTCTCTCTGGGAATGAGCCTTTGTACTTGAGGTCCCTCAAGCTGAGAATGAAGAAATGAGAATTGCACTTTACAGCTCTGAAGTGGCTTGAGGAAAAGCACCAGCAGTTGGGACAAAAATGCAGAGATGTGACTGACATGGAAGAAACAGGAAGGAAGGAAGGAAGGAAGGAAGGAAGGAAGGAAGGAAGGAAGGAAGGAAGGAAACATTTGCTGTATTTGTGCTGTGCTTGTCTTTTTGAAAGCCCCTGTGAGGCTGTGGCCACTGAGCCACCATACTTGGTGTGGTTGAAGGGAGAAATATCTGCAGCCATAAGCAGAGTCTTTTTGATGAGGAGGGTCAAACTGGTGGCAATGGGGAGTGACCCGAAGAAACCCTGCTCCTCTAACTGCCATATGTGTTTGATTGCAAGAAAATCAGGTTTGAGTCTAGATGTATTTTTGTGAAGGGGAAAAGAGGAGCTATATTTTTATATATTTTATTCTGATTTGTATATCTGTGTCCTTTTCTTCCACTGGATCTCTGAGTGCCTTCTATAGCTTTGGATACTGTAGTCCTTCAGTAAGTGGTTATAGCAATGTTTTGAATGCATAAAATTAAGGAGGAAAACCAATTGTGGAAACTCTCTTTTGTACCTTTTCTTTACATTTAAAAGGAAATCAAGTGTCTTTTTTTCTGTAAAAGATTCATCAGGAACCACAACAGCCATATTTAGATCTTGAACAACCTCTTCTGCACACTTCTTCCATAAATCCTGCATTTATTTCTGACTTCCCTGGTAAACCTGAGCAATGTGCTGTGCTTTTTACAGGCGATTTTCATGCCTCCCATGCCAGGTTATAGCTCCCAAGCTATTTCCAAACCTCCCTAGGATGTTTGTCATAGGTTAGGAAATCTGTGGGGCTATAGAGAGCTATGATGAGAAAGCATGTGTTACATCAAGTGGTTTCTACACATTCCCAGCAAGAGGAAATTATTTTGAACAGCATAGTCTACCTTGTTTTGTGTTTCTAGGGCTTTAAGCTGTCAAAAGTTCTTCAGTTTAAAGAGGACAACAACACTGACAACTGCAGGGACTTCAAATGGTTTCTCAGTTATGTAGAGAAGAGCCAGTATTATTAATTTCCTGGTCAAAAAGAGTGGGAACTGAGATATCCATTGGCTGGTGAAACCATTGGGATCCAGGCAGAAAGGTGTTAACGAAGTTGGTCTCTGTGCTGTGGAGAAACGTTCATTCAGCTGAAAGCTACAGCAGCAGCAGCCACAGCTGAGCTGCCCACTGCCCTAACCCACAGTCAGTCCTGCAGCAACAGAAACTGGGGAGGGATAGATCCAACCCCACTGCAGCAAAGCAGTAGAACTGGGAGAAGCAATGGCCAGCTTGCCTTTCAGTGGTCAACAGTGAAGGCCTGCTTCTTACCTACAAAGGGAGAAGCAGAAGGAGATGTGCCACGAGGGGAAGAAAAATAATGGTTTTGGTAATTTCTGCAAAGATTCTGCACCTGGGGCAGGGAAGCCCTGTTTGTGAATATAAACTGGGGAATGAGAGGCTGGAGCTGCAGAAAGGGACCTGGGGGTCTGCGTCAGTGTTAGGTTGGGCATGATTCAGCAGTGCCCTGGCAGCCAGGAGGGCCTGGGGGGCATCAGGCACAGCATCCACAACTGGGCAAGGGAAGGGATTGTCCTGTTCTGCTCTGAGCTGGGGCAGCCCCACCCTGAGTCCTGGGGGGCAGTTTTAGGGCCCAAAATAAAAAAAAAAATTAAACTATTAAAGAGTGTCCAAAGGAGAGCAAAAGATGGTAAAAGGCCTTGAGGGGAAGCCATATCAAGAGTGGCTAAAATCACTTGGTCAGTTCAGCCTGGAGAAGAGGAGACTGAGGGGAAACCTCAGTGCAGTTACAACTTCCTTGTGAGGGGAAGAGGAGGAGCAGGCAGTGATCTCTTCTCTGTGGTGACAGTGACAGGACTGCAGGAAACGACATGAGGCTGAGCTAGGGTGGTGGTGGGGGTGTGGAGGGGGTGTGTGTTTAGGGTAAATATCAAGAAAAGATTCTTCATGCAAGGGGTGGTGGGGCACTGGAACAGCTCCCCAGGGAAGCAGTCACAGCACCAAGCCTGACAGTTCAAGAAGCATTTCGACAACATTTTCAGGCACATGGTGTGACTGTTAGGGATGTCCTATGCAGGACCAGAAGTTGGACTTGATGACTCTGATGAGTCCCTTCCTACTCGGCATATTCTATGATTCTCTGAAGGGAAAGGAACAGAGATGTGTCCTTGAAGCAGAGACATTACCATGTTTAAAATTGTGGACAGTCCAAGACATACAGTTTTCTCAGGACTGCAAATAGCTGAAAACTAAAGATGTGGAAGATTATGTGTTATCCATAATTCAATTTCAGTGTTATATACTGAAAACTAATGATGATAGCATAGCCATGGAAAGGTCTCCAGCAACTGGCAGAGTAAAAAATCCCCAAAAAACAACAAAACTTGCCTGTCTGTCCTTTTATTTAATAAATGTCAAGCTCTATCATACAATTCTCTAATACTTGTTTTGCATCCATGTTCAAATACTCAGGGGGAACACTTGAAATTGAGCAGCTGAGACAGAGAGAAAGGGATCAGATAGCATTAGGAAGCTAAAATTATTTCAATGGAGTTTTGCAGAAGAGACCAAGCTGGTGTCTCTTACAGATCAGTCAAGTGATGCCTGGACCCAGTGTGAATCAAATCTACTGATGATTTCTTTGATGTATAGTCCCATCTCCTTCCCTGCTTTCCTACTATGTGAGCTTTTTTATCTTCTCTGTCTGGCACTTTGTTTCCTTTCCCTTTAGAGAGAGATTAAAATGGTCGGAGGACTCATTACTATATCCCAAGGCAGCATTGGAATGAAGACAAGGGACATCATAGTTGAAAGACAGTAAAATGATGGGATGTAATGAGAAATACACTCAGGGAATGCCAGCTAATGCTCACAGCCCTCTCAAGGTAGTTTTAGCGAAGAGAATATTGAATTTGTCACAACCAATCATCCTGAAATCATTATGGTACTTAACAATGAAGAGTTTATAGCCATGCATATTTTGTTATATGCTCAATGAAGAATGAAAAAAAGAGTACTGCAAATGCAAAATAAATTTCTGTTTAGGATCAATAAACAATTTAATAAAGTTAAAATAGGACTATAGATGACGTGAGGTGTCATTTCAAATGGGTGTCATCTACTTGAGATAACTAGGACTTTCTTCTAAAACAGATCTTTGGAAGAATGTTGACCAAATATTAGCTTATTTAGGAGTTTTATAGGTCACAGCTTAGTTGTTCTAGGCAAGCACACACCTACTCAGGGAAGCCAAACAGATGCCATTTTCAGAAGGTGTACCATGGAGAGATGCTGTGATGTGGTAGCCCGGGCCCAAAGGGAAAACACGCAGCAGAGGCACAGTCAGTGTTTTCAGGACAGAACATCTTACCTCTGTGCAAAGATAACCAAGGGTATTTCAGATGATATCTGGATCAGAAACACCATGGTCAGCTAAGAGCCCGTCTCACCACCCTTTCAGTGCAGCGCAGAAGTAACTGGATGACACAATTAATACATTTTTTATAAGGTGAAAACACTAGTGACACTTCTATGTTTTCTTCCTATTATTTATTATTCAGAGCCACACTACCCAGCAGCTGCAGCTTCCAGAGAGTCCAGCTGAGGCTCACTATTATGAACTAATCTCACTGTACCTTCAGGCACTGTTTTAGCACACATCTCTTGTTCCTGTAGCTTAGCTAAGACAGAAGACTGTCACTGAAGTCTGACTCCTCTGTTTTATGTGAGCAGGCAAACTCAGACTCAGGAAGAACTACAAGACTAAGTGTGAGGACCAACAAGACCTGTGCATGTTGAAACTCTTGCTGCTCTAGCAGCCCCTCCTGTGGAATGAAAAAGGAGAGGGGCTGTTTCATTCAGACTGTGCAGGTCTGTTGTATGAGTGGGGGGAGGCAAGAGGGCAATCTGCAGACTTCCCTAGACACTCTGGGTGTTGTCTCTCCCAGTCAGCATTTTGCTGGCTGGCAGTTCCACTTCTGTGTTCCTTTCTCACTCATGTACTCACATTGCTGCTTGATTGAGCTTTCCTACCAGTGCTTCATGTTTTTACCACTGAGCTATTTAGGAGGCAATACATAGTACTGTGTCATTTGCACAGCTCCGCTTATTCTGAAGATATTTACTATCTTTTTTCTCGTACTAGGCACTACTCTTTTCTATTATTTCTTACTGTCTTACTCTTACACTCCTGTTGCTCACTTGAGTAGAAACCCCTGTAAAAAGATTTTGGATTACATCTACACCCATGAAATTACCTGTAAGTTCCATGAGTCTTTCTTCAGTAGCCTGGATTACCTTCTTTCTATGGTTTTGCAGGATGACTGACCCCAAACCAACCTCTCTTTTCACTACCTCCATCTCTGGGGACATACTGCACACTCAGCCATATCTTTTGTTAAGTCACAAACACCTCCTCACAGGCTGGCCTATTAGCAGAGGTGGGAACATTGTACAAATATTTGTCATTTGTTTCTGGCAGTTCTTGATTTCCTGCAGAACTTTCTTGATGGCTGCTTTTGCAGTGGGTTCTGATGAACAGATGTAACACTTTTATAAGGTCATACAGTCAAAACACTTTCCTACCATTCACTAGCTCTTTAAGCATTTAGCAGAAATTCCATAAGTTTTCTAATCTTTTCATTCACTCTTTTTTCCTTTTTTCTCCTTGAGAAGTGTCACTTTAATGCAGTGACTAGCAGCTCATCTAGCAGCAGCAGATACACAGTTACACACTATTTCCATTTTCAAGAACCTGTTTCTATAAATAATAGGAATCCTTTCATCACACAATATTCTCTTTCATCTTTGTAAGTCACTGATTCCAGTCCAGTGACCTTTTCACTTCCCTTTACAATGAGCCTGTTTACAAACATAAACCACTTCTTGCTTTCATCTCACTTGCCTTGTCCATCTCTGTTCTCTTCCCTTGCAAGGACAGTGTCACATCACATCTCATTCCTGTGTTATCTCTTTATTTAGACCTGAGCTTATGTCTCTTTTTTCTTTTCCTTTCACTCCTTCACAGAGGTACCTAGGGTAGGATTATAGAAATACAGAATCATAGAATGGTTTGGGTTACAATGAGCCTTAAAGTTAATCTAGTTCCAACTCCCCTGGCACAAGCAAGGATGCTTTCCTCTACATCAGGTTGCTCAGAGCTTGATCCAGCCTGGCCTTGAACAATTCCATGGGCAGGGCATTCACAGCTTCTCTGGGCAACCTGTTCCAGTGCCTCACCATCCTCACAGTGAAGAATTTCTTCCTTATATCTAATATATAGATCCTTATATCTAAACCACCTTTCTTTCAGTTTGCAGCCATGACCCCTTGTCCTGCCACAATGTGTCCTTGTTAAAAGTCCCTCTCTGTCTTTTGTAGCCCCCTCTAGGTTCTGGAAGGTGCTCTAGTGTATTCCCAGGTCTTTCTCATCTCCAGGCTGAACAACACCACCTTTCTCACCCTAGAGAGGTACTCCAGTCCTGTGATCATCTTTGTAGCCTTCCCTGGACTACAACAAATCCAGTTACTTCTAGTGTTAGGGACCCCAGAGCTGAATGCAGCACTGTGGATGGGGTTTGAGCAGAGCAGAGCAGAGGGGCAGAATCCTTTCCCTGGCCCTGCTGGCCACGCTACTGTAGATGCAGCCCAGGACACATTTGGCTTTCTGGGCTATAAGTGCACATTGCTGGGTCATCCACCAGCACCCCCACATCCTTCTCAGCAGGGCTGCTCTCACTCCATTCACTGCTCAGTTTGTATTCGTGCTTGGAATTGCCCCAACCCAGCTGCAGGACCTTGCACTTGACTTTGTTGAACTTCATGAGGTTTTCACAGACCCACCTCCCAAGCCTGTCATCCCGTCCCTCCAACATGTCAACCAATTTGCTGAGCTTCTGATACACAGCAAAATGCTTTGTGTTGTTGGCAGATTTGCTAACTGGGAAATTCAGAATTTTGACATTTCTCCCTGTGGAAGAAAGCACAAAGTTAGGACAAGTGAACCTCAGCCAACATCATGCTACTCTACAGATTATAATTATGTTGTTTGATCCTGTGAGATTCTTCCAAATTATTTTGCAATGGTTTCTGAAACATCAAGTTCAGTTTAATTTAAGTGTTAAATACAGCTGTGACTTCGTTTCCTTTGTTGTAAGCTGTATGTCACACATTCTTGTGTGGCAAAAAGGAGATTTCTGATTGAAGAGCAGCTCAGCATGTTCCTGTAATTAATACAGGAGAAAACTCAAATCTTAGTTCAGAAATGCTCGAATACCTTCAAACACAGAGATGTTCTGACAGCTGAGCATCCAGTGGGAATTCTAGATAAGAAATAGATACAAATGAAGTCATTTTTCTTCAGGCCTTTGCTAATGAGTACAATGGATGAGTGAAGCAGGCAGCATATAACTCAGCCAAATGGTACACAGGTCACAGGTCACACAGCTTGCTCATTGGCAGCAGTAAAATAATAGAATCACAGAATATCCTGAGTCAGAAAGGACCCGAAAGGATCACTGAGTGCAGTTCTTAGCCCTGCACAGGACCACCCCCAAGAGTCACACCATGTGCCCAAGAGTGTTGTCCAAACACTTGAGCTCTGTCAGTGCTCCCTCCCTGGGGAGCCTGTTCCAGTGCCCAGCCTCTCTCTGGATGAAAAACTTTTTTCTGCTATCCAAACTAAACCTCCCCTGACTCAGCCTCATGCTGTTTCTTCAAGTCCTGTCATGATTTATGAGATTGAAGAAATCAGTACCTGTCCCTTCTCTTCCTCAGGTAAGGATGTTGACTTGTAAGAAAGATTGCCAGGAGAGCTACATAGGGAATATTAATCTATTAATCTTTTGATCTACTTATCTTCTGGAAGAGGTCAAACGCTACATGAATTTGAGTTGCTGCTCCACCACACTGATTTCTGCCATATCCAGATTGCTTGTCACGACATCTATTTATTTCATGTCTATTAGGACATATCAGTCTAAGAGAGAGATGAAGGATCCAAGACAGAAATCCCAAATTTGGGGACTTGCAGGTACTGCGTTTGTGGCACAGTCCAAGGTGGCATCTAGAGTAGATATAAAACCAGACTATTCATCCACTTACATCTATTGTGTTACACACTGAATGGGAAATTGTTTTGCCTGTAATTAGGATGGCAAAGGTACCCCAGAAAGCCTTTGTACATTATATTATTCATTTATTTTTGGCTGGGGTGTGGAGGTGGACTTCTCAGCAGAATAGATAACTAGGGAGTTTATAAAACAGCTCCTTGTTTGCATAAAGCAGCATGTGAGTAATTTCCCTGCTGAAAGCACCTTGGCTATGTTTGAAAATAGCTGCTTGTCCCTGACAGTCAATGTTCCCGGCTAGTTTGTATCTCTATGTGGTGATATGACATTGATGCCTGTGTCAGAACAAGAGCTTTACATTTTTCCTTAATTGATTGCTCAACATTCGTATTGGAGAAAAATAAAAGGCTTTGTAGTGTGACCTTTGAAGTAATTTCAATTTTTTTTTTTTTAATGACAGCTTCTGATTTTGACCATTGAGTAACTTGGACTTTAGGGTTAGGATTTTAGTGTCTGGATGATGGGACTGGAAGCAGTCAGGCAAGGGGTTGCCTACATACAGTAGTTTGAAATCCACAACTAATGGTTACAGCAAGTTAGAAGACACAGAAAGTGGGCTTCATTCTCTCTAGCTTTAGTTGTCTGAAAGCCGGGTTCTAGCCTGTTTTGTGCCCTCTTCCTCAGCAAATGAAGAAATATGGCCTCTTGAAAACAAAATATACTCTAGCTAAAGCAGGTGTCTAATTGGTTTCAAAATGATGAATCAAATGTTTAAGTGCTCTAAAGTTTCATGTCTGAGTTGTGTGAGATGAATTGCCCTCTGAGTTTCCTGCCGTGGTCTTTTGACAGTGAAACTTAGCTATCTAAGTGTGCAGATGGTTGTACTTAAGGTGTTGAATCCCTATCAGAAATGGTAACTATGAGAATACTGCCCAAACTACATCTGTTTGGTGTGTTTGGCCCTCTGTCCTGCTAACACTGTGTAAGAGTGAGGGATCAACTGAACAGTCCTTCTGGAAGTAAACCTCCTGGTTTCTGCTCAGAAGGATGTAAAGAATATGAAACATTTTGCTTTGTATCACAAGCTCAAGAAATTGGGAATTTCATCCATAGCAGCATCTCTTGGCATAATGGTGCACTAGGTTAGTTGTTTACAACAAGTACAAACCAGAGTTTAACCTTAAGACTGGTGCCAAGTATAGACTTAATTTGAATAAATTACAGGTTTTTTTTCCTATTAAGATTAGAATACGTTTAAACCCTTAATTTTTCCAACTTGCAATTCCCTTGCGTAGCCAAACTTCTCTACTTCAGTTATTGTTGTGAGAATGATTTGTTTAATATTTTTTAACCTCTGTGCGTGATAAGTATTGAAACATATGAACATATCACACAGAATGAAGCACTGTGCATTATATGGGGTGTCTATTTCAGGTTTTTTAAGGTACTGTCTTATAACAGTTACAAATACACTGAAAACTCTCTGTTGTTTCTCCAGCTACATTCTGATGGCTATGTTTTTTAACACATTATTTCTGCAGATGATTTAATAGTTTCCATAAATAGGTAAATAAATTAAAAAAAAAAAAACATAAGAAAACCCCAGATGATGCTGTATTCAATCCAAAATGTAGATAGGCTTTTGTTCATAGCACATTTCTCCAGTCAGTGGGGTTCTAGGATGCCCAGTCTCCTTTGGTGAGAAGACATCAGAAACAGTCTGAGATGTGAGAGATTCCCACTTGGGCTTACAGAATGGTCTATGCAGTGTCATGAAGAGATAAAGACATTCACCACAGACACTACATCAGCTGGGTAGAGAAAACAGTGGGAAATCAATTTTGATTTGGAATCTTATGTTTTATACCACTGCAGGAAAAGAAGATGTAATTTATCTGCAGATGGACTTTTTGTACTGAAGACTTCTGCAAACATATAATTTCATTTGCCAGTCATCTAACTCTTGCCTTTTTCCCAGCCTGGAAATGAAACTCGAGATAATTTTAGTAAGGAGGTAAAATAAAAGAGGATCTTTATTTGAAGGCTTTCAGGAGCAGTTATGGAAAGATGTCCACAGAAGCCCACCCACTCCACAGGGTACATTTTTATAGGTTTTCAGAAATCAGCATAATTGATTAAAAGTACAAGTTAGGAGGAAAATTGGTGATGCAAACCCCTTCTCTGGAGCCTCCCCTTCAGTGCTAATACAGGAAGAGCTAAGGTAGGACAGGGCCTTGTACCCCCTGGGGCTTGGAGTTCTGGAATTTGTTTTGTCTTTCTGCTTAGGGAAAGGCCATGGAAAAGTACTGGGAAAACAATAGGTGACAGAATTACAAATATATGTGCGAAGAATACAGAAAACATAAAAAGAAAAGGCAAAACCAAAATGGCATCATTACATACTTGTACATGGCTCTACCTGCCAGACACAGCTGGTCACATGTCTGCAGGTATACAGGCAATAACTCTGCAAACATTTAAATGTGTGCCTTTTGTAAATAGTGCTAGTAGTGCCATTGATGCATGTCACTGCTTAATTAATGCAGAATTGAAAAAGGTGCCTAAAGGCCATAGATTACACAGCATCTAAAATACCTCTTCACACAGAGTTGCTCTAGAGAATTGCATGTCCTGAGTGAGTCTGCAAAGACACCCCAGAAATGCCCACTACCTTTGCATGCAGGATCACAAAAACACCACAGGGACAGCAAGCTACTTTTAGCTAGAAATCATTAAAACCAAAGTGTTACTATCAAACTGTCTCCTCCGATAAATTATCACTAAATTTAAATTTAAATTTAAAATAAATCATATAACTTTTCCAGCTTGCCATTAAATGGACTGATACAGTTTAAGTTCTGTGGAGCTGAGTTATTTTTCAGCTGTCTGCAGTACTGAAGACTAAATACTACACACAAATTAATAACACAATTAAACTTTGAATGTAGTAGTAAAAGGATTAGTCTAGGTTCTTTTTTTTGTTTGTTTGTTTTGGAAAGCTGTTTAATTTTCATAGTGCTTTCCTCTGCTCATATATTTCTTCTTTTTCCTCTTTGCAAGAGTGGCTTTTGGGGTGAAGCTTGAATCCTGCTGTAGTGGATCTTCTCTTATACACTTTGCATTAGCAATTTCCTGCTTCACTGCTCCTGCACTATGAGTCAAGCTTCAAGATTTAGTGATCTTATAGCAGAGTTGAATAACAGCACTTCCATTTCCTTTTACAAAACTTGGCATCTTTCTTGCCCTAGTCACTCAGATGCACCTAAACAAAAATTGCAACAGAGAAAGGAAAAAGTAGCATCAGACTTTTTAACAGTGGCTCTCAGGCATCTGTATTTCTTGGAATACAAGAACAAACAAACTGATGCATTTGAAGGGGATTTTTTCCTTCTTCACATAATTTGACTCTTTTGCCATTGGTTTTACGAGTAGAAAAGTGGTTTGTAGAGGCTTTCCTTATGTGGAAGGTGTAACACAGTGGTGATCTTATCTTTCACTGCAGCTTTTCTACTTCTGTTAAAGCCATTTGCTGATAGAGGAGTAGACCTGTGCACAGTCAGCAATGGGGATGTAGTAACCATTTGTGAGCAACGTACTTCTTGTACTACTGTTTTTTGACTTTGCTCTTTTTTTATTTTATTTTTTTAATTATTAATATCTGGTTTTTTTCATGATTCCCACAGACTGTTAAGCTAAACTTTCCACTTTCCACACACCTCTTTCCTGAGAGGAAAAAAATTATTTAGAGCACATATTTGAAGTTTTAATTTACTGACATTGAACTTCACTTTATATTTTGTTGCCACTCTACATGGAAGCCATTAGTAAATGAGGTCCCTTTGCAACTTTTCACTACCATCCTATTTTTTTTCCAGTTCTGAATAATTTTGGCACAATCAGTATAATGTTCCTTTCAGACTTGCAATCTGTTGAGAAATGCCTACATGGATCCCTATGAGCCCCCTGGCTCAGTCTCCCTGTTGTGAAAATTTTTAATTCATAACAAGACCTCCATCTTCCTCCAGGCAAGCAGACTGTTTTTAAAGCCCTTATGGAGAGAATATAACCAAACTTTTAACTAAATTCTCATATTCCTACTACACTGCAGTATCCTTGTTTACATATTAATTGACACTTCAAAGAAATGTAATAGATTTATGAAGCATGACTTTTCACTATGAAAGTCATACTGACCCTTCTCCAATATATCATATTTATTTCTGGGTCTATATCTTCTGTTCTTTAATATAGTTTCTACAAATTTACTCAAGATGAAAATCAGATTTACTAGGTTCATGTCAACAACTATTTAAAAAAGTTGGCACCCAACTTAACATCTCTGGTACCAATACTGGTGTGTGTCTTAAGATATGAAATGGAGTTGGCTCTTCAGCAATTTCATACATTAATTCTTTTAAGTGTCCCAAGTGAACATTTTTAGTTCTGGAACCTGATTTGTTACAACTTATTTTGTACTACATTTCTCCTACATTTCAGTTTGAGACAGATCATCATATTCTTAGCCCATATAAAGTGGTCTGTTGCCTGAGCCTCCCTCAGATCCTCCACCATGAACAGTAGTGGAAAAATTCATTAAACATTTTCAACCTTATCTTCCATGAGCATTCCTTTTACATCTTGATCATATATCTGCCTGACTAACTAGCTGGCAGCTGTCCTACTTCTGATGTGTTTAAAATGAGGGTCTTTTTTTTAATGAAACATTTTTATGCCTTTAGCAAATTGCTCCTAAAAATATTTTGGGCTTCCTTGTGGTTTTCTGTAAAATTTCCACTTTTATGATCTCTTTTCCTCACTTGAATGAAACTGCTTTTTTTTTCTTTTTTACTTTTTAAATCTTTCTTCACCCTTTTGTTAACTCTAACTTGTGTTAACTCTAACTTGTGATTTTGTTTCTTTTAAACTTTTCTGATAGTAGTTGATGGCTTACTTAGAATCAACATCTAACAGGACATCTTAAAACAATTTCCACGCCATGCAAAAATTTTTGCCCTTTTGCCTCTTTCCCAGCTTTCTCTTTTTTAGGGAGTTACCTTTTTTTGAAATCAAATATCTTTCACATTAATTCTTCCAACACTTTACCTCCTATTGGCATAGCCTGTAATAGAAGGTTATATTATGTCTCCTTTGCAGCCAGTCTGAAATAGACCACTGCTTGGGCCTGAGTCAATAACAGCTTTTTCTGGTGGGAACTCTCCAAGATCTTATGTCATTCAATCATAAGTGGGCAGTGGCTCCAGTCCTCAGCCCTGACAAGAGCACACAGCAGGTACCTCTGACACCCTTCTGCACAACAGCAGTCCCTGGGAGTCTTAAACCTCTGGGAAGGTTTCTTCAGACTGTTGATAGCTCACTGACCTGCTCTGTCACACATGTTGTATGATCCCACCCTGCTGCTGTGATGAAAGGTTCCTGCTTGATTTATCCGCCAGTATCTTGCAGCAGAAGGAGGGAATATCTGAAGTAAACAAAGATTCAGAAGCAGAAGTCTTTCCCCAGGGTATTTAGTCCAAGAAGGAGGGAGTTGTTATCTAATGCCAAACATTTATTCACTGTGACTCCTTGCTAAGAAGGAATCCTTGTTTTTCATTTCCCTGGCTGTGAACAAAGAGCAGACTCTCTCTTAGTCCTTGAGATCACAGTGCTTTCAGGCTGTGTTTGTCAAGAGCATCCCAAAGCTTTGAATTCTCCAGTGTCCAGCCCATCTCAGGGTACTTTCTCAGGAAACCAGAGAGTGTTTGTTCTCAGCTGTCAGCTCTGGAGCTGGGTCTCATGTCATGAACAGGGGTATCTGCTGCCTGTAAAAGGACTGGGAAATGACAGGTGCTCTGGGTGTTTGAATCACCTTGGATTTTCATCATGGAGGTGAGGCAGCTCTATTTCCAGGGGCTGTCATGCATATAGGCCTTTCTTAATGAGAATTTATGAGTCCTCTGAGGGACAGAGGGGAAAGAGCCTCCCTTCCAACAGTGTGGAAGTCAGATACCACACATGGGGATAAGCCCTGGAACTTTGGCAGAGGTATGGACTTGGTGAAGAGGTATGCCATTTGTTTGGATAGAAAGAGACAGAGGTATAACACTACTGCATGGGAAACAGTGTGTACCTTTTTTACAGGTATTGGCTTTCCTTGACTTTCATTTATTTAAAAAGAAAATTTAAAACTTCTCTCTGTTTCAATTAATCAATTAGTTGGTTCTAGTTTGGTTTTTCCTTCCTTCTTACAAAGAGTTCAGCTATTTCAGAGTTCCAAAAATTAATCTTTCTGCCTTTACTGCTTTCTTAACCTTGCTTTTCAAATGTATTTTTTTTCTGTCTCTGTGGCAGTTTCAGAGTACACTTCCTAGCCCAAAAGATTACATTTTCTCCCTTTGATATTGATACTGTCATGAGCTACCACGTCCTGTTTGATGTTGTATAGGAAACTATCAACAAGCCTTCAGAGGTCCAGTGCTATTACATACGGCCTACAAAACACTGGCCAGGTTTCTACAGCTTTGGAAACTGGATTATCTGTGTACTTGACAACTGAATCTTTCTGTAGTGTATGTCTTTTACAATGAAAACTAGATTCCTTGTCCACTGAGGGGTATCCTTGGTGAAAAAGAATATATGGACACCCTAGGGTTAAGGGAACCCATTTCACTGGAAAAAAATTTGCTCCTTTTCAGATGAGTGGTGCCCTGATGTAGGACTGTTTATCAGCACAGGTGCTGTAGCCCACAGCTGGGACTGTGCTGTCTCCACGTGGACTGGTGGTGCTCTGCTGTCTCCCCAAGTTCTTTCCATTTGTCACGTTTGCCAGGGCCGGGAGCTCAGCGGCTGTGAGCACACCCCATCTGCTCGGGGGCCAGATAATGGTACAGATGATACCTGTGCATTACCTGAATCAAGGGGCTTCTGCTCTCCTTCTGGTCTCATTAGATAGTTTGCTCCAAGCTTCTGCAAAGGAGATAGTTAATTAAGGGTAATTAATCTACCATTGCAGTGCCCAGCACTCAAATGGAAACCAAACAACAACCTATTTATCACTCTTTCAGGCCAGCTTTATATGACTCCAGTTAATATTGTTAAAGCTGTGTATTTAATTCAAACTAGGAATATATACTACCATGCTCAAGGATTTGCTTAATTTTAATAAGTGGTGCTCAAATTGAACAAGTTCTAAAACTGTATGTCTGTTTTGTCTAGGTACACTGTACCATGCTGGCAAAGTTTTAAATTAGCTGAACTTAAAATCTAATTGAATTACTCAATTTCCATACTGTCTCAAATTTAAATGTAATTCCCCCTTAAGACTAGCTCATCTATAAAATCCAAATTTACTGAATTTATTTTACTGCAGTGTTTGAAATTCTTCAGGTAAGAAAAGCAGATTTTATCCTAAACAGTCTGTTCTTTCTATAGAATATATATTTCATACTATATATCTAAATCTGCAAGCAATCTGAACTTGAAAAAAAATAGTACATCCATGTTCTGATGTATACATAGATGCCAAGCTAGCATGTGCTTGGCTTAGAAGAGTATTGTTCTTCATGTTAAAGCTGTTCTCGTCTGTAAAGACAAAAGTGAGATCTGCAAGCTTCAATTTACCTGGGAGCTGGGGTGATCATGGCCACCTTGCTAGACTTAAACACCATTGCTGTTTAAATCAGGCTTCTGTCAGCATCTGATAGTCTCCTTAAATCTATGTGTAGAAATAAAACCATTGGCACACCTTATGTCTTTAAGAGGAAGATGAATCTTCTGGAAATGTGCTTCTTACAATTATGTTTTATGATCCTATTACCTTATGAGTGGTACACTACATAAGCTCAGCACCTTTGAAAATAACATAATATATACTATTGACAGATGACAAGAAACAAAAGATTTGTCAGCATAGATCTGTAAGAAGTATAGGATGAAAAGTAAAAGAGGGACCTGTCAGTAGGGTAATTGGTTGACTCTCCAAAACACGAATCCCATTTTAAAGCCTTCTGGATGATGCTTGCCTAGCACTTCATGATCATCTGAGGCATAACTGTCCAGGACTGATTTTGATCTTATTAGTAAACTCTACCTTAGCATCCTGCAGATTATTTTAATTCATGAGTCATTTGTGGGTTTCATGGACTTTCACACAGGAAATGGAGCCGCTTGTTTCCTCTTGGGTTAATTTGTTTTATGTCCTCCAAATGTCCTTGCAGTTACTGCAAGGCTTGTACAACTGTGAAAGGCAGTTTCAGAGCAGGATGTGAGGTTAACCAGCCTGGGGAACTGGGCTGTCCACCCCCAAATCACAGCTCACAGGTCCAGTCTGAGGATGTGCTGTTCTGCAGCTCTTGCCAGCATACTGCAACTGCTGCTGACATCCTTGTGCCTTGTACACTTTTCAAAGATATCCCTTCCCTGTTTAAAACTGTTATGTCCTCTGGGATATGTGTCAATGAAATCAACCACTTTTATTTCAGGTGACTTGTATATCTTAAATTCCAGCTTTAAGGAGTCCACTTATCAGTTGGTGGCACCAAGGTAATCTGTGTGTGTGCAAGGAGCTCTTGTAGCAGCGTGGAAGGGCTCTGTCCTCCATGGAAGGAGCTGTGATTCTGTTGCTGTGAGTGTGATGTGATAACCCAGCCTCAGACTGCAGCAAGACAAATCCTGGTGGTCTGAGAGAAATAATCTTCACAGGGAGAGTAGTAAAGACTGGAAGAAATGTCCACATATGGTGATGTTTGCTTCTGCCATTACATTGTAAAATAAGAATGGTGGTTTAAACAAAAATGTATATATATCCTTGGTGCTGAATTACATGGTGTAACTTAGAGTAATGCCTATGTACTACAACATGGCCTGTTGCAAAGCCTCCCTGGGGATCTTTCTGCACACTGCTTTGTGGGACATCCTTAGAGCAGCACCCAAATATCAGCATTAGGTGTGATGGGTGCTACTCTCTACCAGCAAAAGCTGACATTTTCTTGTGGTAGGGGCAGAAGTTTAATATCTAAGATGAAAACTCGCATCCACTCTGTTGTGTTTATGGACTGCTGCATGGATAACTGGCTGCTTTTCCTTCTAGAGGGTGATGTTGGATACCTTTTGCGGTATTGTGCTGCGCCACAAGGTGGCACTGGAAGATTGCTATAATCCAGCGTAATTAACGCCATCACCCCGCAGGCTCTGAGAGAGAAAGCACGAATTTTTGTATTAAATGATGTAAACTAAGGGAAATGGCTATTTTTCATTTCTTCTGATTTTTGGATTCACCAAAATTTTTTTAGTGAAGTTTTCTCAGGAGGGAAAGGGAAATGTGTCTGTGTGCAGTGTATCTATTGCAAAAGCACGACAAACTAACTCAACAAATTGGCATCCCTTTGTTTTTCAACATCTATTAGTTAATACTGGCTTTCCTAACAGCTGTCTCTGTTTTTGTAGCAAATTGTTCATACCTCAGCAGCAACTGAAATGCAAAAGTGGGATTTTAATTTCCTCTGTAATTTTTTGTTAAGTTGTCTGAAGCTTTCTCTTCCCTTATTAAGCTGAAAATCTATTTCAGGTTTTCCTTAAAGGTGAAAATTCTCCCAACGTTTGTTTACTTCTAATAGATTTCACAATAGTCTAATCCAAAATATCTCACTTGGTTTTAATACCAGATGTAGGCTTGGGTAAACAAAACCAGTTAATTACTGTATTGCTATTACAGGTGAAATATGACACATTTTTGCATGGCTTTGCAAAGCATATAGCTCCTTCCCATATTGCCACATTTCTTTCTGATCCTCTAAACAGCAAAAATATCAAAGCTGCTTTGTACTTTAGTGAGGTAACAAGATGTTCACTTGGGTGGGCCATTGTCTAACTGAACTGTCTTTTACACCTATGACTAAGAAAATGCCCTCTAGCTAACAAAGAAAATAAAACATGTTGGTGCCTTTCTAGTCCTAAGTACTATAGCTAAAATGTACAATCTTGATCTTGAAATGTAAACAGCCTTCAATAATTTAAAAAATACTCCTTGCTGGTCTTAAACCTGATCACATAAAATAATTTACTTGATCAGGGACCTGGAAAAAATTTGTCATTAAAAATTCTTGTTGCTGCAAGACATATCCAAAGGAGACTTCTGACAAAAGTTCAACCCCACCTTTTTCAAAGGAAGTCTCAATACTTTGAGACTATCTGATGATGGACAGAGTGGTCACCCAAATTTACAGGTCTGAAACATGAAAGACAAAGTTTTTATGCATAGTTTCCTGGTAGCTAATTTTGTCTTATAGGTAAAACAATATTAAGTTATTCATTATGAAAGGTAAAAAATCCCGCTCAGGTTCTGCTACTCACAGAGCTAGAGGCAAAATCAGTGTGGTTGGTAATTTACAAACCCACCATGAAGCAAAAACACTGTGAAAGGGTTCAGAGATGCACAAAACACACTGAACACTCACTCAGAAACTGGTTTCTCCCTAGCTACAGCCAGTGGCAGCTGTATTTGACATGAAGGGTCCTGTGTCTGAGCTCAGGCTCTTCTATCTGAGATAATTTACCCTTTTATCAGATGCTTTCTTAAAAGAGAATAAGGTTCCTTTTGGACACAGCCATTCCAGTAATTTACCACCTGTACTTCCCTTCCTGAGGTCAACAGAGATTTTTACTGCAGCGTGTAAAAGCTGTAGCCCCAGCCTGGCTCTGTGAGCAGGTCAGTGTAGAGCAGCAGACCCAGCTCGCCCTGCCTGGCAGCCTGGCACCAATGTGCCTGCCACAAGCCCCAAGAGGTAGAGGAGTGGGTGGAAAGAGCTGCCCCCAGAGCCTTCAGTGTGATGGCTCCAGCATCAAGAAGAGCCTGACTGGGCGTGCAGCCTGATGTCCTGCCCTGCCTGGCTGCAGCTGCAGCCACTCCATAGAGTGACAAGTAAATTCTGGCTTCAGGACAGCGCTGCTGTTGGGTTTACGCAGTCAATACAGGATGAAGGAATAAAAAAAGAGGCAGAGGGAAAGATACTAAAGAGATATGCCTTCAGTGAACTTAACACTGCATCAGATTTTATTCCTGCTTATAATACAGTGAATGGAAAATAGTTGATTGCTGCTTTACAAGGTGTGGCTTCACAGTGTTGTTTTGGCACATAAAATATTGAGCCAAGATGTCCTACCCTGGCAGGCTTTTGGGGTGAAATTTTGCCATTCTTCCTCATTCTCTGTCAAGTGTCCTTCTGCTCTGAATGCTCAAGGTTTATGCAGCTCTCTGACTCAACCCTTGAAAAGCAAACTGTTCCCAGGAGCCAAGGGCAGCTGCTTTGACCATGCCCTGGGCTGCAAGCATTTCTCCTTCCTTCAGCTCAGCCAGCAGCCCAAGAAGCCTTCAGAGACTTCCCTGCTCTCTCCCTCACCATCACTGAAAGGAAGAAAGCTGGTTTTGCAGACTCTCCCTTTCATCAGTTTCTTCTTCAAGACATTTTAACTCTCATATTTTAGCTCTCTTTTATAAAGCCTTCCCAGCTGACATGATATACATTGTGTTATTTTGCAATTAAAACCCATACTCATAGACATAGAAATTTTAATAAAACTTTTGTTATCAAGTTTTATTATTCCAACAAGTGTTGCTGTCAGTTTATAATCCCTAGAGTAGTAATCATGAAATATTCTAATAATTGGATTTTAATTAAGCAATTCACTTAGTCCTACATTATTTTTGAAATCTAATTATGTCTTCTGGAAACTCACCCAAGTTGTGGTATTTTCTGGACCTAATATACAGAGTTAGTACAGATTTCTTTCTTACTTTAAGTTCTTTTTCTCCACTTCTTACAGCTATTATTGAAACTCTTCTATTTCCTGTATTCCCACTGCAGAAAATTACTTAGATCTAATAGATAAAATAAAAGTGGAATGCAAATAAAAATATCTATATATAATTATGTAATTATAGCTATATATGTAATTATGAATATTATGTTAGAAAAGAAGCTCCCTATGCAATGGAAGTTTGAAAGATTTTTACTTATTAAATTCATGATTTCCCCTCCTCCTTGAATTTAAAGACATTACTAATGAGAAATCCCATAGATAAACTTGGCTGTTTTATTCATATAGATTATAATTTATGTTTTACCTCATCTCAAGTATTTTTTGTGCACACTGAGTGTCACCTGCAATAAGTCTTATGAAGCCTGTAGGGTTACTCATGTTTATATCACAGAAGCACTCTGAGTGGTCCAGACACAGCTGTTTCTACATTACCTTTTAGTCTTCTTTGATGCTGAACATCACATCTCACCCCAGCATGTGTGAATCCTCATGGTATACTGTCAGGAGAAATAGTTAAGAACACCATGAATACAAGGCACTTCTCTTGAAGGGATTGGAGTATTCCTGTATTTTTCCATATGGGATACAGAGAAATATCACTTTGTGGTGTGCTTTTGACTGTAAGTAGGCAGAAATCAATGTAATAAAAATAAAAGTATCACAGAGATATTTTTATATTTAGAAATAGCAATAGTACATACAGTCATATTCTGACCTTGAAAAATGGAAATAAAATGTGACAAGGGACTCTGTTTGTAGTATTTATACCAACCATAAAAATGCTCTCTTCAAACATGAAGATTTCCTTGAAACAAAAGAAATCTATTTAAAATGTGAAGAGGGGAAGGGATAAGAAGAGAAGGTCTGATGAGTTAATGGTTGGTAATATGAAGAACATTTCAATAAGATTATTTACATGAGTGATATGAGGCATCTGGCCCACACACTGTATGGTACAAATATAGAAAAGCTGTGGAGGCCATAATCTGTCATTGTAGTGCATATGCAACTCCAGCTGAATGCAGTAGTACTTCAGCTTGCATATAGATAAGATAGTGGAGTTGCACATGCCCTACATATGTACTGTGCAGTTTACAGGCTGGACACTTCATAGCACTCATTAAATAATCTTACTGAAATATTCTTCATATTGCCAAACACTGATTCATCAGACTTTCTCTTCTTGTTCCTTTGGTTCTTCACATTTTAAATAGATTTCATTGTTCTGTGGCCCACCTTTGCCTTCTTTGCTTTGCTTTGCTTTTTTCACAATCGGTTTATTTCCAAAACAAGAGATGTGGCCTCTATGAATAGGATTCCATGGGATTCAGTTCTATTTACTGTTTCATAAATAATTGTCCATGTTTAGACAGGTTAGCTACATTGTGCAGTAAGTTTAGCACAATCATTTGATATTTATCATTACGGCATTGTATTTTCTGCTAGTGCCTCAAGCAATTAAACCATGTGCTCATCTTCCATTGGAACCTGTAACAGTTATTAATCACTTGCCATTGTCTCTGGATTTTCTGCTTATGACCCTTTCAGTTCTTCAAGCCAGGACGCTATCTTTGCAGAAAGAGGGAAGATATCTAAAGGCTAGAATGTAATTCCAAGCTTTAAAAATAGTCCAATTACATTCTAAAGTCTAACTGGTCTTTTTAAAAGTCCGTTACTAAGCTGAAAACTTCTTTAAAACCTCACTAGCTGATACTGCTTTGATGAGGACTTTATTGTTAAAATTGCAAACAGCATCCAAATGGCTAAAATTAAAATTCACTAATTCACTGTAAAAATCTAATATTCCTCCTAAGCTGCTGCACCAATATTACAGGATCAGATGAAAGTCAAATGACTGTATCCAAAAATCTTAAATGTCAGATTTTTATATGCATTTTATAATTTTATTCCCTTTGAAAAAGTATCACATGTTCACAGGTAGAATACTTTGGAGTTTGCGGGTTTTTTTTATTTAATAATAAAAATGCTTAATCCAGAAACCCAGACTCCTATATACTCCTTACTCCTTCCTTCTGGAATGGCAGTGGAGAGAAGGAGCAATCCAAACAGCATTTCTGAAGGAAATCTCAGTTCTCTTGTAGTTAGAATGTTTGTCCCAGTGGCCTCTGGCTAAGGAGGTCAGCTGAAGGGCAAAGAAAGAAGCCCTCAGTTAAGACAATGAGACCCTGGAATGGTCTGAACCTTCAGTAAACAGATTAATCCATCCTTAAGAACTTCGCCTCAAGAGTCTTCCCAACAATTCAAATAGATGCCACACAGACCAGGCTGTTTACAGGAGACCTTGCTGGATTCACAGGGTGAGGACATTTCAATGGGATGAAGTAAAGATGAGGCATGCTTGTGGTTCCAGTGGAGCCAGGAACTTCTCCACAATACTCCTCTAGACCGGGTATAAGAATCTGGATAAGAAAGACTGGGAGGACCTTCTTCTGTTTGACCAGCCGAAGGAATGATTGTTCTCCTAGGACTACTGCCACTCTAATATGAAGGCAGTGAT
Source organism: Passer montanus (assembly GCF_014805655.1). Lineage (NCBI taxonomy): Eukaryota > Metazoa > Chordata > Aves > Passeriformes > Passeridae > Passer > Passer montanus. Next base: position 18,679,545 of record NW_024356505.1, on the reverse strand, counting down.
CAGAACTTGGGTAAACTGAATCAAGTTATACATAGAGTTGAATTGCTCCTTCCTGAAGAAATTATGACTTCTCCAGGAACATGGTCTACTGAAACCTGGTAGACTTTTCTTTTTCTGCTCTGTACTAACCTGGCAATTTCCTATCTCAAATAAGAATAACTGTGCTGTGTTAAACAGCAAGTTATTGCAATGGTCAGCAGTGTGCTCCACACAGTCTATGGCAAGTTTGTTCTATGCAAACAGAGCAGTACCTGTCTAGCCATATCCTCTCTCACTCTGTCTCTCTCTCATCTCTCATCTCTCTAGATCATTTACTAGGTGTGGTTCTAGCCCCAGACTCATGGAGAAGTGAGAGTGGGAGAGATAGGAAGGAGGCAGTTGCAAGGGAAAAGTCGGCTGCAATTTTTTGTTATCCTTTTGAAACAAGAAGTCCCTAGGCAGCTTTAGCCTGCACTGCAACGCAGAGGCTGTCTGGAGGGGCAGGATGACAGTATGATTCCTCGCAGGCTGTTCAACTTCTGTTCAAAGCAGTGACATGAGCATTCTGCATGTCTAGCAGAGTGATGGTGCTGGAAGCATATGGAGGTGTCCATCTTCCAGGTGTTTGGAGCAGAAATGGCTGTGGGGGAGGGCTCTGGTGCAGCTCTTTCAAATAGTACTCATTACCTTCCCCATTCTTTCCCTGCTCCCCTTTTATTATAGTGTTCCAAACTCAGACCCCAAAATTAAAGCAGTATTTTACAGCTTGATACTGAAGCCTCAGATCACAGATATTAGTTACTCCTATGTGCTCTGAGAGAAGGATTTGACAGGACAACTGAAATCTTCCTTTCCTTCCTCATTTCCCTCTCTGTACAGATTACTGGCATGCTTCTTGCTTTGGCTTTGGGAAGTCATAAATCTGAGGTTTGCTATTGAGTTAGGGTATCTGGTAAGGCTGCTCCGTGTTGCTGGTATCCTCCCCTTCACCCTGTCCCAATGTCACACTAGTAATGATACCGTTTAGGGGCTTGAAGAGTGTATGAAAAACATCCACAACATTTTTTTGTAAAATAGAAGCAAAAACAGGTCGGTGAGACCTTTCCATTTGTATGACAGCTGGCAGAATAAGCCACAGCGCCCGACAGGGGTGAGTTTTCCAGCTTCACTCCGAGGGGCTGTCCAGCTACAGGTTCCTGCTAGCGTGGGAGAAGCAACCCTTCCATCCTGGAGCCTGGCTCCCGCAGCCGTCACCCATCTGGGCTCCGCGATCCTGCCACCTGCGTGCCCGGCTGGCAGGACTTCTCCGGAGGAGCAGCTCTGTCGGTGCACGGGACACCGCAGAGGGAGGTGGAAAAACTGAAATGAAAGGGAAGAAAGAGGAAGAAGGTGCTCTGCCATGCTCCTTTACGGCGGACAGCCGGCTCCCGCGGGCAGGCAGAGAGGGAAAGGGCTGTGCCCAGGCAGCAGAGCGGGCAGCAGGGAGGGCAGGGAGGGCAGCGCCCGCTCCCGGGCAGAGGCAGGCAGCAGGGCAGATAGGACAGGCAGCACGGGCTGGGCAGGACACACGGCAGGCAGCAGGGACAGGGCAGGCAGCAGGGACAGGGCAGGACACACGGCAGGCAGCAGCGCGGGCAGGGTGGGCAGGGCGGGCGGCGTAAGGCAGGGAGGGCTCTAATTCATCACCCCGTTCAGCGGAGAGGATGGGACGCCGCTAAACTCCCCTTCCTCCCTCCTCCCTTCCCCCCTCGCCAAGCAAGCCCCCCCTCCTCCCCCCTCCGCTGCTCTTTCTCTTTCCCCAAGCAGTGAGCCTCGGACAGTGCTCGGCTCCAGCGCTTTATTTTAAGATGATCGGCCAAGGTCTTTGCAGATAGATTTTATCTGAAGTTAAATAGCAGGCGCTCGCCGCTCACTCGCCAATAAGTCATTTTTAATAGAGACAAATCGCTCTGGACGCCCCGGAGCGCCGGTGCCGCCGCTCCTGCCCGCGCCCCCCGCCGAAGGCGAGCGGGCAGCCCGGGCAGCTGCCGCCTCCAGTAAGTGTCCTGCTCGGCGGATCCAGAGCGCGGCCGTGTGCGGAGAAGGGGAGGCGAGGGGGGGAGAGCCTGCCAGCCGCCCCGCCGCCCTGACAGTGCCTGCGCTGGATGCACAGCGGCCGCGGGACACCTCGGCGCGGAGCGCGGCGAGGAGATGCGCAGGGGTGGTGGGCTGCGCCGCGGCACTCAGCCCCTCTAGGCTCGCCCATGGAGCGTCCCGCGGAGCCCCGTCCGCCGTCGGATCCCCCACGCCGTACGTATCCCCAGCGCGGCCCCCCCGCGGCGGCGGGGCTGTCCGCGGGCCGCGGGGGCGGAGAAGGGCTGGGGCCGGGATGGGGGTCCTCGCCCGTCGGGGCGCCCCGGGGCGCGGTCCCGGCCCGGGGCAAGGCACGGCGCGCCTTTAGGAGCGGCAGAGGGAGGTGGGCGCTTGCAGGGGTAAGCAGATCCTGCTCGGGCGTCCCGAAGGCAAAGCTCTCTGCCTCGGCTTTAAGCGCCCAGAAGCATCCGGAGCCACGACCCCAGCGCCTGCTGTCGCCTTCTCCCCGCTCCGGCGTCGCTCCGCTCCCTAGCTCGCTGCCGGGGCTCCGCAGCCAACTGGCGGGCGGCTGCCGCCCGGTCCCCGCCGAGGGCACACGGACAGGCAGGGCTGGCAGTGGCACCCCCGGGCCGTCCCAGCCTACACCACGGGGCTCTCCCGCCCAGTGAAGGGACTGAGCGCCGGGGAGCGCTGCCTATGGGCGGTCTGCCGCCACCTCGGACCGTGCGATCACTTTGCTTTGACGATGGATTAACTCGATTTTAATCGTTTTTTGTTTCGCCCACCCCCATTCACACACCCCATCTCCTCCTTCCCTCCCGCCGCCGCCCCCCCGCGCCCCCCCTTTCCCTACACACCTCTCTTCCCCCCTTGTGCTGAGCCTAACCTTGTCTTGTGGTCATGGGATCTATAATTTCGTTTTTGTCTAGGCTGGTGAGAGCTCTGCTTGTTCTGTAAAGTGGATGTCAGGTGGATCTATGTTCTGGAAGGAACAAAGAGGCAGCGAAAGCAGCGCGGGGGAAGTTTGAGCGGCGAGGATGCAGGCTGTGTACTGGTACGCGGTCCTTCTGCTGCAGCCCACTCTCTACCTGGTGAGTGTCCCCGGCCCCTCTCACGGGCCGGGCATGGGGAAGCTCGTCGGGGAGGAGGGCGCCAGCCTGGCGGAGAACGAACAAACTCACGGCAACTACTTGCACCCGCAGCCGGCCCTGCCCCGTCCTCCCGGGACGGGAAATCCCGGCGGGGCGCGAGGAGCGGGGGCGCAGACCTGTAACTTCTCCGCGGGGAAGGGGCGCTCCGATGGGCCAGAGCAGGGTCGGGGGTCTCCTGGGCCGCGTCCCCCGGTGCTGCCTCCCGGAGCGGTGCCTGGGTGCCTGCGTGGGCACCAGCGCACCGCCGCGGGGGCGCCCGGCCGGGCTGCGGGGTGGAGGCAACTTCCTGCCCTCTGCTCCCTCCTGGGGGTGGGAGCCCCTCGGGAGGGAAGCCCGCGGTGTGCCACTACGGGCGGCGCGGCACAGGCAGGCACTCGGCGCCGAGCACAGCTGGTATTTTCCGCGAGAGGTGTCATTGACTTTGGTAGCAAATCTCCTTTAAGATTACCGCGGGAGCACGAGTAAACGTCGGCGTTATCTCCTTTCACACACACACACACACACACACACACACACGCACGCACACACACGCACAATTTATTCCCGCTACGATTGCACACACACACACACACGCACACACACACGCACACTTTATTCCCGCTACGATTACAAGGAACAAAAACCAGGCAGACTGTCCCTTTGCAGCCCGCATCCTCTCTCGCTCGTGATGCGTTAAGCAGGCAAACGCTTGGCGGCAGTTCATCCCCGTGGCTACGGGGGAGGGAAAAGGTCTTTTTCCAGGAGCGTTGCCGAGAGAAGCACACCGGCGCCCGTGCTGGGGGTGGTGGCGGCGACGGCCCGGCTCCGGCTCTCGGGCTCCGGCTGCGGCTGCGGCTCCCGTGCTCCGGGCTCCGGGACTCCCGGACTCCCGGACTCCCGGGCTCCTGGCTCCGTGCTCCGGTCTGTGTCCGCGCCGCCGCTCCCTGCGCCGTGGCGGGGCCGCGCGCGCTCCCCCCGCGCCCCCTCAGCGCCCGGCCCGGCCTGTCCCGGCACAATCCCGGCCCAATCCCGGCCTGTCCCGGCACAATCCCGGCCCATCCCGGCCTATCCCGGCCCACCCCGGCACGTCCCGGCCCTTCCCGTGCCCGCCCGACGTGTCTCCCTCATCGGGGGTCCTGCCCTCGCCGGGCGGTGCCACGTCTGCCGCGGGCGTCTCTCCTCCCGGCGAATTTTATAGCTGGGGTGGGGGTGGAGGGGTGGGGGGAAATGGGGAGAAAAGTGCGTGGCAAATAATCCATCAAAAAGCCGGAGCGAGATCGATACGTCGTGTTAAATTTTAAATGTGTTTGCTGGCAGTTAAACTGCTCTCGACTCATTACAACAACAGTGCTGGATTTATTCTAATGCGCTGCAGTCTGAACAACAAGCGCATTAATTCTCCTTTAATTGTAAACTGGGAGCATTTGAAAACCATTCAGTGTGCAAATTATGCTGATTCAATTACCGTTTAGTTACAGACTTCATTACCTGAATACTTTTTTTTTTTTTTCCCGAGGACTTGGCATTGCAGAGTGAAGGAGACGATTTTCAAGTTTCCCTCGAAACAATGCGAAATATGATACAGAAAAAAAAAAAGGGGAATAAAAGACAAGCTAGGGGGAGGGAATGCGCCCTTCAGCTGGTCTGTGTCTTCTGCCAAAACACTCGGGGAGGATCCAAAGGATTTCCCTAGCACCAGTCTTCTTTCTAACTCGATTCTTCCACGTTTATGCCAATCTCCCCCTATTCTCCGTATTTCAGGAGCGACTCTGAAAGTTTGCATTAGGCCATCACATGATAACAAACTGCTTATTAGCACCGGAGCATGAAGTTTTGATTACAGCTTTAATGCGGCGCCACAAAGCAGCAAGGTGCAGCACTTTGTTGTGCCTATTCATATGTGCACGTCGCTCCGCGTGGACAAAATCAGTTTCAATTAGGAATTAAATTTTCAATGCTCAGACTGTTCGGAAGGGTAAATGAAATGGCAGCACAAACATCTTCCTATCGAGTTTGTTAAAAAAAACCAACAACAACAACCTTTTTGAGAGGGGTTAATAATATAGGTGAGAGGGAAAATAGCCTGTTTTCCCTTCGCCTGAATTAGGAGGTGTTCATGGAGAGTGAACAGCTGCAGTGAGGCTGGACTGCCTTGAAGTCACTCATTTACAGGCACTGTCTGCCTTGTAATTTCTCTTCACTCAACAAACCACTACTCTTTTTCTTTATTTTTAAAATTTTTTTAAAAAAATTTTATTCCCCTTTTCCCCTTTCCCCGTTAAACCTCTTTGCAAGAAATCTTAAGGAAAAAAAATAGTGCTTCTACCTTTCTTCCCCTTTTAATGGAGCCGTATGCTATTCAGCCTTATTGCCTGAAATTTATAGAGATCATAGCAGATTTAAATGAGTAGGAATTTTGCTGGGGTAGAGATGGTTCACCATATTATGTTTATTGAAAAGAACATTAGTTGTGCATTGCGAGGTGCATTTTCTCCTTGTTTTGAGCTGTGCAGTGTATTGAAAATGTTATATTTGATTTGCAGTGGTAGTGCATTTCCTTTGGCCTAAATGGGTAGCTTAGTACTTATTTGACAGAATTAGGAGTTAACCTTTAAAGTCTTGCAGTTGTTTTCTTTCTCTACTTTTAGAAAGCTGCAGAAAGTATTCAGCACCTACCCTAGGTCTCATTTACCACGACAGTCTGCATCACTGCTGTTCTTTCAAAAGCATCTTAGTCTGATTCTAATGGGTGATGTTTCCTTAACTAACAGTGCTGTGCTGAGCTCAAAATCGTCAGTGAGGAAGAACGTAAAGAATAAAGAAAAAAAACCGAAATAACATCCGGAGATCGCAGACTCATAGAATTCAGTTCTGTTTATAAGGACGCTGGAATTTTGCACCATTCCTTTAAGGGAAACCTTCTCGTTGTACCTCCTGCCTAGTTGCCGGTGAACTTCCAGTCCGACACCACAGGACAATAAAAGGCCAGGCTGTTTCTTTTCATTTCTTCCTTATTTTTTCCCCCTGTATGGAAGCAGCAAGCTGTAGAAGTGGCTACACAACGCGCGGGCTGTTAGGAAGGACGGCGAGGATCCTGAGTATTATTTCTCAGAGGGACAGGTCAAGCAGGGCCCCGAAGAGGGAGGCAGATCTTTTCCGTGCCGGCAGCTGCGGAGCCGCTCCGTGCGGCGGGGCCCGGCGGGCTGTGACCGGCAGCTCCCGGCGGCGACGGGCGCTCGGCCCGTCCCGTCCCGTCCCGTCCCGTCCCGTCCCGTCCCGTCCCGTCCCGTCCCGTCCCGTCCCGGCCGCGGGGCTCCGGGCGGCAGAGGGCTCGCACAGGCGGGATTCCACCCCCGTCTCGGTCACAGGCTCCGCTCCCGCCCGCTCTGGGGAGGCACGGAGTGGGTACAAGCACCTCTTTTGCCGGGATCATCCCGGCTCGAGGAGAGCTCGCTCCTACAGCGGAGCAGCGGGCACGGACCTAAAATCAGTCGGAATTTTGCGTGGCATGCTGCTAGGGCAAGGATCCCTCCCCCCCTTCATCCCCCGCCCGGCTTGTCTTCTTCTCCCAGCAAAGTGTTTATTCACCGGTGGGTTTAATTAGGATACGCGCCGGAGCCGGGTAGCAGAGTGCTTCAGCTCTGTGCGGAACTTAAGCAGCAAGAGCAAAGGGAGGGGTGGTTTTGCGCCCCGCGGTGAAGGCTGTTTCGCGGGGGGAGCTTTCCTGCGCGGAGCTTTGCCAGAGGAGTGGAACTGCGAGGCTCACGGGGCACCTTGTTAAACACGGCCATGGCTTTGGCAGAGGGGCTTTGGAAACAGCCTGCTAACCTTCCCCCCGTGCCGGGCTGGGATTTTAAGGTCTGTTTCACACCGTCACTGTAGCTTGGAGGCCTTCTGACAGCCGAGAGGAGCTTCCCTGCAAAATTGTTGTGAATAACAGAGGTTTAAAATTGTCCTCAGCGATGGCACACTTGGTACAGTATTTGCTGAGGGGGTAAACAGGGGGTTAGCGGCTCCAGAGTTTGTGTACATTTAATTTCGCTGCGTGTCGCACTGTTTGCGGTCATTTCACCCCGCTTAATGAAAGCTGTGGTGAACGTGAGGAAATATCACGTGCCAGCGAAGATAAGTTGATTTTTTTTCCTTCTTTCTTTTTAAAGATTGTTGCTGACTGTGTCCTACTTTGTCATGTAAGAAAAAAAAAAGCCCAACAAACAAACCCACACCTCTATAGGCAGAAAACAAAAGAGACAGGAGGCATTGTCCTATCGTAATCACCACCCACAGTATTTTCTCAGAGGCATTTGGTGGTGAATGCATTCGAGTATTGCTTTTTTTCCCCCAAATAAGCGATTTCTTTCAATTTTCGAATTGACGTCGAAGGCAGGGAGGGCGGGGGAGAGCGCCTGGCGAGCAGGGACAGTTGTGGCTTTTTGTGCGGGGGAGTTTACGTAGCCTTGAGAAGCTCCTGCTCCCTCTTTCTAAACGAGTTTGAGAGACGCTGTAGCGATGGTGTAAGGGGAAAAAAATTACCTTTTCGGAAGGTAAGACACGGGAATAACAACGGGACCCCGACTTCGTGTAGGTGAAAAAAACTTATCTGCGCTCTTGATTTTATTTATTTATTTTTTTTTCAAGCGGAGGATAGTGTATTATTTTCCAGGTTTCCTTGCTCCCTAACCACCAGAGACCTGTGCTAGTTTTAGAAGGGGTTTCCCGGCACTGAACTTTCTTTTTCCTGATGCTTAGTACACACTACTTTAATTTAGCATATAGCTGGAGAAAGCAATCTGGAATAGATTTCACCTTCTGGGGAGGTACCTGAATGTAATCCAATATCCCAGCCTTTCTTCGACTAGCCAAATCTTCCAAGTCGGTACGGTACCTAGAGGTATCCATTTTAACCTCTTTAATATTTTCCTGCATCTCTAAACCGCCATTTTAATTAACAAAACACCCATTTCCTAATCGTCTTGGAAAGTGCTGTGAAGCAGGTTAAGAATCCAATTGCTCGGAATAGCCAGCACTTGGAGAAAATGAATGTGTGAGCCGTCCTAGCCTCCCTAGGATTGGCTTCTGGTCTCCCGACTGGATTTGGGTGAAGTTTTAATGTGATTTAGCAGATAGTTTAACACCCAGCTCGCTCTTCTTGTAAGTCAGCATTAAACCACCTCCTGGGTGCTTTGTAAATACAGCTTTAGCATTTTTTTCATGCGGCAGATTGACATGTTGACGATTCTGCTTTAAGGAATGTGACAATAAAGTGGAAAACCAAAGGCTGGCAAGCACTTCATCAAGGATAAAAAGGTTCTGCTGTAAGGATGTCACTCAATTTATTGTGAAAGTCGAATGAATTACGTTTAATGAAAGTGCTCCCCAGATGAATATTACCAGCAATTTCCTGAGTTGGCTCTGTCAGATTGATATGAGGAAATGCCAACCCATATCAAAAAAGATCTCCAATCTCAATTACTATGCAAGCTTTCGAAGAGCTCCTTTTTATTGATATGATATATATTGGCGGGTTCTCAATGCTGTGCAAACTACTCCCTGTTTAACAGGACAGCATATTTCCCAGTTTATTGTTGAACACTACGTTTTTGTGGCTGTTGTATAAACTTCTGCGAGTGCCCTTTTTCGGAAGGGAAACTGCCTCTCATTCCCTTTCCCTTTCTGTGACCCAGAGAGATCAAAGTTGTGTGGCTGGCAGACAGCGGAGGCAACGCTCATTGCAGGAAGTTTGTTCAGCCTGAATGGACAAAGCCGAAGGTCAAGACAAATAGCTCAGCTGAGACAATGGCTTTGGATCCCCTAATTTTCAGTGCATTTCTAGGCAACAGTCCAGATCACGGTAATATTTGCGACTAGCAATCCCAGTATCCCCACCCTTTCCTCCTCATTCCTCTAGGGCTTCTAGGGACAATTTAGAAATTCAGTGAGCCCTCGAAGGGAGAGAAAATCTCTCTTGTCACCTCATCTACATAAGAATTGACTTTTCGAGAGGCTTTTCTGTTCTATTTTAACTACTGTGGCGCCGGTCGTTACTCAAGAATACAGCTTCTTTTCCCATGATCCATCGTGCTGGGCTTGACTATGATTGATTCAGTCAGATTTCTTCTATCGCTTTGCCATACTCTTTCAATTTTTTGGTATCAAAGCAGAGAGACAGTATTGAAGGACAATAGGGAGGCTCTCAAAACTGCAGTAGGACGGGAACATGGTTACTTTCACATGTAGGGCTGCAGTCTTTGCATGAAGCATTAATAAGGAAGGAGAAAGAGCTTGTCCTTAGAGCATATCGTGTTTGTCTGGCTTCCTATTTCCCTTTTGTTGCTGGATCCGAGTCTGAAACTTTCTTCAGAGTATGATTAGTCTAAGTGTTATTTATTTATTTATTTATTTATTTATTTATTTATTTAAAGTGTTTTTCCCCCCTCTGTCGGAGATGCTGGGTGTTTCGAGCCGCGGACGGCGAGTGCAGGCACTGCGGGGAGAGCGGGCAAGCTCTGGCAATGGGGCTGAGCGAGGGCTGGCGCTCAGTGTCCCGCTCGGAGCCGGGCCGGGGCTGGCGCTGTCCCCTCGGCCGGGCCGGCGGCGCCGTGCCCAGTAGTGATTGTGATGCTTTTGCTGGATGTGAACATTCTCCAGTCCCTTTTGATTACACCATATCCCTGTGCATGGTGTCTCACGACTGCATTGTCTGCTGCAGAGATACTGCTTTTATCTTCCAAATGCCACCCTCATTAATGTCAATGTCTCATCGTCCAGCCAGTGACAAATGTCTCAGGGACGTTCATCTGCCTTGCACACTGCATCATCTCTCCCGCTGCTTTGTCTTTTCCTCCCCGAGGAGAGATTTAGTAATATTTTCTTCTTTGCCCTCTGTATCTGCTCAAAAAAGTTTTATCCACTAGCTGGTCTCTGTCCTGTCCATGCACAAGTTAGTTTTGCCAATGTCCTCTCTGTTATCACCTCTCCTGTTAATCCGTTTGATCAATTTGATGACAGGTTGACCAGTGCATGCAAATATGATCTACTTTTTCCAAATCTGAAGGCTCTTGAAGGGGGAGAAATTAGGCCTATCAAATGATTATGATATTAGTGACCTCTTTTCCTCAAATTTCATCTTCTAACCCAGACTTGACACAAAACCTAAAAGAACAAAGAGCCTGGTTGTTTCGTTGTGTGGGTAACCTGGTTATTGTGTGCACAAGAGCACTTGTGAATGCTCTTATTTTGCTGGGCTTTGGAAAACTGATAAATCACATATGTCTATGTTATTTCTTTGCATATTTACTTAAAATTTGGTGATAGCTGTGCAGCAGACTTCTTTTAGAAACAGAGCTGACAGCCAAAATAATAGTAGGAAAGAAGTGATCTAATAACCTTAGTTCTTGGAAAGGCATGTAATTAAATTATAACAGATACTATATATATATATATATATAATATTAATTATTAATATTACAGTAATATATGAGACATTAGAATTCTATTTATTTATTTAGAAAGAAAAGTAGAGAGTCACTTGAATTTAATCAGTACATATCCTCAGCTGAAAATTAAAATGTGCTTACCTGCCTAGCTGGAACATGTTTTGAAATAACAGAAGTAGCATTACCAATGATTAGTGACCAGTGTGTTTTATGATCCTCTTTCCCCTTCCCCTGCCCTATGTCAGCCTTGCATTATGTGTGAGTTAACTTTCAGCTGGCACAATATTTCCTGCACTTGTTTTAGAGGTGCATGTGAGCTACTGGGTAAAAGTAAAAATAGAAACATTCTGGCCATGTATTGAGAGCACTATGGACAAACAAAGGCTCCCCTGCTGCAGATCCTATGCCCTGATCCTGCAGTGTAATACAAGAGAGGATTCCATGTAAATCGATGGTTTGTTTACTTGTGTGAGGAGGACAGATTCTGTTTATGTTGAAGATTAAGTAGACAATTTCTGTTTCCGAGAATTGCTTGTCACTATTCAGATACCACTTCAAATTTAAAGTGTAATTGGCAGCTCTTAAAAAATATTAGCTAATGGAATTTCTGTTATGTGTAGTTCAGACCACCTGTACCATAATATTTATCTGTACAGTCATTTTTATAAGCTATTCTTGATTGAACTTTAGAAAAATAGTCCTTCTGCTAGGCTATTTTGTCAAGAAATGTTGTTGTAGGCCTTCAGGTATATAAAACTGCTTACATAAAATTAATGGACTTATTTTTGTATTTGCATTCACATGCAGAGCATTTGAGGTCTTGCAAAAGAAGAGCTATCTCTTATCTACTTAGAATAGGAATATTGTTAAAACTGTGTCCTCATGCTTATTGCACTGTCAATAACAGTATTGTAAAATATTGGTGTGCTTAAAATCAGAATGTTAGTTTGTAATTTGACTTTAATTTAGAATAATTTCTGCAGTCACTTACTGCAAATACTCATATAGAGATTTTCCTTAATGTTTATGTGGGGAAGGCTTTGCACCTTGAGAAGATTTTGTGAGAAATATTGATAGGTAATACGTGGCCATAATACTGTAGCTCTGTGGAGGACAATTGCTGAGTGAACAGATCTTTAAGAATCAGGAAGATAAGAAAGACTACAGAAATGTGACATAAAAGATGTGCATAATAAATAGTACATGAAAACCTTCACCATTTAAAAAGATGGGCTCCATCCTGCTACCTTCATCTGCAATGGATATTACTTGACAATGTCCACATTTTTATTCCTGCTTGTTTCTTCCTGCTTCCACAAACCATCACATTTGCTTAGCTGGCTTGCTTGTAGCAGGTGGCAGTGTAGTACATGTTGCAAGCAGAGGGAAGTGCATCGATAGCTTCAGTGGAATCACATCTGGGAGTGGTCACTCAGAGTGGGTAAAAAATGATATTATCTGGTCCTTGACAAGACTGTGCTATGCGTGAATCCTCATCACTATCTTCAGCTTCTGTCTGTGCTGGCTCAGTGGGACCTCTTGCTGTTTGTCTCCTTCCTCAGTGAGCAGCTCTGCTCTCTGTGCTAGCACAAGTCATTGCTGTAAGGTACCATCCCACAGGATTACAAATGTATTGGAATGTAGCTTCTATTTGGCTCTTAAATGTGCTGAATATTTGCTAGCTAGAGCAGACTGTGAGTCTTGGAAAAGTTATTGTATGGATTAGCAGATTGTAATTATATGGTTCAGTCTTCCAATGTAACACAACTCAAATGAATATGGAAATGCATGACTAAGTACATTAGAGGAGGTGCTGTTTTTGTTCTCCACAATTTATAAGATATTCTGAAATTGCAGTGTTGTAGCAGACACTTCAGAGTGAAGGCCAATAGCTTGCAACTACATTTTAGAAGCAAAAAACAATCTCAACTGAAGTTAGAACACTTGCTCACATATGCTTCAGTGCTTTACTGAACTAGGAGAAAGCGAATGCAGTATGGTTTTGGCATTTCTTTTTTTTTTTGGGATATAAAACTTCTTCCATGGAGGAAAAGATACACATCCATGTCTTCAAAAATATTACAGAGTAATGTTTTTGCCAAGAATCTCCTGAATTTACCTCTAGACCATATAGAATCTATTACAATATTTTTCTATAACCAAGTAGTACACTTGATACTCTCTTATCCTAAAAAGATTGTCTTTATTATTATTAGATAATAATTAATGATAAAAATCTTACAATTATGAGATAATTATTATTTTTTGAAATAATTGTAATTTTTGAGTCATGATTTGTGACTCATTCTGATTACTGCTCCAGCTTCTGAAGAAATAGTCTACAAAAATACCTTTATCTATGAAATTAAACTAAAGTTAGGATTTTCAAATAGATAGTTCGTGTGTCTTTTTTTTTTCTTGTTGTAAATATGTTTTTGAAGCATTCAGACAGCACCCTTACTACTGTCTAGAACTACAAAGAGACGCAAATGGTAGCATATCTCAGAAAGCCATGTGTGGCCATTTTGCAGAACTACATTTGAGGTCTAAAGTTGAAGTCTAACTGCACTATTGATGTACGTGTTTTGCACACTACTGCAGATTCTTTTTTTTTTTCTTTCAGAAGAAAAATGTACTGGAACAATGACCATGTAAAGCAAAAAATGTAGCGTTATTTATTCTTCCACGAGAAACTTGCATGTTGATTCAAAACCACTCAGGCTCAGAAGAACTTGGCCATTGATTTCTTTGGCTGTAAAATGGGGTCTTTAGCTTGACAAATATTTCCATTTTTTATAAGGTGGTTGGGAAAGATATTTAATTACATTTTAGCTTGATTTTCTTTGTGAGAGCTAGCTATTGATAGCTCACACAGGAAAGAGGTAGTAAGCATTTCTAATGACTGTGAAAGAGCATGTATATATGGGTATGTGGTATTCATAGCCTCTGGTCTGAGCAACTTAGTCTTCTGTGAAGTCAAAAAGAGCTGAGCAGACTCTATACACATATTTCTACCATTGTTTCTGTCATCCTTTTATTCTTTAGTAAATTTACCCAGAAGAATGTCATCCTGTCTTTGGTCTCCCATGAGACCCTTCCTGCAGATCCGACTCCTTTTGTTCTCTGGCAGAATGGACTCTCATGGCTGCAGTACTCCTTCACCTAGAGTAATGACTGCATGGTTTGTCCCTAAACTTTGATGTTTTACTTTATCCAAGCAGCACAGTGTTAGTCATCTACGTCTGGCACAAAACCAAACCTGTGCTGCCAGCTGCTACAGGTGGATGATTTGCTCTAGCTCAACAGGTGGAGCTGTGACTTCGTTAGCCTCTTGATTCAGGCTAAAATTCATCTTCCTGGGCAGGTCCCTGACTCAATTTTGTTCAGGTGTTTTACACTGTCTAAATTTGTACCTACATTTCCATTGCTAGTGGAAAGTTTTTAACCTCTTGACCTATAAAACATCTCAGGCAATGAGAGGCATATATGCATCAAGAACAGTTGTTAGTCTGTGGGAATGTGGTGGTTCTAGGGAGATTCTATGGGAGGTTTTTTATACCTCAGTTTTGTGTAATAATGGAGAAGTTAGATGGAGTTAGAATGATATTTCATTTAGTCCTCTTTGAGCAAAGTCCACCTTGCATTATTGATTTTTGTGATCTGTCTTTTTGTTAGGTTCTCAAAGACTAGAGATGTTTGGAACAATTCTGTCCTCAACATGCTTAGAGGAAATTACTACCAGTGGAGTTACACTAATAACATTTATAAAAACAGCAAACTCATTGCTCGTACATGCTAAAATTCTCATTTCATGGACTACTTACGACTCCTATGGGCCTTTTTTGGCCTTGATTTAACTGGAGCTGATCAATTGATGATCAGAATGGATAAGGATCATTCTGTGTTGGGAAAATATAAGACAACAAGGGACTGGCTTGAAATAAGTTGGGATAATAGTTGAGGATCCATCTATAAAGGTTCTTGCTTCTCCAAAGATTTCAATTTTCTGTATTCTCATGTTTTTTTTATTCATTTTTCAATGTGTCCCTGTGTAAACGTGTTTTGTCTGATGAATGTTTAGAGAAAGGTTGTTTTCTTATGGATTTGTGCATCCCTTGATAAGTCAGTGCTTCAAATATGATACTAGATGTTCACTATTCATGTCAGAAGTGTTCCTGATACTGCACTTACAGTGGCAAAGTCAGTTAGGGGAACAAAGACAATACTAACTGAAGATTTCATGTCACATCATCTCCAGCAAAGAAGTAATCATTGTGATTAGATGAAGCAAAGACCTTCCAAACAAACTCCAGACTAAAATATGCTGGAAACATTCACTGAGTGCTTATGAATAAAATAAGCAGAAATCAAAATGGGAGAAGCTTTTTAATGAACAGAAGTATAGGCTAAATTAATCAAATAAATTGTTTGCTATTAATAATGTGACCAGCTACAGTAAAATTCCAATAAATATGCCCAGTGGGGATGGAAAATCTACACAACTGAAATTACATTGATGAATTTATCCTAGTTTCCAATGCCTTCTGAGTATGTATTTAGGAAACAAAAGCTGTCATAAAGATAACCTGACAGAAAATTGTCTCAACTATTTTTTTTTCAATTGAGATACTTTTCTTTGACAGTGAAAGTAATTTCAAGTTACTTAAGAATGCTAAATGTATCACTGCTTAGGCAGAGAATTCTTAGCAGAAACATCAGCATAAAAGTGACCCCTGTTTTTGCTAGAAGACTCATTGGGAATGGTAGGAAATGCATATTATTACCCCTCATGCCTGAAGAAACAGGAGGTTAGTCTTTAATGGAATACTGTTAGTTCTAAAATATGAATGAGTCACTGTAGTTGCATAGAAATAGTACAATAATGAAAAGGCAATCCCAGCACAAATTCCTTCTTAGAAATCAACATAAAATCTCAAAATCCCCAGAATCTGAATAAAGATTCATCCTGTCCCAATAACGTAGCTTTAATGTCTGTTTTTGCAAGAGTGTCTCTCCATCTTTGAGCCAGGACATCTATTTCATTCTTGACTACTTAGAAAATTGTTTACATCTTGCATTGTTGGTGTCTGAGTCAATGTTATTCAAAAACCTGAAACTCTGAGTTCAGTCAGGCTTGGTTCAATGCTGAGCTTCTCACCTAGGGATTTATTTTCCTCATACAATTTTACTGCAATTGAACACAGAAAAAAGCTTTCTCAAATGTCCAAAAAACTGACTGTACAGAAAGTTACTCTTACATGTAATAGTTTTTTTTTCCTCTTGTATCAAAACTTTTAGCTTTAATTGTTTAACTACTTTATATTACTCCATAATTAATTCACATCAACCATGCACTTAAGCTCTGTCTCATGACAGTCTGGATATATTATTTGGATGTTTTTCAGTGTGTATGTCCTCACTGAAGAGTACCTTTTCCATGACTGGTATAAGTCAGAGCTGACCATCCCAGGCTCAACTATCAGCTGCATTCACACTTTCAAGCATTCTATTAGTCAGTTGTAAGAAACTAACAACATAGAGCAAAGCTTTGCTCCCAAATGAATGACTGCACCCCACATTCAGCTACAACAGAATTAGTGTCAGCTGTGATATACTTCTGAGTTATTTAACTTAAATGCCACCACTTCAGCCTAAAATACCATAACTTCTCTAGTATTGATTCTGTTACTCACATAAGCACATGAAAACAAAAAACCAAAACAAACAAAAGCACCAACGAACAAAAAAAACCCAAACCATGAAAACTCCCAAAAAAGCTCCAAACCAAAAAAGGTAATGCTGACCATCACAAAGCAGTTCTAGCTGGGTATGTAACACCCTAGACTTACAAAATATTTGATAGGGTCACAGGACTTTTCCACTATAATTTTCTCTGTCTCTTGTTCATATTTTTCTCATCAGCTCAGTGTTTGAAGCTTCTGTTAGGGATTTAAGAGATTCAGTTTCTTTACTTCTTCAGGAAATGTGAATCCAAGACTTACAAATAGAGGTAATTGCTTTAACCACTGCCTGGTGGAATAATCTGTGAAATTTTCTTGATTCTTCTTGTTCATTTTATTCTGCTTGGTTTAATACAGTCAGAGACTACTTTAATCTGAAACAGGATCTCATTGTAGGTAGATTCTGAGACATTTGTGTAATTAAGTCTCTCTCTCTCTTGCTCTTTTGCCTTATGTATTTGAGTTCACTCATAATGGAAGCACTTCAGATTTTGAGAGCCCTATATCAGAAAAAAAAGCTTTATTATCTTGTGTAAGAAATTCTTGAACTGGAAAGTTGAAAATATGTTGCTTTGCCAATTCTATTCATTGGACATACTAGTAAAAGCAAAATAAGGTACCTAATTCTAGGAGCATTAATGCTTCAGAAATGTCAGAAAGTGTTTAAGTTAATTCCTTTTCTTTCTCTGGTTGCTTAGTTTGGACAGTTTAGTAGCTTTTATGAATTATGTTTTAGGAAATATTTCCCAACAGAAATATGTGGGCAGAGCTAATTCCACGTTATGAACTTTAACAGGTCCCTTGGACAAGGAGAGTAAGCCTTCCACTGTAGTAATTATAGGCACCTTCTGGATCAAGCCTGAAGGATCTTCCAAGGTTGCTAACAGTAAGCATAAGCAGTCCTGAATTTTATCTGCTTGCTGAACCTCCATTATCTTCACAGCTCATAGGAGTCCAGTTCTCATCTTACATTTTAAGAAACCGTGTCCGTCTGTCATAACACAGTAACTAATTAGTAACTAATTGCTTCTAGAAACCTGTTTATGTGCCCAAGATCCTGAAAGTTTTATTTTTTTTTCCTGAAGAGCAGTACCCATGGTTACCTATGGATGCATATTGTTAGCTTGCATCAAGTTACTAATTTGCAGATCACTATCCTCACTCCCCATAGATTATTTTGAAGCTTATAATTTCCTTTGTTTGATGATTTGTTTCTATCATCCATGCATAAAAACTTGTAACAAATTACTGGATTGCAAGCTTTCTGTATCTGCTTTTTCATTCTCAGTGCACCTGCAGGAGCTGTGAGGAAAGGATAGGAGACTTTGGCCCCAGCATCTTATTTTGTTGGTCTAGGATATATAGAGCAAGGATTGAAGGGGTGTCCTTGCTTGGTGCAACTAGCTCTATGGGCTGAAGAAAGCAAACTCTGTTTTCCAGAGCTGATACCTGTAGAGGTCATTCGTGAAACAGCCCTGAATGTTAAAACACCTAAAGAATACTAATGATTTTTAGGTGTAGAAACTGAGATGATACTGGTAAGTAGTCAAGGCTTGATATTGAAAACACTCAAAAAACTAGCCTGTCTTTGAATGGGCATTCTAGAAATCATAAAAATGATATGCCTGACAAAAAGACCATGCCCTAACACATTTTAAAGGTTTTTCCTTCTCCAGAAATACAGCATTATTACATCTCAAAAA
This sequence comes from Passer montanus, assembly GCF_014805655.1. Taxonomy (NCBI): domain Eukaryota; kingdom Metazoa; phylum Chordata; class Aves; order Passeriformes; family Passeridae; genus Passer; species Passer montanus. Next base: position 18,661,483 of record NW_024356505.1, on the reverse strand, counting down.
AATTTTATTTTGTTTTTAATTTTTATTTTATTTTATTTTTTTTTTTCAGAGCCAGGGATATTTTCCTGTAATCTTGTACTCTAAACCATTTTGTGTTAATCTTTCCACAAAGACTATATAAATACTCAGGTAGATACCTTGCAGGGAAAAATTTTGCTCCAAGTAATTTGAGTTCAGCAAACTTATAAGCAACTGAAAAAAAGTGTCATATTCCATGAAGTTTCAGAAAGCCTTAATCACAGCCATTGCTACCAGAACCATCTATAGTTTATAAACATATGTATCCTCCTAGGTGCTCTGTGTGACAGTACTTTGCAGTATGGTGTTATTCTGTGAATAACTGTTGCCCTTTTTTTAATATTGTACTTTGGAGTAGCTTCATGGTTGAACAGAATGGTTAGAAGAATGCACTAGTGGGTAATGTTATAATTTCTTTGTAACACTACCCACTCTATGGTGCTTACAAACAATAATTTTAGTAATAACTTTTTCATCATGAGGTTCTTAGAAAGTGCAGAGGGAATACTGTGGTGTAATGGATAGATTTTGAAACATACATTTTGGAAAAAATTGAAAGTGACAGGCACATTTGGTATACATACAAAAAAATGCTGTTCTTTAAGTGTTTTAACACGCAGATTGTATCCAATTATACATAGCTTTAATTATTTCCTAAATACTCTGTTCTAAAAGTATAGACATTATAGTGCTGTTCGCCCTAGAGGATGTGATATATTTCATTTTGAATAAGGCTTTTTCAAGCTGTCATCTCTTTATGAGTAGACCTTTTTATCTGTACAGATGAAACTAGCTTGTTATAGTAGCTCAAACATAATTAATGATCTGTTTGTGCAGAACAGTTAAGGGACAAAGAAGCAGTCTCTCATTATTTCTTATTTCTCCATCTTAAAATTAGGAGATTTTTTGACTGGCAAGCAAAAATAGATCACCAGTACTACAAGGTTCGGGTGAAATGTACTGGTAGCAGGATTAAGAAAGTCTTGCTTCATTTCAGACTATATGTGCCCTTGGGGGATCTAAGTTATGCCTTGTGACAAAAAATTTAATGTTTCATTTTGTAGTGGTACATCTTTCACCTTTATGTGGGTTTAAAAATGTAAATAAAATTGCTTTCTGTCAATGGGCTATGTGAAGGTTGCAGGCATATTCACCACAAGAATTCAAAGTGCCATTTGACCCATCATTGGTTCAGTAGATAACAATGCATTCCATTCCCTTCCAGTAATCTAATCTGTAAGCACTTTGTAGCCCAACATTTTATGCCTAGCTGCTAAAAAGTAAGAAATAAACCTTTAAGGACTTCATTGCAGATTTATTTACTGAATGTCTGTGTATCAAATGAGAAGATTTTAGAATGCTGGGACATCTTGTATCGCAGTCTTGTAACAAGACTGAATATTATAAAAGATAGTAGGAATGACTAGCAAAGGAGTTCAAGGGCTCTCTGATATATTTACTTTAAACTTTTATGTGCTTATCTCACACAATTCTCTCAGATCATCTTTGTGGCAGGCTTGGCATAAACTGCATTCTTCTAAAATTGAAAACAAATAGAAGCTACTGTGCATGCTGTTTAGAGGTGGGGATGGATAAAAACAGAGTTTTAATTAAATAGAATTTTTCCAATTTTGACAGAGCAAGGTCTAGGGTAAGTGTGAAGTTTGTTTGCCACAATGCAGACTGCCCAAGTGCCCACAGACTTCTCTCTGGATATCTGGAACATTTCTTGGCCAGAGCTTCAGCCAGTATTAAGTCCGGATGACTCCCCTGATCTGGCCATATGTGATTATGCATACCTTCTGTTGTTGCTTCCTCTCTTGGCTAGCAGACAGTTCTGAAAGTGTGTAAACTGTTAAGCTTTGAAACAGAAACAAACCCTCACATTCTTAATGCTGGTATGAGACTTTCTTACATGCAGTTTATTCTGCATTTTCTCAGTAGAAACAGTAGATTTTCTTTCTCCAGAATGTGAACAATATATTTTTCTTAAATATTTATGTGCTGCATTATTTAGAGTTTCATTAGAAACACCTGATATCAGCCATAGGCAGGATCAGGACACTAGATTAAGTGATTTGGCCATAAGTTTGTTTCTGTATCCTGTGGAACACACTGAATACACTACCATGAGATTATCTCAACAGATTTGAGAGGAACCGGTAAAAACTAACCCCTGTTAGACTCTACAAACCCTTTACAGCAACAGAATTTGATGGAACACACTTCCCAGGCTCCCCCTAGATATCCGTGGATCTCAAAAAAGATATGACTTGAAGAATTAAGCAAAGATACTGTGGATTAAATTTTTATAAATATATTCTTATTTTCTGTGGTGGGATTTCATATAGGTTCTTTAGTTAGGAACAGAAGGAGTTGTCCCATTGGCTGGTGCTGGGGAACTAAGTAGAAGTAGAAGAAGATGAAGTAGATGTTTGTAAAAAGTTATTGTATAGAACCTACTTGGGGCTCTTATAACTGCATAGCCAGATGCAGACAATTTAGGTGCTTGGCTAGGCTGTCTTTGGAGCTACAGGAGCAGGAAGTATCCCTAGTCCTGAACATATGCAGCTCAGTTAGGAAATCAAAGTATTTGAGCAAAGAAAGAGCACCCTCCTCTTAGGTGAACTGTTAGTATGGGTGGATATCTGTGCACAAACCCAATTGTCTTCATCTTGGAAATGACTCACATACTGGCAAAGAAAATCTCTGTGTTTGACCATACAGATACATTGTTGAATTCTATCCTGAGCCTCAGCATAAATGAACAAGATGAATATTATGACTGAGGCACAGGAGTATAGATTTATCTTCCAGAAATTGCCTTGTTCTCCTGTTGCCTACTTAACCTTTGCTTGCAAAGGTATTTCTAGGCTAAATTTCTAGGCTGAAGGGATATGAGGTCAGTGTTTATTTGTATTATTCACAGCAAAACTCAGCTTGAAGTGAAAGCAAGCCTGGGAGCCTAAAGGAAATGGTTCTTTAGTTTATTGACCAAGAGGGAATGTTTTTCAGAATGGATGTGTTTAAAAGAAGTCTCCTGTTGAGCTCAATGAGATCTAAGAATATGTGCTGACTATAACCAAAATTACTACATGTTTTGGAGAAGTAAAGCTTGAGGGTTTTATGTTGATTTATTTTTCCTTTTACCTTTTTATGCCATCTTTTTTGAGGAAAAGTACTAGCAGGAGAGAGCCCTAGGGATTATAAAATGTACTCTCAATATTTTATAAAAAGCAGCAAATATGTGAAGAAAAGTGTAATATTTGCCTATAGTATTTGCTAGGTGTAGTCTGATCTAAAGCCCATCAATGAAATAACTGGACATTTTCCCGCACTACTTCTAGACAGGTTTAACAGATTTTTCCACAAAAAAAGATTTCAGAGCTTTTTAAAATGTCCCAAACCCCTACAAACAAAGATTTCAACTCTTCCCACCACCCCCCTCCCCCCAAAAAGAAAAACAACTTAAAAAATCCCCAAAAAACAAACCAAGGGACCTCACAACAAAGCTAAATCAGAAGTGCAGAGGAGTGGAAAGTGCTGCCTATCTTGGGCTGGTTTTAGATGCTCATGTCCAAACAGCTGCATCACTTGTCTGGCTGACTAACCATGAGGACAGTGGTGGGGAAGTTGGAGGTGCAGAGCACTTGCCTGCAAGTCACACTAACCACACAGACTCCCAGCAAATGCAGTATTACTCCCAGCAGTAATGCTGGATGCTCAGTCGGACATCACACTGCAGCTACAGTGCCTCTGCGGGAGGCAATTGTCCTATTTGTCATAAACAAGGGCATTCATATATAACCAGCAACAATTCACCAGTTCAGAACAATTAATGGTATGATAACTCAACATATTTAATCTTTAATTGAAGTTGCAGACCTTATGAAATAATAAAACTGGGAGGCAGAAATAGTATAAAAAGTATTGATCTGTCAGTAATTGATTAAAAAAAATCAAAAAACCACCCCATGAATCCTGCTCTCATTATGCCATCTCAGATTGATGTTTTGGGATATTATGTGCTTTTGCAACTAACTCATCTGTAATAAAAGGATGTGAACAGAGAAATATGACTCTGAAAAGGATTTAAAATCACCAAACAAATCCAATACCTCAGAAATCTATTCATAGTTCATTGTCAATGAGAGAGGCCTTGCAGAAGAATGGTAAACAATCTCTTTTCTTAGTATTAGCAGAACTGTGCAACAAGCTTTAGAAGCCAAAATGTTTTGCTGTGTTTGACCTAAGGTGAATAGCTGTGCTGAGCTCTTTGCAAGTTTTTACACATTACTTATGTGCTTTCTGTATTATTTTGAAGATAATAGCAAATAAACCAAAGGATATTTGCACTTGTCCATTGTATTGTTGCAAATATATCCAGGCAGAGTTTTAGTGTTAGTAAATTTTTCACTATTGAAAAGGGAAATGAAAGGGGAATTACTTGATGTCACTTTTTTTTCTGATATGGAAACTCTGTTAGTGCCAGTCAAGTGAAAAAACAAAACATATTCTAAACTCCGAATATGTAACACAGGTTGCAGTGAGACTCTTCACGTAGATAAATATTTGCTTCCATCCTCTGCTGAGTAGAGGCATATCACAGAATCACAGAATAGGCTGAGTTGGAAGGGATCCACAAGGATCATCGAGTCCAACTCCTGCCCTGCACAGGACCATCCCCAAGAGTCACACCAAGTGCCCAAGAGCATGGTGTGGATGCTTCTTGAACTCTGTCAGGCTTCCTGCTGTGACCAGTTCCTTGGGGGTTCCAGTGCCCAACCATCCTCTGGGTGAAAACCCTTTTTTTAATATCTAACCTAAACATCTCCTGGCACAACTTCAGGCTATTCCCTCACTAGTCCTGTCATTGGTTGCCACAGAGAAGAATTTAGTGCCTGCCCCTCCTCTTCCCCTCATGAGGAAGTTGTAACTGCAGTGAGGTCTCCCCTCAGTCTCCTTTTCCAGGCTGAACAGACCCAGTGACCTCTGCCACTCCTCATATGGTTTTTCCTCAAGGCCTTTTACCATTATTGTCTCACTCTTTAGGACACTGTCCAACAGTTCAATCTCCTTTTTTATATTGCGGCGCCCCAAATTGCCATGAGCATTTGAGCTGAGGCTGCCCCAGCTCAGAGCAGAGCGGCACAATCCCCTCCCTTGCCCAGTTGTCAATGCTGTGCCTGATGCCCCCAGGACACGGGTGGCCCTCCTGGCTGCCAGGGCACTGCTGGATAGTGTTCAACTTGCCACTGACCAGGATCCTCAGGTCCCTTTCTGTGGCACTGCTCTCCAGCCTCTCATTCTCCAGTCTGTCCTTATATCCAGGGCTGCTCCATCCCAGTCCATCCTGACACTTTCTCTGTTAAAATTTCATTCAGTTGGTGATTGCCCTGTTCTGTAATTTGTTGAGGCCTCTCTGCAGGGCCTCCCTGCTTTTGAGGCATCGACACCTCCTCTACATTTGTGTTGTCTTTGTGTCCCTTCCGGGCCTGTGCCCGAGTCATTTATAAAGATGTTGAAGAGCACAGGGCAGAGGATGAAGCCCTGTGTAACCCCACTACCATTACACATTGGTGAAAGTAAGAGGCCTATCTAACTTGCTTTTTGGTCAGAGCTTTGTTTAACTATTAATTTTCTCAGGTCCATATTGCAAAATAACCCAGCTCAGTTCTGGAAAAAGAGGATTGCTCACTACTTGGAAGGAGATAATGAGAAGTGACCTTGGTTACAGCACTCAGAGTCGCATCTGAGATTCTCCCATCTGGTGCAGCTAGAGCTTACTTTATCCCCACTGCTGTACAACAACTGGGGTTCTTGGTTGGGACAGAAAACGAGTCTTTCTGCTTTACATGATTTTGCTGGTGATAGTAGCCCAAATGTTGAGAAAAATGTAGCTCAGTTTTGCCTATCAGTTCTTGGAAACGTTGACATCTGACATTTACAGTGGTGACCAGTGCAAGATGCATAAGCATGAATGGCATTACTTTGACTTCCCACCGTTACAACACAGGCTGTGGCTGCTTCAGCTTGGTCGTGCCTCTTCCCACCTCACATGTCAACCAGTGGAACAATTTCTAGCTTTATTTAAGCAGGTACCAGAGCTATCCACTGCCAGTCAGTGCCCATGCTGAAGCAAAATTCAGCCAGGAGTTCAGCTGCACCCTCTTGCTGTGAAGCCTGCCCAGCTCCCTCCACATGGTTCCTCTGATCCTTTCCAAGGGTTTGCAGGAATGCATAGACAAAGTGGTTTGATTTGGTACAGCAGGAGATGTGTAGGGATTGAATCCATTTCATGTCTGCATATTTGTACAAAGTCCCATGTTATTCTGTTCGCTTTAGCATAAATACTCATTCAGAAGACAAAATGAGAGTGACATCTGGAAAAATACATTACATACTTGGTCCAGGAGTAAAGCTTTCCTGTATTACTAAGAAAGTTCTGTGTGATGATGGCTGTTACACTTCTGCTTCTGTGCTTATCCCAGTCTCAGTTGCTGCTTCACATTCTTTGAATCAGTGTCCTGGGTTATGGCCATTCCTCTGCCATTTGAAGGGATTAAAAAATCAAGATCATAATTTGTGAAAGATTACTGGGTATGCACATATTTGGTTTGGCCTTGCTTCTGTCTTGTTTCAGGTTCTGCTCTCTCACCCTTTCTCCTCCTTGCTCTTCCTGGAGAACCCTCTGTTACTATCTATGCAGCCATATGTAGGTGCTTTGTGACACCTTAGATTTATCTTCTCTTTCACTGATGTATGAGGGAGGAGAGACCCTTACCACAACTTAAGACATCCAAGAGAATCCTATCAAATCAAGTGGTTGTTCTCCTGGGCACAGGCGTGTGAGAAACGGAGTGTGTGTCTGTTAAGGTGTCTCAAGCACAGGGTGAATCTTGAAGTGGCTCAAATGTTGAGTGCTGGAAGCACATGGTGGGTGAATGCAAAGGCTGGTAAGGAAGGCTGTATATCTTAAAGAATGTGTTTTCATGTGCTGCTTTTTTTATCAAGGATTTTCTTAGAAAGTGGACTGCCTTGTATTTTTTTAATCCAGGTTACTATGCAGGATTGCTTGGACAGGTGGTAACAAATTTTGATTCAGAGATCTGCCAAGGAGGACAGAGCATAGGTTCCTGTGAGTAAAGATCAATATTTCTTTGGATCAACATATAAAGAGGACATACATGAACACATATTGATAGATATAAATATATGTATGTGTATGTGACTATTAACCTAGGCTGCTTCCATGGAAGTCCACCGTAGCAGAGGATTCTTAGCATTGCTTGTCTTTGATGGAACTTTCAGTTTAGGGCTTTGACAGCTGAGGTGCTGCTCCTCATCCAACTCAAATGTTTCAAAACATTTCATGGTGTGCTGAAGACATGGTCCTATGTGAAAAGGGATGTACTTGTCTTCCAGATGAACCAAGAACACAGAAAAGCACTCAGGGTGCTGTTCCTTGAAGCAGGGATGTCAGAACTCATTCTTTGTAAAGTGAGTAAAGTGTGGAGTGAGGTGAATGAAAATCTTTTTGTCTTGAACAGCAACAAAGATTTTGGGAGGATTAAAAATGGTGTGACTTGCTGACATGTAACTAATCTGCTGTCTGTGTGACTTGGGAAGAGAACCATGGCCTTGGTTCTGTTCTCCCACTACCTCCCTACATCCTCACGTGAACCCAAGAATATTGCATCCAATGTTGTGTGTCCTGTCCTGTGTGCTGTATTTCTAAATCTTGGTGACCTCTGATGACTTGGAATCTTCTCAGTGGGGGAAGAATTCTCCAGTACATCGCAGCAGTTATAGCCAGGAAAATGATGTAAGCAGGACATAATACCTCTGGAGTGCTCTGGCCTGGCTCCTTGGCAAAACAGGTACTTGTTTGATACACGGCCCTTTTGGGCTGCCAGATATCATGTGCATACATACCCAGTGAAAGGCTGATAGACAGGTCAGTTTTTGGTGTCCTTTTTATTTGGCTATAAAATAAACAAAGACTCAGACTCAGACAGAGTCAGTTAAGTTGCTGTTGGTCTCAGGATGCAATTTTCAAAGATGTGGAGAATCCTGGGAAGACAACTGAAGGCCTGAGGGCACATCAGGATGTAGAGTTTGAGCTCATGCAGTGTGGTCAGGAGTGTGGATAGTTCCCGCAGGGCAACTATCCATACTAACTATAGGATGGGTATCCCTTGGTGGGAGAAACCTAAGTGAGTAATGAAAATGGCATCATGATATTCTGAGGCTTAATTTTTGTACAGTCAGGGTGTCACTACAGAACATGAAAGTAATTACATAAAAATAATTCATTTGCATGTGGTCCCATTGACTGGAGAAGTTTAATACCCATTGAAAAGTGCATCTTTTAATAATTGTTTTGACAAAACCCACATGAATACACTAACCCTATCTATGAAGTATTTCTGTGGGTTTTGCCCAGGATTCGACCTTTAGTTCATGGAAGTCCAATTCTTTAGGTAGGGATCTTTTGATTGTTCTTATTTACTGTTTTTCAATAACCATAATTTCTCAATGCCACCACTAAGCAGAACTTGTATTTTACTTTTCTACGTTTTGTAATATTGAAAGAGCCCCATCTCACTCTTGAAAGTCAAAAGAAGATTACCACTACGCAGTAAGCATGACAGATGCATAATTTGCAGTTACATCCTATTTCTATCTGATCCACTATTCTGTCTGCTATTTAAAAAGTGAATGAACAGGGAGATCAAAACTCTAAAGGAGTTAACACACAAGTCTCGAGTAAAGCTTTATCTGCCTGCCAAGCTGCCATGGCTCACAATAAAGTGAATCTTCTTCTATGCAAACAATTAAAAAATTTGAAAGCCTTTGTAGGCCAAGCATCACAGGAATGCAGGTATTGCCAGGCAGAAATCTTAATTTCAATCATATGCAAGACCTACGGTGTTAACATTCATAAGGAGTTTATGAATAGGAATCCAGAGGAAATTACTTACCTCTTATCAATAGTCACTATTTCCTCTGTCTGCATAGAGGCTTGGAGGGGAATAGTTGGTATCTTTATTATTAAAATGTCAAGTTATTTCTTTTGTAAATTTCTAGAGTGCATATGTTGTGTTACAGCACAAAGAGTGCATATTCTCTGTGCACAGGGAACACAATGTCTATTATAGTTTTTAATACTACCATTATGTGGAGTGAGGAACAAAAATAACTGGCATTCTTGGTTTTCTTCACATAGAGGGATTACTCAGCTATCCCTAGTCCTGTGAAGGAGGATCAGAGATTGGAGTACAAGGTTTGCAAAAGAGAGGTTTGTAGGAACCCTCTGCTTACATTGCTATAAACCCTGGCAATTCTATAATGGAAAAAAGAAAAGGCGGGCTCAATTTCCCCTGCAATGATCACTGAGACAGGTTTTTTGCTAGGCCTGATTTGCCTTTACTAGTAATTTTAGAAGGGTACAACATGTGTAGAGTAACTGATGGCTTATACTGGTGGAAAGGAAAGGAAAGGAAAGGAAAGGAAAGGAAAGGAAAGGAAAGGAAAGGAAAGGAAAGGAAAGGAAAGGAAAGGAAAGGAAAGGAAAGGAAAGGAAAGGAAAGGAAAGGAAAGGAAAGGAAAGGAAAGGAAAGGAAAGGAAAGGAAAGGAAAGGAAAGGAAAGGAAAGGAAAGGAAAGGAAAGGAAAGGAAAGGAAAGGAAAGGAAAGGAAAGGAAAGGAAAGGAAAGGAAAGGAAAGGAAAGGAAAGGAAAGGAAAGGAAAGGAAAGGAAAGGAAAGGAAAGGAAAGGAAAGGAAAGGAAAGGAAAGGAAAGGAAAGGAAAGGAAAGGAAAGGAAAGGAAAGGAAAGGAAAGGAAAGGAAAGGAAAGGAAAGGAAAGGAAAGGAAAGGAAAGGAAAGGAAAGGAAAGGTGCTAGAAAAAAAAACTATTATTTTTTTTTTTTTTTTTTTTTTTTTTTTTTTTTTTTTTTTTTTTTTATGTAATAGCCATAACTTTTGGTTTTCTGGATCACCTTTGAGTGGTCATCTTTGAGGTGAGTTAGTGGGTGGTGATTTCCAGAAAAAATATCTTGTGGCTCGGGGAACTCTTTGAGACACAAATGGTTAGATGCTGGAAGGATATTATGGGGAAACACCATTACAGGCTTACCTTGTTCTTGTACTCTACACTAAGCACCTTTTGTTCACTGGTGTTGAAAACAGACCTTTGGTCCCACCTGTGTGCTTGTTCTTGTAGCCTTCTGTGGGTGGTGGAGAACTTACCTCACATGGTAATAATTTCCTCTGAGTGGTGGAGGAAGGAAAATGCTTTTCTGTGCCACAGCCCTGAGATGGAGTTCAGAAGCTGAGTCTTCTGATGTCTGTATGCAGCCCTTGAAGCAGAAACAAGTATCTGAACTGCTGCAAGCTAACTATAATCAACTCTGAAGACAATTCTCTTTTCTGCAGCTAAAATACTCTCATGCAGGTGGGTAATCTAATGCAATTTGACTATGCTTTCCAACTTAAAGGGAACAGGTGTGTTATCTAAAAAACATCTGCCTCTACTCTTGAGATTAAATATTCTGGTTCAGTTCACAAAAAATAAAATTGGCAAACTCTAAAAAAATTAGCATTTTTCTGTGACAAACTTGAGATTGGCCACCTGAAAAATGAGAAGCTCATTGGGGCTTAATTTTAATGTACTTTGTTCTTTTGCTGTTAAGACAGCTTATTTTAATTACAAATAGTTATAAAATATGTATTGCTGAATATTCCCTGAGACAAAGTTATGTACTCTGTTTTCATACCGTTTCTAGTTCTGATATGATATGTTGTTCATCTACCAGATATGTATGGTATTTACAATCTCTGTGGGTTTCTAAAATCTAAATCATATATATTCTTAAAGATACAAAGTTCATTTCAATTTTTAAATTTTTTAAAAATAAAACAGTATCTGTATTTCAAAGCTTTAGTTGAGGTTTCAGCCAGTTTTGTCTGTGTATAAATTTTGATGGGTAACTGTATGTGTGACTCTACATCTTCATGTTCAGAGGATTACATGTCTTAGAGGAAATGGTACAAAATAGAAAATATACCTGTGTAATGAAAGAATTCAAATTTTCTTTTGCCATACAGTGTGTTACAGGTTTATTTGAAATGTGGTTTTAATTACAGTAAAATAGATGGACCTCATTTTCCACACTTCACACCAATGCTGACATATCCATTTGTTGACCAGAACAATGATTAGAAAAACACTAGAGTATTACATTTTCTGTAAGCATAAATGACTATTTGAAGCCCAGAATGACAAATCAAGGTCAGTGCTTATCTTGTGGATAGAAGACTAAGGAGCAGCTGGTCACCATGATTGAACCTAAAATGAGATTCTTCAGTCTGTGTTTAAACAGTTCAAGTTGTAAGAGGCAGTGAAAATACAGTATTTCCTGTTTTGTACAACAGATACTTATAAGTGTTTAGTGCTTTTGAAATGAAAATCATTTATCTAAGTATCTTTTAATATCTAGGCCTCTCTAGGGATGTCTAACTTCATAGTCTATTTTGGTATTTTAGTACTCCTTGTAAATAAAAAATAGCCCGAGATTCTATTTTTTTATTTTAAAAAGAAAAAAAAAACAAGCTTGCTTTTCACAGTATGGAATTCTAAATGCAGCATATATCTGAATTTATTTGCATTTCTTTGCATTTATTGATGTGTACAGGAAATGATGTTGAAAATAATACAGAAAAGGATTACAACCACTCTAAAAGTGGACAGAATAGCATATTTGGATGCAATGATTTTTGCAGCATGCACCATTTATTAACATAAGTGTCAGGTGCAGCTATTTGATCAAGTTTTGCTTCCTTCACTTCTAGCTATTAAAGGAAACTTTAAAAACATGAAGAGTGTATGTGTAAAAATGCTCAAGACTGGATTCCAGGATGTGTTGATATCAGGGCATGTTGAGTGATCACAATATTCATGTGTGTGGGAATACAGAGGTAAAATCAGAACTATGCTAATGTGTGTGGGAAATGGATGCACTAGATTCACTTCAGGCTGAAGAATTTATAAATTTTTTGTGTTGATTCCTTCCATAAATGTTGCTCCCCTTTCATTGTCCCAGGTGAAGAAGCTGAAGTGTCAAAACTTTTCCTCTCTCTCTTTCCATCTGTCTTTCTGTATGCAAGTGAAAAGATATGGCAAGGGAAATATTGATTTTTTAATAACATGTCCAAATTGTATTTTCACAAATTAAAGTAAAAACACTTCATGAAAATTATTGAAAATGTGACAAACTTATTTATGCTCCATTGATTTGACTCTGTTAGGGAGAATCACAGATCTTGAGTAGTAAAATGCAGAATTACCTAGACTGTTCAATAATATAAGTACAACTTTATCCTCAGTGACAAAAAAATCACAGTTCTGGCATTTCCACAGGATGCTGAAATGAGATGTGAATTTTGGCACCAAATCCAGCAATTTCTTGTTCGCGGTGAGGAGACCAATTCTTGTTGCAGCAATGGAAAGGGACAGGCAGAGTGAGGTGTAATTTCAGATGACCAAGTGGTTTTTGAATGAGCTTGTTTATAGTGAGGAAGAGCTCTGGAAGAGAAAAGCAAGCGATTTTGGCTTGAATGTGTGGCTTCAACTACACCTTCTGGATACCTACAGAAAATGTGATAGACTGTTTTGAAGAGCATGTTATGGTGGGCACTGAATTAGAGACCTTCCCTCCACATATCTTCATGCTGACCTGATTGCTGGGAGAATTGGTACAAGGATCTGCCAAGGAGGAGCAGCAAAGGACAAAACTATTCAGTGAACACGGGCAAATGGTCTGAAGCATTCATGGAAATGTATATCATGATTTCCTACTAGTATACTCTGTATCAAATCTGCAAAACCTAAGAATTACTCCCCAGCTTCTGTATTTGTGTGTGTGACCTGTGCATTTCCTGGTTTTTAATTTTTTCCCACCAGTTTTATTCTTCCTCTTCCTCTCTTTTCCTGTGCTTTCACTTTCCTAGAAGAAAGGGTCACATGAGCTTTGGGGAAACTTCAGTCAGCTTTGGGTAAATCCCCAACAGAGCAGTTGTGAACAGGGAATTGAGTGAATGCAGAGAGCATTCATTGCAGTCTGTGTATAGTCTGTGGGAGGAAGCCCTTGCTTTTCAGCTGTGTCACTGGGATGAGCAGCACAACTTTGAGACAAAAGGGAGTGGTTTCAAAGAACTAATCTCCTGTGGTTTTGGAGATTGCAAGTTCCTTTGATGTCTCTGTCCATGGATGAAAGCCATTGTTTTGTTGTTTAGTTATGGAATGACCTTCTATCCTGGTCTTTTTCCCATTCATTTCCTTTATCTTGACAATGAGGATAAGCAAGGTGCTTTCCTTTGTGTTTCTGGAAGTTCCCCATTCTGTGTAGTGTCCGCAGGAGAAGGCTGTGTTGTCTTTAGGCTTTCTTTGTGCTGATGTTGTAACAAAAGCTGTTCCAGTACAACTAAGGATCGGGGCCATATGCTGACTGTCAGACATGATTATTTTTCAGAACTATACTCACAGAAGTGAGTCTTTTGATCATATCCCAAAGGCAAGAGCAAGAGGTTCTCTCTGGTCATATTAATGTCATGCTGGTTTTCATTTATTTTTCAACTATGTTTTTTCCTTACTATGGTGAAAATCCTCATAAATAAATCATGGAGTGTTAAACGACCCAGTATGCACTTGCTTTCAAAAGTATTTGCCTTTTAATTTAAGAATGCTTTAAAACTTATTTTAGATGACTCTGTGCTGGTATAATATCTAGTGTTCAGTGTCCAACTACTGTGGCATTTTTGCTGGTTGCTTGCTTCTGGAGAGGAGATGCCTGAAACAGCTTTCTTGGAATATTAATTTCCGTAAAGAAGATTGCTTACTCGTGAATATCTTCTTTTAGGCCATGGTGTAAATCATCAGTAGATCAGAGGGGGAGAACTTGTAATTTAGCTACCTGAAATGCTGTTGACACAAAGATAGATGGTGTCTAATTCTGTAAGAGCCCCATGACTGAGAAGTTCCACTTCAGAAGTTTCTCTTCTCACAGATACAGAAAGTAAATTCTTTAATCAGGGAAACCATGGTGTCATATTCAACATTAACACACGTCCTGTGATATCCCCATGTCTACACCAATGACAATTTTTATTAGAATTATGATTTTATAAATAATATATACCCGGTCAATACATACCCATGCTTTCTTCATGCCAAATCTGGCATTATGGGAGAACTCTACTAACAATTTTTTTTCTCTCCTTCATAAAGAAAAGAGAAATATACAGTCTGAAGGTAGTAATGAGTATATAATATTCTTATGCAGCTGCTAAATAAAATAAACTCTTGGTGCCTGTATTTTGAAATGGCTGCCAGCAAGTTAGTTGAAATGAGTTCAAAATCTATATGCAGATGAGGTTGTGTGTTGTGACTGTCTACCTAACATTGGATAAATACAGCTGGATGAAATGTTTTCCATGTAATTTAGATGTGTGTGTCACCAAGAAGGCTTCCAGGAGATGATGAAATTCTGGGGTGGAATATGTGTGTCACAGCAATGTAAGATTGATCACAGGTGTTGATTTTTTTTTCTGCTCAACAAGAAACTATTAGAACAATTCATATCAACAGAAACAGTTCTTCAACATGAATATGGCCCATTAAATATGGAGGTCATTGAAATATTGGTTCTACAAATATCTATAACTACATGCACATTCAGAAGTGCTATCAAAATTAATGACATAGTATATAGAATGTGTATGCTCATGAATTTATGTAAAATCAAACATTGTGGATAACATGAGCCTCTTACAGATTAGAAATCAATAAAACAACAATATTTTACTGTATTAGTATTTTTTTGTTCCCGTTTCACCCATTTTCATTTGGAATGTGACTGCTTTTTTCCCCCATTGAATTTTACCGTGTTTTATATTATGTTAGGCTAATTTATCTAATTTCTTCTCCAATCTTTTGGAGAAAAAAGATTATTTTCCAAGACTTTTTCTCCTCATTTAATTTTTTTTGGTACTATTTCTCTCTTCAAGGTTTATTATTGCTCTCTTTTTTCATAGGGTTCCTGTTACACATCTATGTATTTTTCTTGGTTTCTGTGACTGTTTAACCCTTTCCCATCTATTTCTTTTACTCACTTATGCCATTGTATTCTCTATAGCTTTTGTGCCAGATTTTATTTAAGGTGCATAGGAAATTGCAGAAAAGTAATATATAGTAATCACTGAACACACAATTAAACACATTTTTTATGAGAGTCCATATATTTCAAGAGTACAAGTAACAGATTTCTTATATTACAGTGATAAGAAAAGGAAAACAGATATATATGGTCTGGAATTTTTATTCTGTTTAACAAAGTAATTTTTTTTTGTAATATACATTGGTTAATCCATAGAAAGTGTAGTAATTTTGTATTAAAGCATCTAATAAATAGGATTAGCTTGAGCCAATTGTTTAGGTTTACAAATAGCATCAACATAAAAGAGAGTGAAAATTTGTCAAGACTGAGAAAGAATTGCTGATGAAAGCTCTTTAATGAGGTTTGAAATATACATTCTTCTGAAATGCTTTTCTCTCTTGCATTTTTTGTAAGGTTGGTTAGGTGTGAACTGCATCATTAGTCTTTAAGAAATGGTCAATTACTGGGAACTGCAAATTAGGTCTACCTGTCAGTGCCTCCAAAGGGAAAGCTTTGCTCATCTGCAATATGGGAAACAAGAGGGGAACTGAATGTCATGGGAATCTCTAAATCAGCTGTGACAACAAGCAAATCTATCTTCAAAGAACATCAAGACAATAGCTCTTCCTGCCAGAGTGGAATTAAAAGGAAAAATGGACAAGTTTAGAAGCAGCACTGCAGAATAAGACTTTAATATTACTAACAGATCAAAGGAAATGGACTGATAGAAAATAGATGAACTATACAAACTAGGAGAACAGCCTGCCTCAGAAACCTAAGCCGAACCACAGGTTGTATTCCTAAACTTATAATTTTGTCTTTTCACTAGCCACTTGCCCAAACATTCTTCAAAGTTTACTGCCCTTGTCTTTCCTACACTATTTCAGTGTGGCCTATGGAATACAGAGGTTCTTCGTCACGTGTGGTATGTGGAGGCAGGGGTTGGAAGCAGTGGGAAAATCCTACACTCTTCTCTCATTTTGGCAACCTAAAATATTCTTAGAACATTTCTGTATGGAATAGGAAATATGGGTCTGTCTCTTAGAGGTTCGGCTAAAGCAACTAGGCTTAACCAAATAACACTATGTCTGATTCAGTTTGGGAAAAATTTCTTGAGGGTCCAATGATCCTGCAGGCTAAATCTCTGTCAGCCCACAACAAAATCTTAGATGCCTGGTTCATGTGCACAGACCTATGTGTAGACACTTAAATTTAGCTCAGTATTTCCTCATTAAGAAAGATTTTTGTGAGCATTTGTTATGCCACTTAATTTGATCATTGCTTGTATAGAAGGAATGCTTTTCTTGTTTTGTTGCCTTCTGGTGATTTTCTCTAGACTGTAAAGCAAGGTGAACTCTGGGGAACTTTGTTTTGGGTGTGATGTCATACCAGAAAAAGTGATACAATAGTTCATGTCCACCTTGCTATTGAAGCAGGAAAAAATCAAATAAGTTCAGTTTTCCAGCTGAAGTATATTTAATGTAGTATGACTTAATTAGGTCAACTGAGCAATAGTAATTCACACTTGCCGAGGAACTGACAAAAAAGAAAAGCAAGATTTTCAGAAATTCTAATTGTTATTGTAGCTCCAGAATTTTTAAGAATTGGAACCTGGAATATGTTCAGCCTTTAGGCTAGAACAAATTTTCTCTTAGGAATGCTAAATTTCCTTGCTGGAAGTGTGTTGGAGTAGCAGAGATTTGCTTATTTGTTTTGCCATTGAGACCAAGACAGTTTTTTGTGACTGTGCCTAAGGAGAAGCTGTTGCTTAAAAAAGTTTCTAGAATTATCAAATATTCAGCAAACAGCCATGTTCCATACTTGGAAATTATGCTGAGGAATATAATTGAGAGGTTGCCATGTATGACTGAAACAAGATGCGACTTTTGTGGGGCTTCCCAAAACCATGGGAATGTTTCATTTCTCTGCTGGATATGGTTGAGATGGAGTTAATTTTCTTTAAAGCAGTCTCTATGGTGCTGCATTTTGGATTTGTGATAAAAATATTGTCGATAACACACCAGTGTTTTAGCTATTGGTGAGCAGTGTTTGCACAATGTCATATAAATTCATGTTCAGCAATGAACCTGGGCAGTTTTTCCAAAGTAGACATTGTTCAGACTAGCTGGAGATTCGTCTGTTTGTGGGAGATGGTGAGCAATTCCTCTGCATTACTTGATTTTTTGTTTTGTTTTGTTTACTCTATTAAAAAAAGTCTTTTTTGTGACCCGAAGGTTTTTTTGCTTTAGCCCTTCTGATGATATCCTTTATCCTTCTGGGGAGAGATTGAGTGACTGACTGGGTGGAAACTTAGCTGCTGCATGGGGCCATCCCATTACAATTTCTAATTGCTAATAAATAGTGAATGAGATGTGAGCACTATTATCTGAATATTCTTATTTTTAAGTTCTGCTTTTCAGTTTGGGTATTCTGCAACAGATCTCTTCCTCAACCGTGTGCAATGCTGAAGAGAGGGACTAGTAACCTCTACTGCTGGAAAAAGAAGATTCTCAGCTATAAGATTTTCATTTGCCTAAGTGAGGTGTCCAGAAGGATCCCGTTGTAGAATGGTGTAGGAAATGGACACAGCATAAGCCTGGCTGTGTGCTGGAGAAATGCTGAAGTTGTATGCAGCAAACTGTGAGTGAATATGGGGTATAGCTAATGGTGTCTTTTATAAAAAACCTCATACTTGTGCCTTTCCCTTTACTATTTTGATCACTAGAATTTGCAGAGATCACTGTTATAAAAGTAATGGTAATAGCCACTAATTTGCAGTTGTTTCTGGAAGCTGGTTTGATATCTTAGTACAACTGAAAAGAGAAGGTACGTGAGGACATGGTCTCTTTTTGCTCACAACCTACAGAGTGAGACTAGGCTTGGATTCAACAGGCAAACGAACATAAGTCTATGAAGAACACAAGATGATATGTAAAAAGGTCAATATACTCAATATTATTTTGTGTCCTTAAGACAGAGAGTCTGGGAAGTTCCCTGAACTGTTCGTCCACATGTGAATGAAAGTTTTATGTAGGAATATTGAGAAGTTGCTTCTTTACAGTGGCTTCTCATTAAGCATTTCTGAAGTGTTGGATTTATTTTAGTTCATCATTGTATAGCACCATTTTTACAGGGATTCTATGGCTTTTAACTTGCTGTAGGGAAGGAAGAGTTAACCATCATTTGTAACAGCAATAGATATAGACTATGAGGCTAGAAAACTAAATGTCATGGCCAAGGTCAAACAGAAAAGAATGGTAGAATTGGGATTTAAACCCACTTCTCTCCCAGGTGTCTTAAAACAGAACTAATCTTCCATTCTTTGTCTTAAAGGTAATTTATTTTGTAAGTCAAATTCTTGGTATATTACTCCTAAGAAGTAGCAGGGTAATAAAGATAATTAAGCAGATGTTCGAATCACTAAATGAGTGTCATTTTTTGTTTGAAGGCTATCCCAACATGAACTCAAATTTTAGTCTCTTGTGAAAATGTCTGATATAATGCTGAGTTTTAATAGAGTAGCAGAGAGAAGAATATTTAGCTACCTTCAATGTATTCAGCTATTTGATTAATTGAAGGGCTCAGCAGTCAGCGGACATCTCATTAGCCAATTCACGAAGACATGCTGTGACTATTTTGGATCACATATCCACAATTCAAATTGATGGTAAAAGTCCAATTAAAAAGTAAATGTATTTTCATACATTGTAGCAGTGGTGTTGTCATGTAGCTTGGGTTTTTCCTTTTATTTCATTTCCAATTACTCATGTTAATGATGTGCTCCAGCATGTGAGAAACTAATGTTCTTATTTTGAGCTCTGCTTGGAGAAATTGTCAGGCAACCTTTCCCATACTGTTCTGCTCAGCTGCTGCAAAGTTGTGTGCTTTGACTGCATGTGCAGAGATTATTGTGCCAGATGGTGTGGTTGTTTCTAGGATGCGAAAAACAACAGAGAGACCCCTGAAATATATCCCTTATGTCATAAAACATCACTTTAACTGGCTTTTCAGAGATGAGAGTTATAGGTAAATCAAGGTGCAGAGAGCCAAACTGTATCTAACATTGAATATCAAAAGGTCAGCTGATGCATTTCCAAAGGCATTCAATTAATCTTCAGTATTAGACTACTTTTTAGCAGTGTTCTTTACTGACATTCGTTTCCTGCTTTAGTCTATTGTTTAAAAGTCAGAATGTTAATTTATCCATCAAAATCATGGTCTAAGTCTCTACATTTATTTTGTTATTCATTATGCATAGAGATTGTAGATTGTATTTGCTAGTACTTCAAACTAGATAAGATTATACAGCTCTACTAAAGTAATGCAAAGCTTCCACAAATATAGGTTTACTCTGAATTACATCAGGGTGAAAGCAAAGAATTAGGAAGGTGTGTCTGGTTTCCTACCTACCCTCTCCCCCATTCTTCAAGAAAAAAAATGAAAGAGAATTTTTTCTAATGGTTTACCTCCATAAACTATCCTTGATTTATATGAGGCAAATTTTAGTGCTAGAACAAGGGAGCGGGCAGGAGAGGGGACTCTTTCAAATGTAATCATCAGTTCTGCTGGTTGGAATTTTATGAGTCTGACAGTCCCCCACACCCCCAGTAAGAACATGTAGAGGAGGTACAGCATACTTCCATTGTGAGTAAAGTCTGCTAGCTGGTGTAGGTTGGGGAAATTTAGGATTCTACAAGTCTGTTTCTGCATAATTCAAGGGCAGCATTTGACCTCATCGACCTGCAGGGGAGTTCTCAGTCACCATGAAAGGGCTTTGTAAGTCATACATGAGATCCCTTTTCTCCCTGGGTGCTTGTTTCTAACATGCAGCAGCTGAACTTCTGTATACCAGTGAATTCAATTTTGTGAATTGCTCCAACTGACCACAAACAATGTCTGTGAATATGTATATTCTATGTTGTTTTATTCATATATACACATATATACACGTTTCCTTTTCCTCAAAGCTTTGAACAGCACGTAGACATGCCTGTGTATTTGGCTTTGAAAAGATCCACAACATCTGAATGTCAGGCAGGTCAGCAGTGAATCTGAGTGGGCTAAGTCACAGCCCTTTGTGGCATATAAGTTCCTCAGTTCAGTGAGAAACTGCTAATATCTGATGTAAACTTCAGATCCCAGAAACTATTTCAGACCTTTATTTAATCTACCCACTCAGTGTGTGAACTTGAGCATTCACTTCAGCCTGTGCATTGTATGGGGAGAGAAAAAGGGGCAGAAAAGATTTGAACAGTGACTGTAAATGTACATTGGCAAGCTTTTCCCAATCTGTTTTGGAATTCAAGATTTTTTTTTCCTCTGACTGTTTATAAGTGTGTATAATTCAAGATCCTTACATTTAGATGTTGGCAACATGGTTGCTACTTCAATAATTTTGATGTTTCATGGTCAGCTCCTTTCATCTTTAGCATACTTCAATTAGTGACAAAGCCAGCACATAAGTGCTTTGAGTAGAAGTGTTTCATTTGTAAATCCCCACACAACGAGGAGATGAAGACAGGTACTGTGAACAGAGTTTAATGAGAAGCAGCAGACTGATCCATTCACGTTGGCACAGACTTTTGAAATTCATCATTCAGTGCCTAAAACTAGCATTTTGCTAACTAACTTGCTATAGATTAAATGAAAAGGTTATTTTGATTAACATTTGTCATTTGTCATTTTTTCAGGTGAACTGAGAAAACATAATTTTAATTCTACAGATATTTATCTTTATTAACATCTCAAAACTTACCACAGGGTTACTTTATTTTTGTATTCTACATAAAAATACCTTGTTGTTTTGAGAACACTGACTAGTCACTAATTTGTGTCTACCCAGTATTCATTTAAGAATTATTTATTCATTGTGATTAGTAATCAGATCTGGGTGAGAGAGATAAAAAAAGTAAAAATATTCCTCTGTCTCTGAATTATTTCTTGCTTTTGAGGTAAAGTAAAACGGGTCATCAAGAAATTAGATACATAAAGATGAGAGGTGAGATAATGAGCTTATTTGCATTGCATTCAGGATTTGTTTTGAACTTCAAAACATGAGATCATAAATGAGTCAACATTTAAATACTGCCAGCTATATGAAAGGCTAAATCAAAAATGGGCTTTGTTTTTTTTTATCCTCTAACAATTATCCTCCATTGGATGTTTTCTGTCTTTCATTTGGTGATCTCTGAATGTGAAGTTCTGTCATCTATTCTTTATTTATTTTTTTAAAAAACAAACCAACAAACCAAATGCCATAAATTCTGAAGTCTACTGTAAATAGCATTTAGTGGAGAGTAGAAGAATAGAAGGTATATTAGAAGTGCAGGTGTTGGGTTATTCAAAGAAGCTCTCCTTTAAAAAATGCTTTGCTGCTGATACAGTTCAAAGCTTTGGGCAAATGAAATTTGTCTACATAACAGATAAACAGAGCTAAGGTAACTGACCTCAAATACAGTTTTCTCATGCTTTAGAAGATATTTTATAGGCCTTTCACAGTAGTGCTTATATCTAGTAATTTGACAGATACACTATTCAGACTTCTGTGAGTGCAGAAGGAAAAGGAAGGGTTTCTTTGCTACATTGAGGCTATACAATCTGCCACAAGGGTGGTGGAGAATAGACAAGACAGCTGTACTTGCCCTATTGTAAGAATAAGCCAAAGGACAATCTAAGCTTGAGGTTAAGATGGTGGAGTATATGTTGGCATGTATGTTAGGGTGTTGCCAGCAAGACTTCCATCTTTATCCTTCTATTCCCCCCCCATTCAATTTCTTTGTAGGGGATAAGTTGCTTCTCCATATTGTACTGATTAGATTGCTTCTCATATCCTTGGCAAATCTGGACATGGGTTGTATGTCTCTTAATTCCTCTTTTCCAACAACTTGAATAAAATCTTCTTGCTGTTCTCATAGCAGAGAAATTCATGTTCTGAGCAGAACCAGGCAAGAACCTATGGTTTCGCCGGGGGTTTCCTTTCCTTTCTTTCCCTGAACAGTTGGAAAAGGCTGTGACAATTTTAGCCTGCTGTGATAAATGATAGCTCAACTGGCTCATTGTTATAGTGGAGGAGGGAACTTAAAGACACAACAGGATAACCTTTCAGGAATGCACAAGTTTGCTCAAATAAATGACATCAGGAAAGGGCACTGTATTTTTCCTTAGTTTTTTTCTAGTGTCTAAACTAACTCATGCCCTAGCTACCATGGTACTGTAAAGGCATTTGATTTTCCATTATCTCAGTTATCTGTTCATATTTGGTCCAAGAAGTCTTTTGGCCCAATCTTCTGTAACTTGGATGTGCTTGACTAGGACTACTGTCATATACTCAGCACCTGTAAGAGGAAACAAAAGCTTTGCCAGTATAAAAATGGAGACAGAGGCAAAACCCGAAGTGATGTGAGTAAAAAGCAGTTCAGGTGACTTTTTGCAGAAACCCTCCTGGAATCTTCAGTCAGCCTCACTGATAAAGCTGCTATTCCTGCTTGTGATCTATTTTCCACTGAATATAATCAGCAAAACAAACACAGAATAATCTTGTTAGTTGCAGACTGCTGTGTTGGCACCTGAAGAGCACCTAATGTGCCAGCTGCTGCTTTGTTTTGTTTCGTTTGTTTGTTTGTTTCTTGCTGTATTAATGGATTTTACATCACTTTGATTATCCAGTGAAAATATGAAAAAGACCATTCAGGTTGTGTGGATGCCAAAGTGGTTTTGGCTGCATAACATCCATTTTTGGAGTTGGTGATCATTGCATATTTTCACTTGATTACACCTGTACAAAATATGTGGCCTGTTAAGTGCTCTGAGTGGTGATGAGGGATCCACTCTGGGTTTTGTAAGGGTACCTGTACACCATGCACCGCATCACTTTACAGCAGGTACTCTGCTGAATTGCTGCTATCACCCTGAAAAATCATTCTACGCCTCTCTTAATCCTATCTTCTTTTCCCCAAGAAAGACTGGTATCAAACATGCATTTTTTTTTGTAAGATGAAAGAAAGAGAAAAGTATGAGATTTTTATTTACATCAGCATTTTGGATAATTTTTTTGTTTACCTTCACGTTCTCAGTGGGCTTTCTCATATATATTAACGTCTTTCATTCCTGGACAGTGAAAGTAGTGTGATAAAATCAAATATTAGATTATTTTGACCCTTAAGAGACTAATCAGAAAAAGTACTCATAAATGTGAAAGCCAAGATATTAAAGGTTTTGTTAAATTTAGTTGAACAAGCTGGTTTACAGGTCATATACTTCCTCAAGTGAAATTAGTGATAATTTCTGAAGCAGGTAAGGGATGAATTTTAGCACTGGGAAGAATTTTTTAATAGTTGTGGAGGAGAAAATCTCAGATAGCTAAGCACTAGCTATGGCCTTTGTGCACAAAATGAATATTGCTTATCAAATAATTCTCATAACTCTCACATACATAATAAGCATAGATTTTTACACAGCTTTTAGCATTTACAGTGTCTGTGGGGGTTTTAAAAATCATAGCACAGTAATTTAGACGGGAAAATTTGATTTATTTTTATTTTGTATATTGTCCAGAGGCCTTCCCTCAAGTAATAATCAATTTCATATTTCTGATAAAAGCTTCATACAGTATTTATGGTCTTTAAAGGCTTTTAGACTGAGAGTGTTTGTGAAATACTTTGGAAAAATTCTTGTTTAGAAGTGTTGGAATAACAGTTGTCCATTCAACCAATAATAATATCAAAACAACACCATAATATTAATATTGTTTCTTCTAGCCTAAGTAATAAAACTTAACCAAAGCAATTTTAACTTCTCATTCTCCACATTGTTTTTTATTTTAATTTTTTTTTTGTGAAATACATTTCAGAGATAAAATACACAAGTGGTTAATGGCATATGATTAAACATGATTAGTGACATAAATATATATGGAGCACAAAACCAGACAAAGCTATGTCAACAAATAATTGGCTTTTTGGTGCATACACATACGTGGCTTTTTGATATAATAGGACACAGAGCTTTTATAATCATTAGTACCCATGTTTACCACTTGCTTGCTTTCTAGTCTGCATGGTTTGTTGCATATTATAATTTGAAAATATTATGTTACCAGGGTAATGAACAATAAAAAAAATTGCAATTCATCCTAATAAGGCTGAATGGTAACCCACATGCCTTGGACATTTCTAGCCAGGCATAATTTATCCACATCTTTGGCTGTGAAACAGTGTGGATCTTCTTAACTGAGTCCCTGACAGATGGTTTAAGCTTTTTCAGGACTACATTTCCAATCACTTTGCCCATATTGCAAAATTGGCCTTGAAAAAGGGTAAAGGGTTGTTATGCTGCATTAACATCTCTTCTGAATTGCTTGCTGTGAAGGACATGAAAAAGCAGGAAATCATAGAAGCAGTGTTTTAAAAATACACTTTTGAAAGTTACAAATGTTGGATAGGATGATGATCTTAATTTATGTCCCTCACTTCAATTACAATGTGAATGTGACCACATTATATGTGATAATGAAAACACAACCTGTTACCTTGTTCCATAAATGATTCAGATGGCATTCATGACACAAGAAATGTTAAAAGTGCTGTAATTAGAAAGACTTACAGTCTTAAACCTTGCTGATGGATAGCACAATTGACTGCTATTAGATGAACTGGGATTTCTGTGGCACTCTCAAGATTTTTGCTACTTTGAGTGGAGAGGCTCAAATATCTGCATTCATTTCTGCATGAAACATGGATTGATCGCACATACATTGCCAAATTTTCATTTTCTTTTGCAGCTTCAGCTGACTGGCTTTTTCATATAAACTGCTGTTCTTTTCTTCTTGCTACCTTTTAGTTTATGATAAAAATCAATGAAAGCTGAAACCTTCCACAGTCATCTATAAAATGCAATTACTGTATACAACACACAGTAAAGCTCCTGTGGTGTATATGTTGAGACATAATTTATGCCACTTACCTCCAGAGAGGTATTGATCCTACTCTGTGAATTCCTTACAAAAGGGCTGTTGAATGCAGGCTCAAGGAAATATGTGGTTATTGGGACTGATCAGTAATTTGATTAATAATGACCTAATTCTTGAACTCTGTTCCTTACTGCACTCTTTTCTGTGATTGAACCTTTTATTCTTGAATATTGTCCCTGCTCATCCCTTCCAGAGGTGGGGATCCCCTCCAGCCTTCCTTGCTGTCCCTCAGAAGCACTGTGATCTCTTTGATCCACACCAAAGGAGCCAGGGGAGAAAGCTGAAGGGACCTGGCAGATTTGGTTTTTATTTTTAAAAAGGCTTGCAATATTTTCTAACCTTGAAAGTGGTGGTCGTTCAGCACAGCCTTCACCCATTCTGTGATGGGGTCCAGTTCTTAGTTTTCTGCTGCATATAGGAAGGAAAAACAATTCTGAACAAATAGTACAGGAGGGGTTCTCTGAGATAGTAAGAACTCAAAAATTCATGGATTTGAGACCCACAATCTAGTATATAAATGATAGAATTCTAGAATCATTTAGGTTAGAAAAGACCTTTAATGTTGTT
Organism: Passer montanus; assembly: GCF_014805655.1. Taxonomy (NCBI): domain Eukaryota; kingdom Metazoa; phylum Chordata; class Aves; order Passeriformes; family Passeridae; genus Passer; species Passer montanus. The sequence goes on along the minus strand of NW_024356505.1, from coordinate 18,635,716 downwards.
GCATCCAACCATTGCCTTAACACTGCCAAGTCCACCATTAAAACATATTTTAAATGCCACATCTACATCTTTTAAATACCTCCAGGGACTGTGACTTGGCCCTTCCTTGGGCAGCCTGTTCCAGTGCTTGATGACTCTTTCAGTGAAGAAGTTTTTACTAAAATCCTACATAAACCTCCCTGGACCCAACTCAAGGCCATTTCCTCTTGTTCTGTCCCTTGTTACTTGGGAGACCAACCTCCACGTGGCTACACCCTCCTTTCAGGTAGTTGTAGACAGTGATAAGGTTTCCACTGAGCCTTCTCCTCTCCAGACTAAACACCTCCAGCTCCCTCAGCTGCTCCTCATCATACTTATGTTCCAGACCCTTCACCAGCTCTGTTGCCCTTCTCTGGACACACTCCAGCACCTCAGTGTTTTTCTTGTCATGCAGGGCCCAAAACCCAGCATGGGTTTCGAGATGCAGCCTCACTGGTGCCAGGTGCAGGGGGATGATCACTGCCTTGGTGCTGCTGGCCACACTAATTCTGCTACAAGCCAGGACTCCACTGGCCTTCTTGGCCGCCTAGGCGTCCTGCTGGCTCATGTTCAACTGGCTATAGACGAGGTCCACAGATGTCTTTTAAACCACTCTGCCCCCAGTCTATAATGCTCCATGGGGTTGTTGTGACCCAAGTACAGGACCCAGAAAGTTTTCTTGTTGAATGTCCTACTATTAGTCCTTGACACATCAATCCATCCTGTCCAGACCACTTTGCACAACCTTCCTGCCTTCCAGCAGATCAACATTCCTGCCCAGCTTGATGTCACCTGCAAACTGTCTGGGGGAAAACTTGATCCACTTGCCCAGATCTTTGATGAAGATATTAAACTGGTCCCAACACTGAGCCCTGGGTAATGCCACTAGTGACGTGTTGCCATCTGGATTTCCATTCATCACCACTCTTTGGGCTGAGCCTCTTTATTACACAGTGAACAGTGCACCAATCCAAGTAATGAAACACCAGGAAAACCCTTTAAGAATAGTATAGAAAAGAAAGTGGGAGGGGGGGTGTTTATGTAAACCTTTCAGTGTTTTGGTGTTGGGTAATACAATAAATAATAAAATAAAAATCGTGCAAACACAGCACTGAGAAAAAGCACTTCTTCAAGCATAAACCTCTGTTACTCAGTGTCCCAGCCTCTTGTCTGAGGTAAATTCCTCAAATAAAGAGTTGTGGTGTCGCTGACATGACAGTTTCCATTTCAAAGTTCATGTTCCCTGAGATGCTACAAGAATATAAGCAATTTGCTGTATGATATGTAAAAACCATGTGTATTCATAGAATAAGAGTTCAGGAGAGTTTAATTTACTTTGGGCACAGACTTGGGTAGGAGGTACGCTTGACTGTTATATGATTGCAATAAATAGTTCAACCTTGTTCTGACATAAATATCCTGGTCTGGGATTTGACAGAAGTTAATTGTCTATTGTGATTGCATTGTAGTTGTTATTAGAGAGGGGAATGACAAAATAATATTTATTGAAAATGAGAGAAATTGCCTGTTAAGGAATACTAAAAATGTATTTCTGGCTCAGATTGACCTAAACTAAATCAAAGTAAAATTACACATGAAAAGGGGATTTTTTCTTTTGATCTGCATTGTGGTGGGGTTTTCAACAAAGCATAAGCTCATATAATCAGTTCTGGAAGATGTGAAGTAGTGCTTGATTAACAACTGAATTAAAAATAATCTAAAACACAAATACTTCATTACACATACAGAAAAACCCCCAAAACCAACAAAAAACCCCCAAAACTCAGACCAAGAAATCAAAACCAGAAACCAAATTTCATTTTACAATGCTTTTTATTTTACCAATCTTATTATGAAAGCCTGGTCAATGTATTGTGACTGCCCACACGCAAATTCAGGCTAGAAATCATATAGCAATCTGAGAAGTGGATTCTGGAGCATCTGACCAGTTGGGAGAGCTAAATGAAGACCTTAATTAGTATTAATAGGGATTTTGATCAGTTCTGAAAGACATGATGGGATGTGGTGCCAGTAGTAGCTTATCAAGATCCTTCTTTTGCAACTATGCCTTTTAACTCATATGAGCTAAATCAACCCATTGAAAAGGATGTGATGCTGCTGACCAGTTTGATTGCAGACCTGTATTAAGTGTAGCAGTACTTTACATTTAAAATGCAAATGATGCTTTGCAGAGAGTATAGGAGATTTTTAAAAAATCCTCATTACAACCACGGCTAGTAGATTCAAATGAACTCACTCTCATGGGTGAAGGCCTAAAAGAGGGGTCAAGGATCTGTGATTTTTCTGAAACCAGAAATTCAGCTAGAATAGCTTGAAGCTGAAATCTCTTGAGAACATTAGATGAACCAGAGTGTGACAAAATTCAGCCATTTTGCAACTTTTCCCTTGCTACACACACTGCCCGAGGACTGTAAGAGAGGGCAGAATGGAACGTATGTAGTGACAGCCTGTTTGGAAATTTCCTATTTAATGGAAGAATTGTCAGGTGCTTTCTGTAATGAAACCAAGCTTACTGTACTTGCCCATGTAAATTCTAGTTTGCTAAGCAAAAAACTATTATTGCACAGTAAATGCTGAACACACTTTATATACCTGAGCAATTTGCTCTGTAAATTTTCATTCATTTGTATCTGATTTCAGTAGATACCAGCTGTGGCCAAGGTTGCTGTGATTCCCAAGCAAAATTTGGCCTAGCTTGAATTTCCCAGAATGGATCAGACAATACAGATGTTGTGCATCCTCACTTTGATCAACACCTTATCAGATTCTGCCTAGTCACTATCTTGTCTACAACTGAGATTCAATGTGTTGCTACAGGAATTCAATGTGATCTACAGGGCCACGACAGTGGGAGAGTGAACCTTCACATCTGACCGCTGCCTGGTCAATGAGGGGTCTTGAACAGAAAGATACAATTCCTGACTGGGAGATTAAATCTCATGGGAAGTAATACTCTACCTACAGCATATCAAATCTTCACAAAACGGGGGATAGACGTACAGTTGTTTTGGTCTGTCATTGTCCCTCTACTTTCCCTTTGCCTGCTTCTTGACTATTATGTTGCATTCTGGCAAAGGATTTGAATGACGGTGCTGGGAACTGTCCCAGGAGACAGGGCAGCAGCCTCTGCAAGTCAGGTGTCTGACACAATTCCTTCCTGTGCAGAGTAGCTCTGTAGGCAATGGGGAGTTCTTGGGAGGCTTTGAATGAACTTTGCATCTTGAACTTGCCTCAAAAAAAATTAACCCTATATTTGCATTTGTGAAATGTTACATCAAGATGCAATAGACATAGAATACACTGCCTGCTTCACTGGTTGCAAGTCCTACCATGTTTCCTCATGCATGTTTTTTGAGTTAGATTTCTGCTACAAAAATATACTAAGGCTAATTCATTTGAAATTTTGGTCTCAGACATGACTTAGCTTAGTGATCTAAGAAGAACCTGGAACCTGCTTTGAACATTTATTTTTAAAATCCCATAGGCTGCACATTTGGTGTAGAATTTAGTCTTTTGCAAGACTTCTTGGGCTTTCATGATCTTTATCTACCAAATCCTTGTTCATATTAATTTGTGTCCTATCCATTTCCATCTCCTATTTCAAGTGCAGACTCTGGACTTAGAGAGTTTTCTAGTGCTTTATAAAAATGTGGGCTGCTTTCCTATGTTACATTGATTTGTCCAGGTTTAGGATAGTCTGGCATAGTCTGTTAGTTCTTATGCATCTGCTGATGGGTGATAACTAAATTTTATTGCTTTCAATTGTGCAACTGTATACAAGAACTCTGTGAAAACTGGATCAGAAAATAAGGCAGGTATAAAGTCTCTGCCTTGTTTGTGAAGAAAAGGCTCAAACACAAGTGATTTGCACCTCTTACAGCCATGTTGTGGCAACAGCAAATTTCCAGGTGTGTTTTGAATTATATTAGGTCTGTGGTTGTCTTGAATACAAGATGCAGCCAATTTGGTTTGTTTGCAAGTGTGGCAGCTACTGTGAAGCATATTTTCTATTTTCAAGGTGGGCTCAAAGGAGAGCAGCCACCAGGATGTGAAGGGATTCCAGGAGCAGACTGGTCCTGCACCTACCTGAGGCTGCTGTGCTGCTGGGAACAATGCCAGGGCAGAGGCCAGAGGAAGGGCCAGTCGCTGCTGCAAATGCCAGTGCTCAAGAAATATAATCTGGAAGTTAACAGCTGCCAAGTTAGCCCTCAGAGTAGCCAAGCTAGTTGGCTTTTTTTGGAAGAGATGACAGAAAGTGGCCAAAGGGACCAGTAGTGGCAATTTTCCAACTACAGGAGTAAAACAAAGCCAAATGAGTACTGTGATTGTACTGGTGTTTTCAGAATAAGAGGCACTGTCAGCAGAATCTCAATTCAGACATTTTCTTTTGTTGCATCCATGTCCTAGAGGATCTGCAATTAAATAGATCAAATGTATGAGCAAAATGGAATTTTTCCCCACTTTTCTGACTCCATCCCAGTCCAGGGCAATGGTGAAATTAAAAATAGACACTGCAGCCCCTTCTCCAAATGTCATGACCCATGGAAGTAAAATGCTTTCCAAATTAGTAACTCAGCCTTGTGTGTAAGTCAGTGGGGCACTGGCTGGATGGGTCACCCCCTTTAACAGGGGGCCCACTTGGTATTGCACAGCCTAAGGTGGGAGTTTTTCGGAAGCAAATGGTGATGGCTCAGCACCTGCCTGCAGTTCATATAGAGCACTGCTCATTCCTGCTAAGCTCCCTTCAGTCTGCTGCTGTGCCTGGTGCCCAGAGCTGACCTGGCAGCCTTCCACTCTGTGGCTGCACAGCAACCTCCCTCATCTGTAGCACAGGAGGTCAAGGGCAGAGGTTCTCAGTTTGATCACCTCTGCTGGAATGCCTAACTAATAACACTCCTGAACTGTGTTGTGGTCCCAAGGAGAATATTGATTCTGCCACCTAAACAAGCCATCCTTTCTCAGGATTTGTCAGGTCTCTCTAAAAGCTCATGACACAGTTAAGGGTGAGACCTCATGGTAGGAATGAGGGGAAAAAAGAGATGGAATGAGAGAAAGACATTTGAAGCTAAAGAGATGATGTGTTTGAAGTAAGGAAGAAAACCTCTGGGAAGCAGACCAGGAGAAAGTTTTTATATTTGCAAAACAAATCTAGTGTGAAAGGAGATTGATTTCTGGGGGAAAGGCAATATGAAAGCTGTTGCTAGAATTGACTTTTATTATAGCACATCTAGAGAGATCCTTTTCACTTTATAGATGCAGGATGGATCATGTGGTAAATTATAGAATCTCAGGAGAGCTGAAGAGGTCATATTCCTATGGCCATCTTCATCTATCATACAAGATTTGTCAGGCAGTTCCTCTTACAATTGAGCCATCATCTTAACATGCTAAAATGTAGAAGGGGAATGTTTCCTGTTTCTGCTTCTAAATACAGAATTTACTCCATAGTAACCTCAACCATGTACTGAGAATGGCCAAGTAACAGCCATACTTTTCTATATGCAAATATGTAACTTCAAAGTACTTTATTTCAAATTCTGGGTTACAAAGGGAAGAGTTGGAAAGCTCAGATTCCTAACTGGTGCATCCTCTCCCAGCCTAGGAAACAATGGAATATAGCTTATGTTGTGTACCTTAGGAGGCCAAGTGATTCACTACCTAAACATACTTTCTTCCTTTCATTGACTACAAAGGGAGAGCACTATGAGGAGTTGTTTTAGTTGTTTACTTTGTAGACGTCTGTAGGATGATCAGGTGACTCAATGGAGTCATTATAGCTTGATGGGACCTTGGAGCTGAGACCCCAAATTATCAGCACTATCTGTTTTTAGGGCATGCCTACAGCTCAGTAAGCAGGAGACTTAACTACTTTGAGACATTTTTCTCATTGTCTGAAAAAGTGGAGTGCAAATTTTTTCCGGTCTGTATGTTTTACTTAGAGGGTAGCTGCACCCTGGGGTTCTTTGTTACAAAACACAGAAGAGAGGCATAAGGTGTTATTATTACAAATGTTTTCACAAAATCTGATAAAACATGTCTGGAACCTATTCTTAAAAAATCCAATGATATGGATTTGCAGCCTTTACAGGCAATCTGTTCTGATACTTTGCTCTCATCAAGTTAGAAAGTTTTTCTAATGCCTAGTCTAAAGTTTCCACATTCCATTATTTCTTGTTCTAATCCCTGTGGACATGGAGAACAATTGATTCCGATTCCTCAGCAGGGTACTGTTCAAGTCTGTTATGACATTTCCTCTGTAGTGTTTCACTCTCCAAACTGAACAACTCTGGTTTTGTTCAATCTTTACCTGCACATCATTTTTTTCCAGTCCTCTAATCCACCTTGTTTCTTTCCCTGGACCTCTGCAAGTTCACATCTCTTTTAAAGCAGGGTCCCTAGAGATGCATACAGAACATTAGCTGCTTACTGATTCTGGAGTAACTACAAATCTCACACATGATACTGCCCAGATATCCTCTGCAATAGTTTTTGCAGGGAGGTGAGACTGTTTATTTCTGTTCAGCTTGTGATCCCCCACAGGCCACAAACTGTTTCCTACAGACTCATTTTCCACTTTCTATTTGTACAGTTGATTACTCTGCCTAACTGTAGCACTTTCACTTGTCCTTACAGAATTGCATCCTATTGATTTCAAACCACTTCTTCAAATCACCAACTTCATTTTTAATAGTGAAAAATGAGGTCTCCTACCTCAGAGACTCTCTGTGTTCAGTATGATAACACAGGAAAGGATCAGAGATTTTCCTCTGCTTGTATTCTTGTGGGGTGGCAAGGCACAAAGACCACAACTCTGCTGACATGAGTCTAAGCCTTGGAATAAGAAGTAAACATCCTTTGTTATGGTAGAGTCTGAAGGTAAGAAAAGTTTATCCTGCTGTTAGCAAGTGTTTTCCAATGCTTCACATAAAGTTCTTTCTTCCATCACATGTATTAAAACGAAGAGGCAGAAAAATATATTTTTATTCCTCAGCAGGAGGACCATTGTTTTAGGACTGTATTCATGTGAATGATTCCCCCTACATTAAAATTGTAACCTAAACTCAAAAAACTAGAAAAAGAAGCAAGGGCTTTAGCAGATAATGGAAAGGTGGCAAACTGTATGTTCATTTTTGGCACTTTCTAGGAAAGGTTTTAGTTGTGCTGGTGAGAGAAATGGAATGCAAAAATGTAGGGGAAGCATACACTGAAGTGAGGCTAAATGAGGACGACTGAGCACACTAAGGGCAATGTAGTGGGAATGACGGAGAAGATAAAAAAAACAAATAAACGGAAAAGAATCTGGGAGGAGACTGTAGAAAAGAGTCAAAGACAAGCCAATAAATTCCCAACTAAACTGCATAACATTGTCTGCCAAGAGGTCCCCATTTTGTCTCTGTCAAGTAACACTTCTCTAGCTGAACAAACACCAGAATTTTTCTTTAAAGCCACAGAGCAGGAAAGGAGCATGAGAGGAATGGAAAGGAGTGTTTTGTCAAGATTCTCGATGTGGGTACGAGGGTGTGTGTCTCGAGCACAGTTCAGGGAAGTGCTAAGAGAAGAGGTGGCACCTTTGAAGCTATGTTCTCCATTGAGTGACGTCTGTCATTGTAGGTAAGCCCTTCACAAAAGAAATGTGTCCTGTAGACTGGAAGAGGATGATGACACTACTATATTTTTTACCTGCTCCAAGGACACTGCCTCCAGAAACACTGGCTGTGGTGCTCTTCCATGCTGAGTTCAAAGCATACTCCTTCTGTGCACCTTGAAAACTCTCCACTTCAGAAAATTGCAGTCTATTTTCAGCTGGCTGGTTCACTGTGAATTAAAATGGGGTGTTCAGAAGGGTGAAATCAGAACCATTTGTAATCCATGTTCTTTCTTTGTTTTTTCATTTCTTCTTCCTCCCCTCTCTCTTCCCTGACATAATTGGAGCACATTAGCTTCACTGTCTCAGTTCATTAGGTCATTTCTGAAAATCGAAAATCACAGTTTTGTGTTTATTGGTGTCTTTTATTTGTAGGAAATCATTTGCAGTGAAACTACTTCTAAATTTCCTACTGTGTAGAAGACTCCAGAGCTGTTTGCTTATACCTCATCAGCAGAACTGCTGGAAATAATGCTTTGAGTTAGGGAATGATGTTGTCCAAGGACTCTAGCTTTGATAATTAAAAATTCTAGTCCCTCATGATGCTGAAAACCCTCAGTTCTTGTGGACTGCTGAGGGTCCTCAGCTCTTTGCAACCTCATGACCTAATTCTGAAGTTATAGAGCAAGCTTTTCAGAACATGCATAGGGCAAGTTTATCTCTGCTGCAGTATGAAAAACCAGTGCAAGAACAGATGAATGGCATCTATGGGATAGCCAAGGGTAGTTTCTTTTAACTATATTTAACTGATGATGTCTCTTTAGCCTATTATATTTATAACAGCTAAGATCTGGTCCTTTTCTATTTACAAATGACAAAAATTGAAAAGATTCAGAACGTGAAAATTTAAAAGATGACCTGTAAAGAAAACAACTTTCAGTTTATATAAGAGATGTTTTTACTGCATCTTTACGTGGCCTTTACAAAGGAAGGAAAAAAAACCAGGATTATCTCTACAGGAGAGAAACAGTCCAGTGATTTATATTTTAGAAGATTACTGGTATGTGAGAAATCTCTTCATTTTGCCTTTCACAGTCTTTTTGTCTCAGCTTCACTTTACCTTTTCTTTCTTTTTAATTTCCCTTCATCTTTTTTCCTGTCAATAATATCCCGTCCCTCATTTTTCCAAATTACAATTTAAAATGTCAGCCTGACCTATGGCAATAGTAAGCCAGTTAATTCTATCTTTAATGGTGCCTTTGAGTCCAGAAGAACTTTCCTTTCCCATTTTTCCTGCTTGTTTAAAGATATTCCCAAACAGTCACTCTAAATACATGTGAGAGGAGGCAAGATGCTACCTGGCAAGCCTTTAGCTAGGGCTTGCAATTGGAGAAACTACTCTGAAGTTTCAATGTGCAGAACACTTTTGCAGAATATTTGCTTCATATTCTAGTCAGCCCTTGGCTTACTTCTAAGACTGACTACAGCCTGAGTGGGAAGTGTGTTTGATTGTTGAATATGACTTTGAAAGTAAACACTTTCATTAGGACTTCTGTAATGGACTTGGGAATCTTTTAATCCAGAGTTTTGTTCCTGGAATGATTAGCTGCCTGTGCTCTAGCCTGAGGGAAACTGCCACAAGGGAAAATAATATGAAAAATGGATGTAAATGGAGAACTGTGCCACTACCACTTAAAATTCAATTCCTTGTGTGTGATGTTTTCAGAGAAAGTAAAATAATTTCTATATAAAAAAAAGAATAAAAAAAGTGCAAATCATATCAGTGATAATATATTACAACTTCCTAAAGGGAAGACTTTAGAAAAATAATTTACACATTTTGTTTGCTCATTCACTGTAATTTGTTTTCTGTGGAAATATTAAATTATGTCAGCAGTTCAGGCTAGAACTGGTGGTGATACTGTTGCTCCTCTATCACCAGGAGGTGGAGATGTCAGTGAGAAATTCAGTTATTTGTCTGAATAAATCTTTTACTGGGTAGGTGATGGTTGGGAAGGTATGTGCAACAGGTGTGAAGATGGGTTGTTTCCTGGGATATCAATAAAGTTCTGGCAAGACCTGAGAGACCCTTCTGGCCAGATTCTGAACTTTTACCTGTGAATTTGACAGCGGGAAGGGAAATGAGTCTTTTACAAGTCAAAATTAAATTAACAGGGAAAAGAAGCCCCTCTAAGCAGCAGTTTCATGAAATGCCCACCAAATTACCAACATGTGCAGAATCTCAGAATTGTAGTAGGAAAACACAAGTTAACATAAGGAATTTAAATATACTTAGAAATGTAAGAAGTTTTGCAGAAAAAAATCCTCTACAGAAAGTGATTCTTCCTTTTTCTAACAGGGCAAAACTGCTACCCCAGAGAACTGACAATATTTGGGGAAACTATATAAAGCAAGAGCAGGAGAAGGCTGACAGATGCTAAAGAGGATTCAGGTCAGACAAAGACATCTGCCAAAGACATCGGTCATACAAGATAAGGAAAATTACAATTGAACTGGGGGAGGAGCAGATGCTGCTCACAAAGGAGTATCCTGAAAACGAAATGACATATCACAACACAAGGCTAAATAAAAAAGCCAAATATTAAAAAAAACCTTATATGTCTTAGTGAAAGAGTAAAAAGGCTAGGAAGGTGAACTTGATTACTTGGTAAGGTGGCAGGAAGCCTTCTATAACCTGGAGGAATGAAAGATAGAAATAAAATGTTTAAAAAACTGGATTTGACTATTCATAATGAGTAGATTTAAGTCATGGAATGGTTGAGTAGTGCTACACGTAAATTATTTTATATTCTTCAAATATGTACACTTAATACATGGAAATGCTTACAGATATAAACTGTATGTATTTCACAGATTATGACATTTATTTCATTACCAGTGTCCCGACCAGACTATTTTCTATGAAAAAACCCAAAAGAGGTCAATAAGATATAAGATATCCGCTGGTTAAAGACTTCAAAAGGGGTGACTTTGAGTATCTGGCTCTAAGCTACAATGAATAAATAGTACTCTTTTTGCAACATATGAGGCAGTCCAATTGGAAACAGCTGAAATGCCAGATGTGACATTGATATAATTAAGCCCTCTCTATTAAGTGACTGTGGAGTTGGAAGTGCAGTGTTGGAGCCTACTTTGGACAGCTCACTATAAATCTCCACAGAAATCTGCAAAGAGCAATAGTGTAACACACAAAAAAAGGGAAAGATATAGTACCATCACTTTATTAACTCTATACTCCAGCTGAAGCCATATACATATAAATGAGAAGAGGCCAGCAGGTACATGGCAAAAACATAGAAGCATGAAGCAATTTTGATCTGAAGAAAGAGATGAAGTAATGAATTTTAGAAAAGAAAAAAAGACACAATGAAGGTATACAAGACAGTGAATATTAATAAGAAGCTAAATCTGAAGCTTCTATTTACTTTCTGAAGATTTCATCAAAAGGGACTTTGCTTTGAAATGGAAAGCCTCTGCAATTAAAACTGATAAAAGGAAATATATTTAAAGATAATACTTAATTAACCTGTAGCGTTTATGTAGACAATGCAAATATCCTCAGGACATTAAACAGGAAACAACAAACAAAAAAATAATCAGGAACATAAGCCCTCAGATCTCAGCATGTTTACAAACCTGGAAAAAAAACCATCTGTGAGCAGGTTATTTTAAAAAATGCCACTTATTAATTTGGTTTTTCACTTTCTCTAGATACTGTCTAGGTTACCAGAGCATCTGTGTGTCATTTGTTTTAGAAAAGATGTAAAATGATAGATGCAAAAATACCCCTTGCAAAAGTGGTAGTAAGTACTTTGACTTCCCAGATGCTCTCTGAAATCTGAGTTTTCAAATCTTGTCGATGGAATATTTTTAAAACCCTTCTAAAATATTATGGGAGAATTAACATATATATTTCATAATTTTCTTTATTTAGAAAAAGGAAATGATTTTCTGTCCCAAAGTAAGGGACTGTAATAATAGGTAGTAGTATGCTTGTATATGTTTTCATCATTTGTATATGTGGGTGAGGGATGGAATGAAAACAGAAAATCCTACTGTATTATGTTATTTATTTGGGAAATGGGCCAACATGACAAAGAAAAGAAGTCATGGCCCTGAACCCTCTTCCCTGAATCTGAGCTTTGTGTGAGGTTTTGAGGTTGTGGCTCCTGATTAGGACGGCATGCTGGGCTGGTGTGGCTGAAGCATACCAATAAGAGGCAGGAAGGAGATGTGATTAGTATCTTATCTGTCTGTCCTTGAATCCCCCATGCTTGTGACCTTGTCTGCATTCATATAGACTGGCTGGGAAAGTGTGTGATTACAGCAGAAGTCCATTAGGAAGTGGACTGATTTCAAGTGCAACACCAGGACGCTCTATCCGCTCTGCTGTTGTGCCCCGTGATGAATTCCCTGGTAGTCACTTTTCAGGTTACCTGCTGGCAATGGCCTATTTGCATATCTCTTAAGGACATTTAGGGTTAAGACTGCATTTTTAATAAGTTTTTTTAGAATACATGTTAATTTTCCATGTCCACAAACAGATTGCCTTTTTCATTGAGAGATATATATAACAGTACTTTCAGATTTGTTCACACTCTGAAAACTTATTTCAAAGATCACACATAATACACTCCAAAACCAAATCAATGTAGGTCATCATTTAGCTCTGTGAGGGTACTGAGAGGATGAGGAAAGCAGAAGAGCTCATGCCCACCTCAGGTATTGTGAAATGGCAAGCACTAGGGTCTACTGCCTGGGTATGAACTATCTGGACTGGGGAAGCCTTAGCTCTTCCTCAGATAGAACCAGTTTACAAACTGCAACTGACAGGAGATATGTGTGGGGAAGGAGGAGAGGGGAGAAAGTAATCTGCATGTGCTGAAAACTGTCATCCCTGAGATGGAAAAGGGCTTAGAAAGGGAGCTGTGATTCTTAGGCAACACTGTAGAGGAAATAAAGTAGCCAGGATTTTCCCATCCATTGACACAAAGAGGAAATTCTAAGTTATTTATTAGCAGAGAGACTATTTTTCTTGTGAAAACATTTTTTTCAGTGCATTCTCTGCATGTTTTCAATACCTATAATTACATGTCCCTCCTCTAAGCAGCTAATGATTTACTTTCACACAGGGTACTCTAAGAGGGACAACAAAAGATTGGGATGAGGAGCATCAGGGCACTAAGGCTTGGGAGATTATGCAGAGATGATATGGGCACAGCATGGAGAAAGGCTTATTTTGCATTTGCATCCATTTTATGACTGCTCCACGTTGCTAAGCTAACATAAAGAGGCCTCATGCAAATGAGTCAAACCTCCCTGTGTAAGTGATTGAATGGATTTTAGTGGACACACATTCTTGTAGCAATCATGGTAGAGTGGTTTTAAACAGTGGCTGGAATATGAAATTATATTGGAATTGACTGCCTGGTTTGGTATTGGCATGGGAAGTCTGCTTACCAAAGGGATTCCCCTGAACCCGTTTGAGCTTACCACGACAATTCCCAACCAGTGATCCTCCAGGATGGCTGATGGCTGCTCCAAAACCATTAGCCTCATGATGTTTCTGTTACCTTGGATGTTTGTGGGAAAAAGCAGCAGAAGTCTGCTGTGTGGAAACGGGACATATTTCCATATTTCCAAAACATCTGTTGACATTATATATGCCGAGAAATCTAATTTCAAAATTGTCATATTTTTCAACATAGGACATCTGTGCTGGTAGGCAGTATCTACAAAATGCAAACAAAGATGGAATTAGATATACAATAAATATGCTCAGACAAATACTTCTTTTCCGTAGAGGAGCAAACATGCAGTGCAACGCTTTTATCAGCTATTCTCTTTTGTCAGGGAATGCTTTCTCCATTCAACAGTCTAGCAAGAGACCAAGATATAGGTTTCATGCCCCAAGCAATTCTGAGACTATGAAAGTTTTCTATCCGTGTAAAAAAGTTTTTTTAATCCAAGTCCTAGCTTCTAAATTCCCTTGGTACCTGAACTTTGCTGAGCAAGTTGAATTCATAATGCCAAAGTTCCCCACACACACAGGGTAAGACAGGTTTGGTCTGGGAGGCCCAAAAGCTCATGTGTTAAAGTTCCTCAGTTAGCACCAAAAAAGCAGGGAGTTACAAGCTGTGCTCCTGTATAAAGCCAGGAATCAGAGCTTGGAATTGCTGTGTCTTTGTGAGGCAAGACATTGACCTCTCATTTGCAGGATGGTACCTTATAAATTGTACAGTGTTCCTATGCTGTTATGGAGTCATGAGAGCTCTCACTTGCATTATCCTAATAGGTTTTGCATTCTAGGCAGTGCCTTCAACACCACCTTTTTGGATCAAAGGGAAGGATTATCCTTTTTGGATATCCCCCTTCTGCTGAAGCTGGATTCCTGCTTTTGAGGCAAGTGCTTCAAACACTCAGCTGCAATGTTAGAAGTGGGTACCATTCCTATCTGCCAGAGCTTTTCACACAAAGTAGTCTGAGTTAAGTTGGTCAGAGAATGGCTAGAAAATTGGGCTCCTCTGAGGTCTCAGATATCAGTGCATCTTTCTCAATTATTAATGAAAGGCAATTTATCTAGGCAGTCATCTCAGTAAAGAGAAAGGTTCCAGAGAGTTTCCTCACTATGACACATATAATTATCAGGGAGACAAATCCACGACACTTACATGTGTTAGACTGGGTTTTCCTCAATTGCTTTCCTGATTTGTGTTACTCAAATTTTAACTTTGTTGTATTTTGAGTTTGAAGAAGATCTGTCCATGCTCCATGTTCCAGCTGTCAGGTAGTGTCTTCTAGGAAAGAGACATGACAAGGCAATGTGGATATAGAGTTATGAGAGACCTAGGTAGAACTGAGATTTTTTTTGCACCAATCCTGGTACAAGAATGAAGGGAACGGGGAATGCCAAGAAGGGACCGAGCATGAGGGAGGTTGCACTACACAGAGATTTTAGAGTTACAGAGAGCTTGGTTTATCAGTCTTGCTGTCACAAACAATTACTGAGTTGATGGAGCCTCTTACACCAACCAAGAGTATTGCCTGATGCATTCCCACTTGTCCTTCAGTAGCAGCTTGTGTTTCCAGGGCTTTGCTGTCAGAAAAGTAAATAGATAGGTAATGAGCAGTTTTTTTTTCATAGGGGTTGTCCACTGCTAATGGAAATTTCAGTGAATTTCATCACAGGTGGTTTTTTTTTGCTTGTTTTTAGTATTTATTCGAATTACTACAGTAATTTCGAAAATTTGTATTGTTATGTGTTGAGTAATAGAGTTCAAAAGGTCACTTGTCTTCTGCCTCTTAAATTGTCATTTCTCTTTCTTTTCACTCAAACTTTCACTAAATCTGAGAGATGACACCTCAGTCTCTAAGGCAATTAAAGCTGCTTTCAAATGTGAATGTTTGAGCCCTAAATGAACACTAAATACAAAACTCATATCTATAATAGACATTCATTTGTCTATTTTATCTGAAAGACTCTGCCAGATCCTTCAAAACAGGGTCTTCGTAGATTCATTCACCATCTATGGAATGCACCAAGACCATGGGAATCTGGGGTTCAGACCATTACTTGCTATTTTGTCTCAAACATGCATCCTTCATCTCTTCATAATATTCCTTTGATCTGTGGAAGAGCAGCCTAAAAGTAGGCAGATATTCAGACTCAAGGTGGTTATTTCCTCTTGCAGACCTGAAATATTAGCTGTTGAAATATTTCGTCCATGAATCAGCTTTTGTTTTCCTTGTTTTCCCTTTTATTTTTTAAATTGTTTTCACTAGCCTATTTGTCTGTTGTAAATACATTTGCCTTCTGGAAGCAGAAGGAAACAGCAGAAAAAATTTAGCAGGATCTTATAACATGAAGTGTTTTACAACTCCTCAAGAGAGGGAGGCATGGTGACTTAGATGTGGTATGAATAGCTTAGAGAAGTGGTGTTTCTCATTTGAAGTACCTGCACAGCTACAAGTGTTTTGTTAACTTGGGCTATAAAGCAACCTTGTCACTTGTAGTCAGAGAAAGTTTGGCAAAAGTTATATCTACCTTGGCTAGAGAGTATAAATGTCATAGAGCGGGCTTTACGTTTGTTGTGGCTGCTGCATTAAAAACATCTACATTCAAGATGTGTTCTATTACCTGCAGTTAGGTTCATCCTTGAAAATATATGTTCGCATAGCTCAGTGGTGTGCTGTATGTCAGGTTTATTAATGATGAAAAAAATGCCCTTGATATAGCATTTGTTTCAATTTGTTTAGGTATCAAATCAGTTTGGAACCTCATGCTCAAGATTTGACATGAATATATCTGCAGATATTATAGAAACGATCCTGAACTTATAGTTCCCAGGAGTTGTTTGTAATGCAGCCTATTCTAAAAGAAAATCTGGCTAAGAAACAAAATTTATTTGATATAGCAAAGACTTCCATGAATCTTTCTCTGTGTTATGCTGTTCATTGATAGTGTGAAATGTATTATTGGTTGTTACAAGGTATTCTGGTAGAGTACTGAGCAAGTATTGAAGCTTACAGATGCATTATATTACTACGCAGTAGATTTATTCTTGGCATAATATCTGCTAATCGTATATTATTTGGAAGACAAACATTAGTTTATGAGTGTGAAACAAGATATTGCTTTAGAAGAATGCATATAAATCTTTATATGGAAGATATTAGGTATTGGCATAAAAAGGATCTTTTTTCATGCATTCTAGAGAAATAATGTTTAACAAGGATTATTAAAGTTGAAAAATCAACCTTTCAGACTGGTAGAAAATACCAGATTGTGCATTTGCTTCTAATGACCTTCAATCTTTATAATATGTTTCAATAAATTGTGGTAGAATATGCTGATACATTGTAGATGGTCTTCATTTTGGAATTTCTTTACTGAGATAGCAAAATGAGACATGCTCAAAGAAAAATGATAATTCAAATTTTAAAACTCACCACATATAAAAATATCCTGGCTTGACCTTCAGAGTAATTTCACTGGTTACAAAAGCTGTCTGTGGGTTTGGAGACCATGTCAAAATTAATGATACTCAATTTTAAAAGTTTCATTGCTGACCATTTTTTTTTTACACTTTCCATTTATTCTTCAGTAGGGAAAAAGTGAACTGTTCAGTGTAGAAAGATGAAACTTGCTGTCTTAGCTCCACTGGAGATCTATTGGAAGGAACAAGCCAGTTTTGAAGACTGCTGTTGAGGAACTAAGTTTGCTAACACTCTAATCCAAAACTATTACACTAGAACTCTTGGCAAATTGACTATCTTTGCAGGTGTTTTTTCACTTGTTATGACACCTTGAAACTCAGCAATATCATTTTCAGTAATTGATGAATCAAATTTGATCTGAATAAAAGAAAACATTTTTGAAACATAAAAATTATTAATGAGAAAATAATTTCAGATGTATAAACAACTGAAAAAAAATGGAGGTCAGAATTTTTTCTGCACATGAGAAGATTTACTGCCCACCAGAATAATGAAGCAAATGAACTTCAGGTACTGGAGATCTTATAATATGCTTTCTAGAAATAGTGATTTATAGACAGGTAGTAAACAAATTTCATATATGCTACAAGGTGATGTCCTGTTGTGAAATTTTATGGTAAGCTGGAAACTGACTTTTTCAAGTGATGCACTCATGAAGACCACAGCACCTTCATGCAAATATAAACTCTTCATGTAACTAAAATTGTAAAAATTGCTGTCTAGGACTTTTAGGATTTAGCATTAAGCATTTTAAGTTTCAGCATATTATCACTAGAAACTATTTTTGGCTTCACAAGTTATTCTTTAAAGCCTGTTAAAATGAAATCCTCTTTCCCTTCATGTCTAAAAATAAGCATGGGTAAACTCTAATTTTCTGGAGGTTGTGACGGATGGGTGAAGTCCTCAAAAAATCAGGGTTAGTTATAGGAAATCTCAGACTTGATACAATTTTTGGGTACATGGATTGCTATGAATTTTGAATGCCAAAGGCATTCAGGGCTTTAGCTGCATTTCCTTACGTTACACGAATAGTAGTGTTTATTCTTTATAAGGGGAAATTATTGTGCTTTTTCCAGTGGGCTTTGCTCTGACAATAACTATTATAAAGAAGACCCAGGCATTTCCATCCCCTCAGGAGGCAAGCAGTGCCTGGATAATAGCAAAACGTTATGTGGCTTTGCTGCATGTAGTGGTTAGGGAATAGTCAACAGAAATCTCATGCAGAGATGGAAGTGAGGGTTGTGTGTGCTCGTAGGGTCTCTGTTTATCATGGCAGAGGGAATGAGGGCTTTGGGGCCTGGGGGAAAATGTGGCAAATAAAGATCTGCCAGTTAACCTCCTGACAGTGAGTGAGGATATAGGGAGCAGTTGCTATGCAGGGCTTAATCATAAGCTTCCAAAAGAGTGTAGCAGGCATGCTGAAAGCAGGCTGAAATTTTTGGAAGGATTCACAGTCTAAAAAATTTTGTTAGAAATTATTATGAAAAGGAAAACAGCTGAAAAGTCTGTCTTCTTCAGTGAGGTACTGAATCTATAGATAATGATGTGGCCATACATGCTGTTTACTACTCTCTGATAAGATTTTGTAAGTAAAATAATCTGTAATACCACAACACATTGCTTGCATACTAGAGTCAAAATGAAACACCTCTCTTGGCAAAGTCAGGATGGGAAAGTGGCAAGGCATTTCAGCAAATCTGATGCAGGTTATGGTAGAATCTACATTGTAATAAACATCATAAAGTCTGCATATATAAACAACCTGAGAAAAATCTAAATTTTAAAAAGGCTTAAATATCTGAATAATCGTTTTGACAGAATAAGTATGTGCAAGGTGCCAGTTATTATTGGATTATGTATAAATATGTATTTATATATACATATATTTGCAATACATAAAAAATGTGAAGTGCATATATTTGGGTGCATACGGCCCAGTTTAATCAACGTCTTTCATTAAGCATCAAATACTGTGTTAAAGGAAAAAAATGTGATCTTAATGATATCAATGGCCCCAAGGTTTGGCCCCAAACACAAGACCTGTACAGGCACACTGACCTGGAAAAAATGTTTAAAACTTTTCCAAGTTTCTAAAGAGCTACCCCATGGGCAAAACTCCTTGATCACGCTGGTTTCCAGAGTGCGGATGAGATTTCTAGGCAGTGAAATTTTATGTTGATTTCTCTGTATTTGAATAAAAGTAGCAGAAATTATAGGTGATTGAAAGGTAATAAAGCATAGGTCAAAAATAACTTGGACATGATATTACCTTTGTAAAAAGGAGACAACAAGGAGCTTAAGTAATGGTAGGGAGAAAGGAGTCAGCAATTGATGAAGAATATTTGAAGTCACATATGAAAATAATCTGGTACGGAATAAAAATGAATGTAGCGTACCAGATATGAACCATGTCCTGCTCTGGAATGTTGTTCCCAATGTTGATACTGTTTTTCAGTGTATATTAAAAAAATAAGTGAAAATGGGCTTGATAGAGAGGAGACTTAGAGATTTCTTGAAGTTTCAGCATTTTCCAGTTAAGCTAAGAAACTGGGGAAAAAAAGAGGATTGGGTAAGACACGATATGGAAATCTTTCTCATGTTATTATATTTAACAGGATTCAGGTATTGCTGCTTGAGAAATTCTGAATGTTCTAGGAATCCTCTAAAGTACATTTTGGCACTCAAATTGTTCTTTTGGCAGTTGACAAATGAAGAGAAATTTTAAGCTTCTGCTCAGTAGTGACACCTTTTTTGTTGCTGCAGAACATAATGCCGGAAAAAAAAATAGTGGATTTCTTGGACTTGTTTTTGATGCGTCCACCTGTTGTTGGCACCAGCTATTTGTGTTGTCCAGGACTCTTTGAAGTTCTGGAGAAGGAACAGCAAGGGATTATGTGCACATCTCATCAGAGAATATAAAGAAGTTGATGTGTTAATCACTCAGAAACAAACACAATTCCCCAGAAAAAACTGGCAATTAACATTTATTTATACCTGAGTGTATGTATGTAAAATTAATATCTGTGCAGAGAAGATGAATAAAAATTTTCACAGTGGAATAATTTTGAGCATTAGATTCTCTCTGTGCAGCAGAAAGGATACCTATTCTTTATGTCCAGGATGCATCAAGAGCCCTGGAGATACTAATATGTCTAGTGTTTGTGATGAGACAAAATGATACTAAAATGACATGTGAAAGGCTGAGATACTAGGAAATAAATTTAATTAAATTTCCAGAACCAATAACCTGTGTGGCAATGCAAAAGTAAAAGAAATCCATTTTGCTAAATATTGGTACTGTCAAGATTGCTTGTAAAGTGCTTTTTATAAACATCATGCAGAGTAAGAGGGCACATAACAGCTCTTTTAGAAAGGTTCATTCCTATTAAGGAATAAGCAGAATAGAAAAAATTCTTTGCAGACACTTATTTTGATGTACATGGGCTGTGCAGCTAATTCCCTAAATGGCTGAGCAAGATAACTGTGAGGGAAGGAGGAGGAGTAGTAGAAGTACCTCTTTGATGTTCATGTCTTAATCCAGAATTGGTTTTGATTTGATGCTTGGAGTGGCAAGACTAAGCCTATGATTTGCAGAACTGTAAAATCTATATTCTTAGTGGACTGTAACAGAAAAAGAAACCAAACTGGTGGATCTGCTCTCCGTTGTACATCAAACTAATTCAATTTACATTTTGTGATGTTTCTGATTCAAACTTGTGAGCATTATGGGAAAACTGGGCTCTAGAAGAGAATTTGTCATTGGACAGAATTTTTGGATTTAGTTCCAGATCAGATACGTAAAAATAAGGGTCTATATATCATCTGGGAGTCTAAATTCATAGTATAACAGCAGAGCTTGATTCAGTGGCTTAAACTTAGTTATCTGGTGCCATTTGAAACTCAGATTTTACTGCTTCAAGCTGCTCCAGAAAGGCTCATATTTCCCATATCTTACATCATATTTACAACATTTGTGTACACAGTAGCTGAAAGGACCAATTTTAGGCAATTGAATTGTATCTGCAGAAACTATAGTTGCTGGACCCTAAGATGCATTGAGCAGATTGATAAGAAGTCTCTGGTCTCCACCACTAGTTTTTACTAGCTCTCCATTGCTTATAGTAGGAGCTTGGACATCTAATTTGTATGTAGACACCTAAAACATGTATTTTAATTCCACGCTGAATTCTGCCCTACAGGGTTGGAGCAGTGCTTAGGGACTCAGTTCAATTTCCCACAGCAAGCTGCCCCCTGCCACTGGAGACACTGTGAGCATCTGTGATAGCAATGTGGCCTTGGCACAGATGGCACAGGGCCTACAGTGTACCCGTGCTCTTCTGGAGTGGTAGTTGGATGCAAGGCAGGCAATTCTAGGCTGTCCTAGATGGCAGTAAATAGTTGTTTCTAGGCAAATAAATATTATCTGCAAAGATCAGAATAAAAGATTAGCAGGAGCCTAAAAAAAGTTCCAGAATGGACTCGGGTCATTAGGATGCACTAATTCTCCTTTTAAAAATCTTTTGTTAAAAGATTTAACTAACTTTCAGATCTATTTTTAAAGGAAGAAAATTAATGTACTAATATGAATACTGCATAAAGATGCAGTTTTTAAGTTCGTACAAAAAAGGATTCTGAATACAATCACTCTAACAGGATTTAGCTCCTGGCTTATGAGGCCTGTAACCAGAATGGCACAGGTTCAGTCAGTATCAGGGTTATAGCTGGATTTGGATCAGCAGCACCCACCCACTGCAAGGGATTTAGAATCAGAGTTTTTAAAATGGTGGAATCACTGGGAAGCCAGTTGTTTTTATGTGATTTTCTATTCCCCTGTGCTTAAATTGTGGGAAAAGCGTGATTTTACTTCAAAGAGGTCCTAAACAGAAGGACAGCCTTAGAACCCTAGAGTGGGTTCAGATTTAGACATTCAAGACTATGCTGCAATACACTGGAATGTGGAAAAATTAAAATTCTGGAGCTGGCCAACATCTAATGTCATTTTATAATACTTGTTAAGTGTATTTTTAACAATAAAAGATACTGCTGAGCTTTTCTAATGGATGTTGCTGATACTGAGCTTGTAGCTTATGTGATTATGAAATCATTATATTCAAAAGTCAAACTTTGTTTTGTGTGTGGTATAAATAGACAAGTTTGAAACTGTGTTTTTGTTACTGCCTTAAATTGTGGTCTGATAATTATTTTGTACACGTGGTAAAATTTGCTACCTTGCCCCAAATCATCCAAGCACCCAGGTATATGCTGAAATAAGCATTAGTATCCTGTTACCTAAAATTAAAAAAAAATAAATTAAAATTGGGTAGTTTTTAACCTTGCATGTATTAAACCCTACAGTGTTACATTTGCAATGAAGTTTCTACTGATGCCAAGATACAATATTTTAATGTTATCAACCTTAAGGAATGTGCAAAGTACATCCTCTTATCTCTCATTGCTAGGAGAAATGACACTGCTCTAAGATCTCAGAAGGTGATTGCAGGATATCAAGTATGCAAAGACAGGCCAAGTTGAAAAGTCTTCAGAGGTCCCTGCTCTCAGTATGCAACTTCCAGATAAAGTTGAGAGAAATTAAATCCAGTGCTTTTCTGTGGATATAAATCCAAATTTCATCTGATGGCAAGTTTCCCTTATTGAGTGGTTTTAGCAGCTTTCAGACCTTGGTTCAAGGAGAACTGAAATAATCTGTAAATTATGCTGTAGCTATTATGGCTATTTATTCATACTGTAAAAAGGCAACATTATTCTGTCAGTAGATCTCAGCATCCTAGAAGGCACACAGAAGACCTTGAAAAAGGGAATATATTTTCAGGAAGATTATTAATCTCACTCTGCAAAATAATCAATGGGTTAATTAATAGCCTATTTCAAAAAGTACTAATATTCTATACTATTGATCGTTTTCATAATGAAAACAAAGGAAATTCTAAATATCAACAATTTTAGTGCAAATGGCTTCATTAGCATGCAGCAGAGAACATACGCCTACATTGTTGATACCATTTTTCTTGTTTAATCTATGGCAGCTACGCAAACTGGCAGCACTTAACATGATTATGTCAAGATCTCACACAAGTTAGCTCACAGCCAAGGGCTGACATCTAGAGTCAATATGCCAGGGCTAATTATGTTGATGTCAAAAGTTACCTTTCTTTATGCATGTTAAATGTTTCATATAGATTAAAACATATTTGTGTACTGTGAATTTTACCCAAAATATTGCACCAAAAGGTCAGCAAGCTTTGATGTGATTTAATTACAAAATTGTTGATCATGTGTGCCTTGTAATCTGATATTATGATCAAAGTCAAGTGTGGGATTTGGGAAAAAAGTATGTATTATGACTTTTAATTATGATTTTTGCTAGATGATTATGCCTGGGAGGAGTAATACAGTCTGCATGTTAACCTTTGAAAGGAATGCTTCTACTCTATCCACTGTACTTTGTCTTCAGTAATTCAGGGATGGAAGGTATTATCATACAGTTTTCTGTAAGATTTTGTGTGGTCAGTGGCATGCATGTGTCAAGAGGAACATGCACATGTAAAGAGGAACAGAACCCCCAGAAATCCTCCTCCACTCTCCAGACTCAGACTTTAAACATTTTTTAATAGGAAAGAAATGCTCAGGGTTTCCAGCTCTCTGCTCAGGTTTCAAAGCATTCCCTTACTACTAATGAAAGAGATATTGATTATTTTCCAGTACTTACAATCCTCTTTTATCTTCTCCTGTTCAAATTTTAACGTGGACACAATTGCTTGGTGCTACAGGTGTATGGTTTAGCTTCTGGGACAAGCATGGGTGGAAGTACAAGAAAGGATAAACTCCTCCGTCCTTTATCTGGTTTTCTTCAACTTTCCTCAAAATTGTACAACTTTTTTCGCTTACCTTTCCAGAGGGACCCTCTCTGGGCAAGGTAGTCCATAACTTTTGCCTCCTTCTCTATTACCAATATGTTTGCTATATTATGAAAATTATAATCATAAGAATTGGTATGAGAACACATCATATTTCCCAACAGTAATCTTCAACTTTTGCTTCATCATATTTTTATTGTGAAGAGGAAATGCAGTTTCTGTAGGTTTAAATAGTATAAAATTGCTCATTTGTCCCCTTTTTCTTGCTGTCTGCTGCTACTGAATTTGCCATATTAATTTCTTCTGGGGAAATATCTGCCAGAGTTTGGAGACATGTATGTTGCCCATATCTTCTGCTTGTATTTTTTTGTATACATGGTGGAAAGAGATCTATACAACTGCCAGCTGACAAGCATGCCTTAAATGTATGCAAGATAACTGATATTCTGGAATTAGAAATGTCTCTTTTTCCAGTGTAAGATTGATTATCAAACCAGATTAATGAATTGATTTTTTTCTTTTCATGACTGAGAAATCAACTTTTTATCCTCTTTGGATGGATAAATATGTTGTGGCTCAGTTGAATTCTTTAATCCCTCTTTCCATTACTCTCCCTCCAAGTACATTTCTCCAGTAATGACAGTTCACAGAAAAACTCTCTAGAGGGATATAACATCCTGGCATAAGTATTTCTTTTTGGAAGCAAGTATTCTGAAGAGCTCTCCTTGTTGCCTAATGAACCAAACCCCAAACCTTGTATTTCATTATGGTTATGATTCCTTAACCCACTAGAGTCCCTCATCAAAATGTGGTCTCATTAAGTGAAAGAGGCACTGTGCACCACTCCATTAAAATGTGCTAAGCTAATTTGTTGTCTGACGTGAGATGAAATGAAATATAATTATTTCAGATCTGTTCCTAGTGGACTGTAGCATACATCATAAGCTGGAAAAATATGTAAGACAGTTTGGTATTCCTAGTTCTGAGGGCCCCAATCTGAATGAGTAGGTAAAGAAATGAGTCTAGAGAGGCATTGTCTTCTTTTGTGTGAGGAGTAGGGAACTTTGTGTTGTGGTCTGGATTGAGACTGGACATCTGCAGCTTTGAAAGAAATTTTCAGCAACTTGAATTATGCCTGATGTTTGCACATATATCCAGAAGGTGAGGGAGCAAGGAACCTTTCTCCAAATACATGCCCTGCTTTACAGACTGTGGGCATGAGGGCAGGCTCTAACTCCTTTCCTGTGAGGAAAAGAAGTATTTGCACTGTCCGTTGGGAGATCTACAGAATGATTCTTGTACTTTTGCAAATAGAAATATCAGGTGAGCTGCAACATGCTTTTATATAGTAAACAGTGTATTTGCCCCAAGGAATCTATGATAAAAGTTAAAGATTGGGAAGAGAAAGAAAATACTTGCAACAGAGTGTCAGAGGTGCTTTGGGAATATTTTATAGAGGGAAAATCCAATAAAAATCAGATTTACGAACAGAAATCAAGGCTTTGAGCATGCAATTAAGTACCTAATTTAAAAGCAGAATATTTGTAACTGGGGCATGCAAACTTAACTCATAAGTGGGTGTTCAACTTGCTGTCTATATGTAAGCTATCTAAACATATATTTGATGTACCTGCATATAAATCTTATTGTTGTAGACCCCTATTTCATGCAAAGCTAGTACGGTTTAGTATTTCTGTAAAGTGCTAAAATTTAAAGTATCCTTAAATAATTCCTTTGAATGGTATTCTGAAAAGACACGTTGTAGATTACTTTTTATGTTTCTGGAGGCACTAACCATCATCATTGAAAAGGCACACGAGGATGAGATCTCTATACTGAACTGCTTTCCTTCCTCGTCTGGGCAGGTGGTATCCAAGCATCCCACCCAACTGCTAGCATTTTCAACTGAAGGCTTCCACACTTGTGGATCAGTAAGTCAGTTCTGTTGTCCTGTGCTATGTCTCATACTATCAGTATGATAGGGAAGATGACAAAACGGAATATGAAGGGAAAAGATATGGAGAATTAGCATGGTGTGTGGTATTAAGCCATTTCCTTTGGAC
This sequence comes from Passer montanus, assembly GCF_014805655.1. Lineage (NCBI taxonomy): Eukaryota > Metazoa > Chordata > Aves > Passeriformes > Passeridae > Passer > Passer montanus. Next base: position 18,610,136 of record NW_024356505.1, on the reverse strand, counting down.
TGCACCATGCCAGGAGTCAGGAAAACACTCCGACCTCTCTGTAAAGAATCTGTAAAGAATCTGTAAAGATGTTGACCTAAGCATCATGTGGGTCACTGAAAACATGAATAATTCTTGAATATTTCAGCCCATTTAATTTCTAAAATGTCATTTTAAACATTATGCACGTGGTTGATACAACTGCATATTGAGTTCTCCTGGGATTTTGCTCCCTCTGAGAACCAATTTGACTCTTCCTGTGACTGGGAACAGTATTCCTGTTTGGCTTAAACTCAAAGATTGCAGGAAAAGAGGAAACTAGAGAAAGGTTTGTATAAAGCTACAGGAGGTCTGAGACCAAATCCAAAAGTGACATTGCTTACAATTACATAAACAGTGTTCCTATGCATTTATCCCAGCTATAACCAACAGCTAATAAAATACTATGGAGGCCCAATGTGATTTATGCACAGAGGTTTCTACACAGGAATTTGTGTGAAAAAAAAATTATTATTATTTCCTTTTGTATCCAAAGAAAGGAAATAATTGAATTCTTGTGGAGAATATAATTTTCTTTCATTTAGTTTTAAATGGCATTAGCACAGCAATCAGATTTTGAGATGAAAAGATAAATACTTCTGGACCTGGTCTGTAAATGTACAAAACACTAAACAATAAATATAGAACAACTCCCTCACCTTTGTATTTTAAAGGGCATTATCATTTTGCTGTATAGGTGGATATATAACTGTTCTCAAACTGTTTTGCCTCCAAGTGACCTATTCCACTATTTTTAAACTGTGTTAAGTAACCTCCGAATGCTAAAAACCCCTAAAATTTAAACATTAAAATTATTTATAAGAGACCTTGATGTCACAGTATATTAACGCTGTTAATTGATGATCACTTCTGATGGTGCTGGACCTTCCACTGGTGAAATTTAAAAGATTATTGTAAATAAGTATATGTAACACATATTACAGATTGTGGGGAGGAAACACTCTAGCTCTGTCAGAAGAAAAGGATATGTAATAGCATTAATCCTTAAACTGCTTTTGAAAATACACAGGAAATTCAGTGTCTTGTAATTATAAAAGGCAGCAGTCATGATGTGACAAAGACAACCCCATGTGGTCATCTCCAGCAATTAGAAAAAAGGGAACCTAATAAATAAGGGCAACAATGCAGTTCTCAGCAGGGGAGGGAACATCTGCCCGTGTGCAGGGAGGCAGGGGAGGGGGCAGGTGAGGCAGCACCCATGGACACTGCAGGTGTGTGTGCCTGGGCAGGACAGGGAACAGAGGGCGAGGGTGGGGTACAAGGGAGAGGATGGGAAAGTCTTGGCTCAGGGGTTGCCTTCAGCTGCCTCACACTGCACCTCTGTAACTTTTGGAGTCTGAATGCTGCACTGTAGACTTCATCTGTCTCGATTTGTAGACAGGAGAAAGATTTCCTTTTTAATCAGGGCATGCTGCAGAAAACCCAGAGGAGATTATTGCTTCTGGTTCATGCTTTTTATTTTCTAACAAAGGAGGCTATCTTGTTACTTTCTCATACTAGGTCAGAGCACGTATACAGCATCTCACATGTCAAGTGGCTTTAATTACCTTTCTAAAAGAGAGTGATTAGAAATAAAGCAAGTAGTGTTAAATCTTTGAACAGACTACTACTGAGGTTTTCCTAGAATTTCATTGGATAGATTCTTTTGACTGCAGTGAGAATTTGCCAGAGTTAAAAATGAAAAGACCCTTTGGTTATAGCTTTAATCACTGAATCGAGCTACAGGAGAAATCAATGCCACATTCATTTAAATTTGTCGTATTGGAGCCTGCTGTAGGCCTCATGAAACCACTGCCCTGCCTTTATTACCCATGCACATTTAAAATGCTGGTTTTTTTCACCGTTTCCTTACAGGTGGATTGCTACTGTTCCAAGTAACTGCAAGATGTGTCAGCAGCTGCTGCTGTTATTGATAAATTGTGCAGCCACTTTGGCTAGGGCACACTGAGGTGCCTTTGAGGTAGAGAAATAAGAGGATTTAAAGGCAAAGCCCTAGATAGAGTGATGTATGAAGTGCTCAACCTGCCTGGGTGTGAATGGCTGTGTTAGGTTGATAGCTGAGCTATAATGTGTTCACGGTAATGTCTTACTGAAGGAAACACTACATAGTTTGAAAGGTCTGGGTAAACACTCTATAGCTGCACCCCTCCTCAAACAGACCTCAGGGCAGGGTCTCACCTGCTTCCCTCCCTTTTGGGGGAAAGAATGATTTTTTTTTTAAATTTCTCAGGGGAAAATTTGCTTCAAGTGATGTGCCTGATTTTGTCTGTCCCTCCTCTCTGACTCTGCATTTACTGGGAAGACCTGAGTTTGCAGCCCTTTTTCCTTCTCCTACAGCTAGGGTTAAATTCAAGAAAGTCTCCCTCTCTTATTTATTGCCCTGCATACAGAGAGCTGTATCATCTCACTGGGATCCTTCCTTCAACTTTCAGACTTTGGCATGGGCTTTTACTGCCCTTTCTGTTTTCTGTCACTTGCAAGAGGATGTTTTTTCCTCTGTTTTTATGGGTTTGGATCTGAGGGTAAAAAGTTCAATAAACATTGAAATAAAGACACAGTAAAAGCAAGGAAGGACCCACACACAAAGCCCAAGGAGGTGCACTCTTTTGGTTATGTACTTAAAAGGCCCTTACATTTCTGTGCAAAAGGGAATGATTGCTTTTGAAGGTATATTCAGGGATATTCACAGAAATGCTTTGTGAATATCAGTGGATGAAGACTTACATTTAAAGTAGTCAATGATAGAAAAAAAATGACATAGAAACGACTTTTCACATTACATGAGTTACAAAAATGCAGTGCAGTATGAAAACATACTGTCACTGTCTGATTGAGAGGGTGAGCAAGGAGGAAGCAGCAAGCACATTGAAAAGGCAAGCATCAGGATTTTAAGTTACAAAAGAAGTGGTGCCATTTTGCTCCAATACCCAACAGGCTGTTTTGCACTTGGTAAAGCAAAATATGTTGCTGGTATTGTCACATTGTTTTTAGCTGACATTTGGAAGTATGCATCTATGATAAACACGTAGGAGAAATAACCTGTATTGAGATGACAGGAAGTATGATTAGATCATGAGCAATCCAGATCCCTCAGCAGAGAAATGATATTCACACCAGACTGAGATGCAACTAGACAGGTTATGAAGAGATTAAGGTTTGCATGACACAAAGCTGGGAGCTGGTCTCACAGCATGATGCAGGCTTATAAAACAGGCTTTCCTCTGTCCATACAGGAACCTTCAAATCAGTCACCCTGAAGGGAGATGATTGCTGAGAATTTAGGCAGGGTGCCTGGCATGCCTATGAGCTTGTGGCTGACAAGTGGCAAAACAGAGCACTAATGCTATAGCACAAGTGGTAGAGTGAGACCTGGTGGGCTGGAGGTTACAAGGGGTGCCTAAAACACATGAATACTCTGGATATTCTATTCTGCTGGTAAAAGTCGATCTGGCTTGTAGACTAATTAGAGAGAGTTTGCCTTGGAGGCATGACAAAATGTTCTCAGTTCTGCCTGTTTGGCAGACATAACATTGATGTTCTGCTGAGTTGCTGAACAGGTCTTCTCCATGACCCGTGATGCAAAGTATCAAAATATTTGTTGCCAGCATATCTTTGTCATCCTGAATTTAAACATCATCTAATATCTCCCAGCTTTGTTTCTTCATGTGGCATTGACTGTTTATAGAAGAGATTGAAAAGAATCAGTCTTTCTTTGCAGAAAAAGAAAAGGATTCTGCAGTTTGTACTTTTGTATGCCATTTTTACTTAGCTGAAATTTCAAACTGATGTCATTTTTGCAGAAACAGTTTGGTAGAGACTTGGGATTTTCATTTCAGTTGTTTCTCAACTGGTAGAGATGTTTTCAACAAAAAAAGTCAGAGTTTTCATATTTTTCATATTTTTCATCTTTCATCATGGTTTAATTATTTTTACTCAAATCCAAAATATCTGCAAGAGAAAAGATACTGCATTCAGTTGAATTAAACATACTTCAGATAATGAGCAGATTATCAGGTGTTTATAATGTATGTTTATAATCATAGCAATCTTTTCTCTCTGCAACTATAAGGTCAATTTGCTTTTAAAATCTTGGTTCCTTTGTTATATTTTGGTTGTCATGCCTCCTTACTCCCATCTCCAGATGTCTCAATAATTTGAAAGAGAGTAGGGATTGCACATCATTCCTACAGGGGACAGAGATGAAAGGATCAAGGCTGAAGGGATAACACATGAAAAGAAGCAGAAGGAATTACTATTGCCAAGTCCAACAAGCTTTCAGAGGAGGGTGTCAGAATGGATTGACTTCAATAAAAAAAATTGCCCTAACTAACAACTGCGCTAAATGTATGAGTAAGAACCTCAGGAATTGGACTATTGTTTGATATTTCCACATTCACTTTGCATGTCAGTCAGCATTAGTGACTGTCAGGGAAGATGACACTGTCTGAAATAGTTCAGTTGTTAGGTATTGGCAATGATTAACCTTGTTTCGAAGAGCTATTTGGGGTGTAGATTACTGTCTATCCTTGCCTTGTTGTCTGCTATGTTCTACTCTATTTCATACTTGTTGCAATCCATTTTGAAGTCTGCTTTGAATATGAATACTTTGTGGTAGTGTCACCTTCCCTAAGAGCTCTTCAGCACACTTTGTCCTCATGCATAACTTATATAATGATGAATGGAAAACACCAGTACTACTGGATGCAGCCTGTGAATGTATTTTTGTAGGTCTAACAGTATGTTTGGACTTCTACTGGAACTGATAGAGCCTGAAATTATTGAAAACACACTCTTCTATTTTATGTTTCTTAACCCAAGCCAATTCTTATTGAACTGCACTACAGGAGCAGGCAAATCAGTAGGTGGCATGGAAAATTTTGCTTTTTGCTAGTGTGAATACATAACCATAGGGTCTCTAGTCTAGTGCAATTGTGTCCTGATAAGTGACAATGCAAAAATACTTCTTTTATAGATTCGTTCCCACTCTGCATGAGCTATAGATTTATTTATAATAATGACATTAAAAGGAGATATTTTCTAAAGACCAAAGACAAAGCTTGAAATAGGACAAGTGATATATATTTCCCTGGCACTGGGGTTTCCCTAGGCTTGAATCAGTTTTGCCAAAGTGTCAGAAAATTACTAAGTTGAACCTTGACTGCCTATAGCTTTGATCCTTTTCTCTCTCCAGTACTGCAGCAATCTTCCTTACATCAGAGACCCCATAGGAACTTGGCTTCCCAACCCATTAAGGCTCAAGAGGTGCACCCAGGGTACCACTCTCTGGCAAAGAGAAGGGATGTAGCTGAAGCCCAGGCCTCAGATGGGTGCTACAACCTGTGCTTTAGCCTGGGGGTGATGAGGACTGTTAGTTATAGCAAGAGCAGACCTTTCACTTCAGGCTTCCAGATCAAAGAGCTGCAAAAGGAATTTAGCTGCACTTTTGTTGTTATATCACAACTTTTCATGGAGCTCACCATGATGAAGCACTTAAGATGCTGTCACGAAAGAGTAGTGTGAGTAAACCCCAAATCAGTGCATTAGCTGTGGAAGCAAGAGGGCTTTGCTGCCAAAGATCATTGCTGTTGAACTTTAAAGAAGCAACAGGCAATCCAGAGCCCTGGCACCTAGCAATTTAACTCAGAATTGTAGTGCATCTGTCAGCAGTTGATTCCTATGACTGGCAGAAATAAAAAAAATAAAAACACTGCCCATCATCAAAATACACAGTTCAGTAGACCTTTTTGTGAATCCAGCCATAAGCATCGTTCCTTCCTTCACTGCTGGCTTAATTATGTGGGACAAAAGGTATAACTGGATAATTAGGCAGACCATAACATAAAGTCTTATGTGTGCTTTCCTGTTCTTGTTTTTGTGCCAGGTGGGTCAGTTCACAGATGTGAAATGTCTTTTCAGAAGTCACTTATGATCAGTTTTCTTTCTTTTTGTGGACATCATCACATTCATGCTTTAATTGATACTATTTGAACTATAGATGGGTGTTAATTAGGCAATGATTCAAAACCCAGAGGAATTACATGCCCAAATACCAACCTGTATTGTAGAGGATGTGTCTCTTCTAGGTGGACTTATCACACCATGCTCATATTTCACCAGTGCATTGAAGAATATTTTCTGGCTAACTCATAGATGTCTTTCCCCATCTGTCTCAGTGTCTGAGACAGATGGGGAAAGAAGAGAATGACAAACTGGAGTTTTGGAAAATATGTCCAAGGAAATGTTTTTCTGGACAAAGGTGTAGGGGCAAAAAGCATAAATTACACCCATTATGGTCCAGGTTACATAAGCACTCAGACATGCAAGTAGCCAGCTTTGACAGATAAGAAGAGAAATTGTAATTTGTTTTATACAGGAACTTAATTTCAAACACAAGTCCGATTTATTATTTAAGAATCTAGCACCTTGACATGCTGCATCACATCCTTTCTTTTATAGTAGTGCCATGTTTTTTCTACTGACATTGCAACAGCTGCACTGAATTTCTAAGATCTTCAACATAGTTTGAAGAAGAACTTGCAAAAATACTGAAGGAGATGCATCTGGTTTTCCTCTTTATCTATCTGTCTCTTCCAGTAACACCTTTTATATATTTTTTCTGGAGCAGGTGATGGGACATCAATGTTGCAACCATCCCTGGTTCAACTTAAAGGACTGTAGGGAAGTAGGGACCCCTAATGGAAGTCTCATGTCCTAGCCATGTTTTATATGTTGCATCCATACAGGTCAGAAAAGCTTTTACCTTTCCAAATTGTGGTTTAAAGATTCCTGTACTATTTTAGACACAGTCAGACACCACTTTTGTTTAGCTCACATAGAAGGTAGAATCCCAGTAAGGCTGCAACTTTGGATGTAATTGGAGGAGACAAAATTTCAACAGACTTCAATAGCTTCTTGGTAGTTTGTGTCTTTACCAGTTTTATCTGCTTGTCGAGAACATTGAAAAAAACAGTGTGGAGTTTGGCTTGAGGAAAACATCCTTTATTTTTTTTGAAAGCCCAGACAAAATCTGAGATGCGTGTCCTTCAATAAAGCAGGTATGAGAACTAAGAGGAAGCTTAGTGAGCAAATGGTGTGTAATATGATTTTCTAATTTTCTTGGCATTTCAAAATACTTCAGAATGAGTGGGGATGGACCTAGGTTTCTCAGGATCAAATTATGGAGATGCTTTATCAAACAAAAGACTCCAAAACACTCAGCTTTCAGTATATTATCTCATTTCTTTCCCTAATAAATCTTTCACTGTTATGAAAGTCATATACGTACATTTAAGATGTTACTTGTTTTCTCACAGCAAATGAACTCTTCTTTCGTCTTGCAATGTGCCAAATGGATCTTAGAGATTTTAAAATGCAGAGTGTTTAAATGTGTTTTCATTATACTTATGGTGTGTATATGAGAGGCAGAAAATGGTAGAAAAACATAGTGGAAAATAAGTGTGCCTTTAAGAGTTATTATTTTTATAGTAAAGGATGTGTTTAGTGGATAGTATATGTGAAGATGAGGCTTTCATTTTTCAAAATCTAAAACTTGGGTAGTTTGCTACACTTGTAGGCAGTGTCTGAGACAAATTCTGCCTGGAGCTCACCAAGTGAACTGGCATACTTACAGAGTGGAGCTGTTCTGAGAACATGCTGCAAGGTGAGCTTTACATACTTATCACAGCAAATCATGATTCAGAACCTGTGATTGCTGTTTAACTATGATAAGAGAGTAACATGAACAACAACAATAAAAAGTAAAAAAGAAAGAATGTGACTACCTGAAAGCATTGTTTCTGGCTCATGGCTTGTATTCTCTGAAGAAAGGGGTGCACAGGAACTTCCTACTCCAAGGGAAGCCAGGCTGGAAAGAAAAGCTGGACAGAACCCAGGTACCATGTTTTCTGTGTGAGCAGGCAGCTCTAGGGACAGAATAGGGGTGATGAGGTATCCCGCAGTGAACACTGCAGGACAGTGGGCAGCTGGCCTCTCCAATGCCTCCCCTGGGGTGGCCCACCCTCCGTGAGAAACTTGGCTGACAAGGCTGAAATTAGGTCAGTCTCTCGTTTTTCCACATTCCCTGGTTCTGCCTGGGAATTCACTTAGTTATTTTAGCTGCAGCTCCAACAGAGAGGGAGGATACCCTCTGATTTCTTGGACATGGGAGGTAAGAAAGGGACTGGATGCCTCTTCCCTTCATAACACTCTGGGCACTTTTCTTAACCCCACCAGACCTGCTTTATTTCACCAACCGACGTGCCACAGACCTATCTGTTAGTGGGGAGTGACAGCTCTCTCTCGATCTGCAATAGCATTCACTGCTGCTCTGATAAGCAGATTGGATCTCAAATGAACTTGAAACACAAGATGACAGTTTGGGAAATGTAAAATTGAAATATGAATGGGTTATATGCTACTGCATGTGTGGGGGAGGAAAACGTGATAACTGAGCAGTTTAAATAGCAGGGTTCCCCTCTGTTTCTTTTCTTCCTAGTGCTTGTGGTAAATTACGGGCTTAGTACTCAGACTCCAGTGCATATTTTACCACCTTGTTTCATAAGTCTGAATACAGCATTTAGTGGGAGGACAGCCTGTAATTATGTTGTAAGTTATCAAACAAACTGCAGATGTATAAATGTGAGGGTAGGCTTAACTACTTTGTTTTGAAAGGGAACTTTAATATTAAACAAATGTGTACTTATTGGAAATGGCAGTGTTGAAAGCCTGCATTGTGAATCTGACTTAATAAACCTAATCTTTCCCTGAAGCTCTGTATATTATGGAGAAGTAATAAGATATCTTGACTAACTAAAATATTTTCCTTCATCTTTGAAAAAGAACCCTACTTCTAAAAGTAATTAATTGTTTGATTTAAAGCATCCCATGTACATGACCAGATTTTTAATATTACCTGTACAGATATGATGGATTGCAATAATGAGGCAAGTATATGAACAGTGTGTAGTTAGAAGAAATAATTTAAATGTTTGTGGGTATTTAGAGAGAGGAAAAGTAATATATATTTGCATCTATTTTTAGAAATCCTTCCTGTAAGAATCAAGATTTGACAAACAGAACTAGATATGAACCTCCAACAAAAATTACATTTGAACCTAGGGTAAATATTTAATATTTATCAAGAGCTGTGCTTTGTATTTCTTCACTTCTAAGTGCTTTCTTTTTTCTTTTTCCCCCCTTCACCCAGGACAGAACAGGAATATCAAAAGAAATACACAGTTTTTAGAAGAAGTTTAATTCATCTTAAAGATGTGCCCTGAACATTATTGTTCAGCCCACTTTTATAAGTACAGTAGGTTTGGATTATTCATTCACACACAGGTGAATGTGGGTATAATGGGCATTTCTGTTAGGCAACTGGAACTACTCTCAAACCTTTTCAAAATTTTCCTGCTTTTTACTTTGAGATAAGAACAAGCTGCTGATATTGGTACTGGACGGGATTTGTGCTATGAGGATAAAGGTTTTGTCAGTTGTCCCACAGAGGTGTTAGTTTAAAGTCAGCAGTTTAAAAAATGGATCTCTTCTGATTATCTGAATGATGATAATGGAAAGTCTAGACATTTAAACTTATTTGGTGTGGAGAAATTTGCAGTTATCGTCAGCTGGGACAAACAGGAATCAGCATGAACTATTCTGAGTTTGCCTTGAAAACCATGTCATTGCTGTTCCAGTGGATTTGTTAGTAATTGGCTATATGTGTCTAAGAAGCAAGGAAGCAGAAGATACTTGTGAAGATAAGTAGTGAAGTAGCAGTGTGCTGTTCTCAGTACTGAGGAACAGAAGAAAGGAATGAGAGAGGAAAGAAGTGGAGCTGGGAAATGGGAGCCTTGTAATTCACATGACTCTCAGTGGGAAGGCTGTCTAGAGACCAGGGGTGGTGACAGATGGACATAGGGAGTTCATTCACTGCTTGTACTTGAGGTATTTGCTTTCTGTTGCAGTTTGACCTTTCATCTGAATATGTCAACTCACCTGCTGTGGAACCAGCATCCAGGGCTTGAGTGGTCCATAAGGATATGAATATTTTTTGCTGGATCAGGCACTTTGTACATCATCTAATACCTAAGGCATAAAAATTGTCATTACAGCCATCTGCAATTTTTAGCAAAGGTTAATGCCTTCAAAGGAATTTTCGTTTTGATTAATCCATCCTACAGCAAATAATGTGACTAAAATTTCTTGATGGAATATTTCCAATGCTGTTAAAGAGCCATAATAAACCATGAGAAAGTGCTCTCATATTTTCTTCTTTTTCTATTAGAGAAAAAGATTATTTACAAAGAACCCGGTTAAGTAAAGAATTAATGAATGACTGTACTAATTGTTTACAAGAGCAAAGAGCTAAGAACTTGCTGCAAGAGGAAAAACAAGTTATAGGGAGAAGAGTTGCATTGCTTAACACTTTGAAAAGTATCTCTATAAACTGGCCCTTTCTCAAGAGACCAAACAACTGCTCTCAGGAGATCAAGTAACTACTTTATTCATGCTGAATTCAGCAAAAAAATGTGTTCTAGTAGACATACCTGACTGCTTTCATGGTTAGATCAAGTTTTACGTTCAGTGCCTGCAGCTATGGGAGTACACATTAGGTTTTCCAACAACAAAAATTTTTCTATGAACGTCTCAGACCTTCTCAAAAACTTCAAAAATCCCTTTTCCGGTGGGTGAGTGTGATAGGTCAGAGAATATACTTTAAGGCACGGTATAATGGAGAAGAAAGCGTACCTGATTGTGCTGTGTTAGAGTTAAAGACAGACTGTTAACACAAGAGAATGTAAAAATCTCAGCATGTAAGACCCAAACCTGATGTAATTTGTGATTTATATGCACACTATAACTCTTTTGGGTCTTAGGTTGAATTTGAATGGCTAAAATGTTCAGAGACAATAATCACTACATTTCTTTAAATAAATTAATCTCCGATTGCTTTCAATATAACAAAGGAACAAATCACAAAAAATATTTTGATTTAAAAACTAGCTCATGTTAATTTTGAGTTTAATTATGCTTATTCAGTTAACTTCTACGTAATTTAATAGCAAAGCTTCAATAGTTAAATTCAGGCATTGTATTGGGTCCTGGAGACCTGGTCCTGATCCTATATGCTTTTCTGATCAAAAGTCATAAAAGTCATCTGATCAACAGGCACAGCAAGTCTATATGTATGTGATCTAGTCCAGATGCAAGATAACAGGATTTGCATTAAAACTCAAAGGAAAGCCAAAGCTAAGGTTCAGTACATCGGATTTGAGGTAGTCTTAGGGTGTGCACCTTGTGTATTATGATAATTTGGATGGTAGTTTTTAACTTAATAAAGCTTTTGTGGATTTTGTATCAGAACTCTTTGCTTCAGTAAGTTTTTGTAATTGACTCAAAGGTAGATATTATTCTTGTCTAGAGTCCCATGTAAGAGTAGGTAGATCAGTAAACATGCTGCTTTTGGTAATATGTCACTACTTAGAAGATCTGCTTTGCATTGTTATTTGTATCATGACTGAAAGCATAGACCTCAGGTCTGGAAATTAAAAAAATATGCTTAGTTCGAAGAGATTCACAAGGATCATCGAGTCCATCTCCTGGCCCTGCACAGGACCATCCCCAACAGTCACAGCATGTACCTGAGAGAACTGTTCAAATGCTTCTTGTACTCTGGCAGCCTTGGTGCAGTGACCACTTCCCTGGGGAGCTTGTTCCAGTGCACAACCACCCTCTGAGTGAAAATCCTTTTTCTATTATTCTAAACCTCTCCTGGCACAACTTCAGGCCATTCTCTTGGATCCTGTCATTGTTCACCACAGAGAAGAGATCCTTCCTCTGCCCCTCCTCTTCTCCTCATAAGGAAGTTGAAGATTGCAATGCGGTCTTCCTTCAATCTCTTCCAGGCTGAACAGACCAAGTGACCTCAGCCATGTCCTGATATGGCTTCCCCTCAAGGCCCTTCACCATCCTTGTTGCCCTCCTTTGGGCAGTCTCTAACAGCTTAATGTCTTCTTTATATTGTGGTACCCAAAGCTGCACACAATATTTAAGGTGAGGCCACCCCAGCTCAGAGCAGAGCAGGACAATCCCCTCCCTTGCCTGGTTGGTGATGCTATGCCTGATGCCCCCCAGGACACGGGTGGCCCTCCTGGCTGCCAGGGCACTGCTCAATCATATTTTACTTTCTGTCAGCCAGGACTCCCAGGTCCCTTTCTGTGGCATTGCTTTCCAGCCTCTCATTCCCCAGTCTGTTTGTACATCCAGCGAGGGTTGCCCCACCCCAGGTTCAGAATCTGCCACTATCCCTTGTTGAGCTTCATAATAGCTGGTGATTGTGCTGTTCTATAATTAGTCAAGGTCTCTCTTTGTGGTAAGTGCTGTTCATGATCGTGACATGACACAAATATTTTGTCAAGTTACCTTCTGATCAAATCCCCTGGTTTAATACAAAAACTCTTCAATCAAGAGATGGTATAAAATCACATATACTACAAATTGTCATGACAGAGAACATTTTAATACCTTTTTTTTAGCATAGGAAAAATGAAAATGTAGGTTCCTTGAAATGGCCTCTTATTTTAGTGGTATCTGCGCAATAATTTGGAAGACATTAAAAGTACGACTGTATCCTTTCCTTCACTAATAACATTCATTTATTGTGCTTTTATGCTTTTATTTATGAAGATTTGGTGAAATGAGGACCAGGACTAAAGAAAGTAGGACTAGAGAAAGTAGGATTTTTTTTTCCCCCAAAGTACAAATTAAGGACCAAAATGTATTACAAATATGAATTAATCAGTGACAATCTAATTGAATCAGGATGTCTCTGGATGCTTGAGACTGGCGACAGCTGCTACGTTAACATATATTTCTATCTGTGTAAATGCTGAGACAAAAGAGGAAATTTACAATCCATGAATCCCTCAATGGAAACAACAGAATTGCATGGATACATTTAACCACTTTCCCAGTAATCATGGAGATATTGCCCATATGGCCAACTTTCAGTATGAAACTTCTAGCGGTGAAAGTCATCCACACATGCCCTCAGTCTCTATAGGTAATAGGCCAATAACATGCCAATGCAATCACAGCCACCAAGAGAGACAAGTTCCACTACTAACAGCATAATGAAGAAACAAACTTGATGAACACAACAAATGTGTTCCTTGGAAAAACACAAATTCCTTCCTATGAGAAAAGGAAAAACAAAGAAGGCTAAACAAATGAGGATTTTGGTGAAGAATTTGTGCTACAGATTAAGAGGCTCTATTTATTATTAATCTATGCCACAATAACTGTAAGTAGCATGGAAGTGAGCTGTAAGTGTGAAAGTCCAGTGGAGTCTGTACTTTCTAGCATTCACCATCATCGTTGATCTTGAAGTGGCAGGGAGAAACAATATTGCAGAAATTATAATTGGAGAATCTGCCTCTGTGGGCCAGGACAGTCTAATTCCACTCAGAGGTCTGCAGGGCACAGCAACCAGTGTATTGAAAACTGCTACTGATGCACCAAATAAGCATTTTTTAAAGTCAAAAGTATGTCAGTCACTCTGATGAGTCGGCAGCCACCCAACAACCAGTAACTAGAAATGTATGGATCAGCATTTGAGAGAAGTTTATGAAATGAAGTTTTATTAGCTCTTCAGAGAAATTCATCATGACACAATATTTTTCATATTTACTTTTCTTGAGAAACTAAGTATTTTTTATACGATCCAAGAAGAAATGGAACCCGCAATCTTCCATAGCTGAATGACAGTGGTTTTGAAAGTCAAAATGTTCCTCAGATAGAGTACTGCTTGTAACTAGTCTCTAGAAACAGCTATTCTAGTGAGAGAAACACAATATCTTTCCACAGATATTGTGGAAAGATATTGTGTTTTATTCCACAGTAGTAAAGAGACCTCATTTTGTATTGATGTAAAATTAATTGAATTGATTGTAAATATTGCAAATTTGGTCTCGGTTCTACCTCTCTGAAGCCATGGAAAGGTTTGCTTATCCTTTTAGTTCCTTCAGGTGCCAGAGATTTTATTTGAATTATTTATATAATTTGTATGTACAAAACCCAAAAGGAGCTTCTTAGCAGCGTTATGAAAATCCAGTAGAAAAAACCTAAAATTCCCCTGATTTTTTTGCAGTAATACAATACAAATTTATATATTATAAAGTTCTCCTGTTTCAAAGGAATTCTAGTTAAGGTCTGGTCAAGCAGAGGCAGTAAGTGTTGGAAAATTGTCCAATCTATTGCTTTCTGTATACAGTCTATGATAGAATCATAGAATGGTTTGAACTTCAAAAAAACCTTAAAGGTCATCTTGTTACAGCCCCACTAGCATGGGCTGGGGTACCACCTACTAGATCGTGTTGTTCAGAGCCATGTTCAATCTGGTCTTAGGCTCTTTTTTCTCCAAGACTGCAAGAAGTTCTAAAGTTTGCAAATAGTTCACAATCAGTAATTACTTGAACTTAGTGAACATATTTTTCTATTTATAAAATGTTCAATATAATGCTGTCCCATGCTTATCTTTCCTTCATATCCTAGAATAATCAATTAAAAATGTAATCTTTACATTCTGGAAAATCCTCTGTAGAGGTTGGATATTGGCTGTGAGATTGTTACATCTGACCTATTAGTCAATTACAATTGATTTGGAAATTGGCATGCTGCACACATTTTTGCTTGTACAACTTCTCTTCATGATGACTTACAGAAGAAAAGCACAAAAAATAAAGACACTAAATTATGTAAAAAATAAAAAGGGAATAAATTTTGTGTATGTGTGTCTGCATCCATCCAAATGGTTCTGTAAGAAATGGGGCAAAATTTCAAGTTTTCAGATATCTAAAGAGGGAGAATCATGTACCATGTACTATTACTCAGATTGTGTGTGCCTTGAGGTTTGAATTTTCTGTGGGCATAGAAAGGTCACAGAACTTAATGCTTGATCAAAAACTTGATCAAAAACTAATCCCCTATTTGTTTTTAGTTTTGTCCCTCAACTTCTACATGATTTGGGTGATTTTTACTGACATTTGCTTTTCTGACTCCTTTGGCTTTTTTAAAATTCCAGCTTGCACATAATATTTTGCACATTAACATGTGCTGCAGATCCAGATCTGTATAGTGCTCTCAAACTAAACAAAGCTCATATGATCCCCAGCACCATTCCTGAAACCTTGTTGTATTAGGTGCTTGTGGTCTGTCAGGCAAGTTGGGTTTTAAAAGAAAAGAAAAGCGCCTCATAAAAACACACACAGTTGATCTTTACAACTATTTTTAGTTTGTGTCAATCTTCTATGGCCTTGGGCAACAGAGGCAAAATGCCAGCCTTGGCAATCTTTTCAGACACTCTAATATGCCAAGTTCTGGCAGCAGCACATTTTTATCAGAATTGTTTTCCAGCCTCAGTAAACTGCTTCAAATGCTGGTGTGCCTGTTATGAATATGACATCCGTGGAGACCACAATGATTGCAATCAAAAAGTAGCAGAGAAAATAGAAAGAGTTAGTGTCAGTTCTGATTCTCACTATCCCTTTCATCATGACAATAAATTAATACAGCTCAGCTTCTGCTCTGGTAAGCCTTTTCCATAGGAACAAGGTATTAGAATCCTAGTGCTTAACATTCACAGTGAAATGTTCTGGTGTTACAAATGTAGTGGAAGTGTAGTATGAAATGCAAAAAAGTATGTCTGTGCAATGTCATGATAAGAATGTACATGCACAGAGGAGTCAAGAAATTTGAAGTGATGATTCTCACAGGAATTTTAACTTAGTCCTCTTCTATCTTGCAGAGAATTTTCTACCACTTTCTTTGGCAGCTATTTCTATGTCTACTTGTAGTGTGGATGTTGTGTTTATCCTGGAAATCATAACTTTGATTTGTTTGACATTTTGATGAGTGTGAATTTCTTAACCTAATGTCACAAAAATATTATTTTAAAGGATGATTTTGTTTTCCTTCTTAAGAGTGAGTGCTTTCCATCCTCTAAAAATGTAAATATGTGAAAAGAAAAAATACTAAATTGTGATGTGTAGTATTGTAAAGAAAATTGCATAGTGTTGAAGGTTTTTGACAACTAGTTGACCATGTAATCAGTAGCTTAACAATATCCATGTTTGCATAATGGTAACATATGATCAGAAGTGCTGAACAGACAAGGAAATTGTTTTGATTATGTTATGTGCATTTCAACACTTCTCAGGATGCCAGGATACATTTTCTATGTGTTTAATATCCAGTGCAATACCCAGAGACTCCTTTTTGACTTTAGGGAATTGGATCAGTACCTGAAGCCTTGACCTTATAGTACCTTAAGCATACTTGTAATCCATTTGCATTGGAGCATTGAGTCAGGATTGTTATAAATATCCTGCTCTACAAAGGCCAATGGATGTTCTAGAATGTGTTGTTTTTTATGTGTTAATGCATTTGTTTCTTATCTGCTACTTGCAAACTTAGTCAAGTGTGAAATCTTCCCTTTGACTATATACATGCAGCATTTGAAACTTGCCAAATAACTTTTCTGGACTAAGCAGTATGCAGAAAATGACAAGGACATTTTCTTTAAAGTACAAAAGGCAGCTTTTAATGAAAAATAGCCACATTTTACTTTATTCATCATGAAAGGTGGTAAACTGCAGACTGAGCACAAAAATGAAAAATATCAGTTCAGACGATATTTTTGCTTCTGAAAAACAAAAAAGAAGCTCTCGAAATAGGATTTGGCACAAAATTGCCTCTGTGCTTATATTTGCTCTTCAGTTTGCTATAAAAATATGACCTTTTCAATATTTTCTCCTTGGGAGGAGGCTCTTATCTCAAGTTTCCTTTCCAGAGGAGATTAGTGCACTAATAGTAATGCATCCTGTCCGTAAAAGAAACCAACACCAGGACCAAACATGATTTCTTTCTTGACTAGACAGTATGGTACCATGCCAACACCTGGAGTCAGAGAAAAAAAAGTCTATTCTTTGCTCTCCAAGACAATAGTCTCAATGAAGAACACAGAAGCTCACTACAGAGACTACACCAATACACTGCAAGGCATAATTGTTTAGTTTCTCAAGTGAGGGTTGGCCACCACATTTTTTGAACTGTATTTCTAGGGATCATTAGAGAAGACATAGTGTTCTCTACTCATAGTTCCAGGTGTCAGTTGTTGTTGGACACTCTAGTTTCTGAGGGGACTTCAACATGCAAGATGGAGAAGCTGCTCAGTGGGATTCTGCTTGAATGAGCTGGCTCTCCTACCCCGAAGGAGGACAACCTGATGCTGTGCAATCATGCAAAGTACATCTGCAGCAATAAAATACAGGGTAAACCCATGCATGTTTTCACCCCTCTACCCTGCACCCCTAACCCCTATCACCCTGTATGAATCCAAAAGGAGACAGTGAAATAACAACACACTGTGATATAACTCCTAAGCTGCTGAAGGGCACGTGCAGGTGAGAGAGGTTGTTGTTTCCATATATTCTGTAGAGGGAGGATAGAAAATCATCTTTGTTAGTCTTTGCTGGGAATCTTCTGTACTGTCTCAGGTGTTGCTGAGTAGTAGATGATCTAATTTATGGTAGCACAACACTTGTGACAACAAGTTGAAACTGTTATGTACATTGCATACTTGCTATCTGTTTGGAAATCTAATACTTGAGTAAATTAGTGAAAACAGCTGAAATGTTCTGTGGAAAGGTGTTGTCTCGGCTTTGCAGTTAGAACTGGAATCATTTGGCATTTTTCAAATCTGTGTTTAAGATGCAGATATGACTCTTGTAGTCATAATGCTTTGTCGGATACATCAACTTCAAAAATTCTGTTTGACCTTAAAGACAGAATTAGGACTTGATTAATACTCTGTGTATGCTTTTCAGTTCACATTTACAAAACTGGAAATGTAAGAAACTCTTGAAAGAGAGTTTTCATAGGAAAATCTTTCAGCAAATAAAAACGGATCATAGAAGGAATAGATGTTTTGACTGTCAGAAGCTTCTCATTTATAAAATACCTTTGAAGTCAACTAATGGTGAACAGAAACAAAAATAAGTGTCAATTATCTCAATGTAAAATACAAGAAAGCAAGTTTATGGAGAAATTCTCTGTAGCAGACTGGGGACACAGGACAGCTTTCCTCTTTGTCTTGGTTTAACCAAGATCCACACAACCACTTGCTTACATCCTTTCCTCCAGTGGGATGGGCAGAGAATCAGAATGGTAAACTGAGATAACTCATGGGTTGAGATAAAGACAGTTTAATAGGTAAGGCAAAAGCTGCACAGCAATACGAGGAATTAATTCACCATTTAATCACTTTCTGGACAGGCAGATATTCAGCTGTGTCCAGGAAAGCAGGGCTCCATATTGCATCTTCACGCTCCACAACTTACAGCTCAAGGACCTCCTGTGGCTGAGGATGCAGAATGATACTGGTATGATACATGGACAGAGGTGGGACAAACCAGTAGGCTTAACCTTCCTGATGGATAATAGGAATCATGACCAGTTGAACAAAAATATGACTTCAAAGCCGTTAATTTCCGATACAATTCATTAATATAATGAAAATTCTGAAAGTCACATTGTCACTGCTGTTACATATGCTAAAGATAAATGTACTAACAACAGTTACAGAGACCTTGCTTAAGCAATCAGTTTTTGGAAAGAAGAAAAGCACAATAATTTTGTATTTAACCAACAGAACACTCAAAAATTAATTGCTTTTATTTCTTTCCCTTGGTTGTCTCTCTAGCATATCAAGCTGAGTGTCCTTTTGTATTCTATGTTCATGACAGTACTACAGTAAGGCTGTCCTCCTGCCAACACAGTGCACAGTTAGGAGAAATCTGGAACATGGAAATGTCAGGTGCTGGCTTGGCTACTAAAATTAATTACTCTCTGGTAAAAGTCAGCTGTTGCAGAATGCTTTGTAGACTAAAATCAACACCTTCACTGTGTAATACGCCATATAAATATTAATTAAGGTCCATTTTTATAAAAATTCTCATCTGAGATGATACTGGCAAGTGTTATACTGCAAACCTATCAAGTTTCTGGAAAATAAAATTTCTAACACCTTGGTACTTTGGGTCTTTGCTGATGAGTACCTTTGAAGAATTAGCCTACATGTCCATGAAAAAAGAGCTAAACAAATGAGAAACAAGTAAATATTTGGAAAAAGAGAAAGCACAAAATAGTGTCTAGTTTATTTCATTATTATACTTTTTAATTACTAGAATAATTAAGGGAATGAAACATTTTCATGTTCTTTTGCAAGTAGAAGGAAAGCTTGGTTTGGAAGATGTTAATTTTTGCATAAATGAGAAAATCCCAGCACTGATGTGCTGAAAGCTTTCTTGACACTGACTTGGTGATGTTCAAGTGTGTACAGACATGCACTGATTTTATATATTGTGTTTAATTTCTTCCCTGACTTAGTACCAACAATCTTTTCCACAGTCAAGACTTGGGAATTTGCCATCCTCAGTAAAAAATGCAAAGATCTAATGTTTGCCACACCTGTGATACTCATTTTCCTTGAAGCCCTGCAATATTACATAGAAAATCAGACCATAGCTGTGTGAAAAGGTTGAAAGCCTTATTGTGAACCAAGGTGTATATATCTTCCCATTGCAGAGCTGACACATCTTCCCCTGCCAGAAAGTGCAATAGTCTCTATCTTACAGAATATTTTGATTGCTCTGAGAGTTGTTACTGCAGGCTGTCTAAGTTTTCTCTGGGGTAGCACTGACTGCTGAAACATCATCAAACCTTTACATGCAATCCATTAGCTTCTTTTGCCAGAACCATCTGCAAGTAAAAAATTGCTAATATTCAAGAGCCTGCAGGAGAACTCAACTTCTGAATTTTTTCTGGGCCCTTATTCCTGAGGAGAAGAGCTGTTCTTCTGATGGAAGAACCCATATTTGAACATCTTTCTGAAGTTATGAGACACTTTTGGGCTCCCCAGCACCTGTCTGAACTGGGCATTTGGCAGCAGCTCAGTTCCTGGAGGTTGGGGAATGGCAATCAATTCTAATTATTGGCTGATGCTGTAAATATGCACTTGGTCCTGGAGGATCTGAGCTTATGCCAGAAATTACGAGCGTTTAGTAGCCCCCTGGCTAGTGCAGACACTTGCAGCTACTAATTAGCAATAGCTTTTCACTTCCCTGCTCTGTGGAGAATGGAGAATGTAACTGCTGGTAAATATCCTAAGGCACTTGTGCTATGTTCAGATTATGCTAGCCCATGGCCAGCATGAAGAAAATTTTGGTCCTTCCCTTTCCCCTAGCCTTGCCTGCTTGTTGTGCAGGTACTTTTTGATTGTGTGATGGCTTACACCAAAACTAACCCTCCAGAAATCAGATATCAATAAACTGATGTTACTCATTTCATGGCCCCATTCAGTGTTAGAGCTGATGAAAAGGAGGAAATTGCAGTCTGAGGCCATGGGAAAGAGAATCCTTCTTTTGGACAACGGGGGAACTTTGGATTGGCTTAAACCATCATAAATGGCTCAAATGAGCCTATGAGCCCTTCAGACATTTTGATCACCTCTGAATAATTTCTAAGCTCTCAAGGGGCAAAAGACTCACAGTTCCAGAGCACAGTTGGAGAAGAGAAAGGAACAAATGTGATGAGATGAAAACAAATAATGCAAGTGTAGTTCAGCATGCATGGGTGGTTTAACGTCTCTTTAAGAATCACCTGTAGAATTAGTGTGAACCTGAGACTACTTTCACTTCTGCAAACTAACTCCCAGCATCCTTTTAAACTAAGCTGGTGGATCAGCTACGTGTGTTCCTCACTCTTGCCAGCCACTTTCCAGTGATGCCATATCTCTCATGCTTGAATTCATTCCTCTTCAACCAAATGGTGATTTGTATTAAGGAATTACCACAGGATTTGTTGCTAGTACAAAGAAACCTGATTTTCACTCTATTTGTGTCAAGAGTGCATGCTTACAGCAGTTTGGCAGAGCAAAATGGACTATTCCAACAGCAGGAGATTTTTTTCTAGTGGAATATTCCTACAAACATTGGGATTTTGGCTTGATGTTTTTTCAGTCATTACTGGAAAGAGTTAAAGTGTCTTATCTCTTGCATTTGTCTGCAACGTCTGACTTTGTATAGAACATCTGTCATTTGGTTAGTCTTTATTACCATTCATGTTGAAGCAATGATGAATTGCTGTTTCAATGTCTTCATCAGATTGCACAGATATGTTCTTTGAGCATCTACTCATTTATCCTCAAAGGACTCTGGATGGTTTAATTGATCGAATACAGCACAATGGCATGTGTCAATCTACCAGTCAGACGCTCCTTAATATCTCACTCCTTTTAATGTGGCTTCAGAGAATGCTACATAATGAATGAGTAATAACTACCATATCTCCTGACTCTATTGATATATTGATTGAATCACTGTGTATCTATTAGGGACTCTGGATCTTTCACAGAGTTAAGAAAGTAATGTGCTTCTCTTTCCAAAGATGTTTAAAAGATTTTTTAGCATTTGCTAAAAAATTCCGGATGATTTATGCAATTGTTGCTGTAGACATGCCTGGGCTTTAATAAATTTCACTGGATTTGTGCTTATATACTTTTCAGGGTGATTTTGTGTCACATAGTCCTACTGTATGTCATATTTGTTGGATGCAACTTCTTTTACAGGCTTTTGCCTAACCTTTAACACATGATGATCACAGTAAATCTTTTTGATAGAAGCTTAGTTTCAGTTTCGAGAAGTAATAGTAAAGTCATAATTTAATCTTTTTTCTGTTTTAAAAATTAGTTTTGGTATGAAAAAAGAAACTTATATTTCAGTATCACATCAGAATGAGGGGCTGGATGTCAATCAGGCTCAGCTAACCGGAGCTATTTGTGTTCTTCTGAAAGTCTGTATATGTAAGAAGAGATTAGTCTTACAACTAGTAGCCAGCAGAGAGTTGAAAGTAACACTAAGCTGAATTTTGTATATATGTTTATGCAGTACTCCTGAAAGCATGAAATATGTGTCTTCAGCACAGCAGTATCAATAGCCTTTTCTCCCCATCTATTTCCCAGGCAGACTTCCCTCTAGTTGGTTTCTGTTATCTTCTTTATAGCTTCCATCACATTTTCCCTTCACCTAACATGCTCTCTGTACTTAGGGCTCTGGATGATAGGGCTTAGTGTCCTTCCCCATGATACAAAGACTTTTGTCTCCAGGTTATTCCCAGATGGTTTGGAATATAGTGAAGTGTAAATCAGCTTCATAGTCTAATGAAACTATTAGACTTTTTGTCTACTCCAATACTTTGCATTTTGACTCCAGAGATGGCTAAATAGTCTGGATTTATAATTTTTTCTAATTTGGTCAAAATTTGTGTCCTTAAAAATCACAGCATATTGCCCATTGCACATTTACAGGGCCATTTCTTCAATCTTTCTACTCCCATGCTCTAGTGGAGATCTCAGTGAAGGTTCTCAATACAGCTGCACTTCTATCACTGAAGATGGCCTGTAGCATTATTTTGCTTGGCAGCATTTTGAATAGTCCATGGTTTTACATTTGAATATCTAGAATTTTTGTGCAGATTTATAGCATTTATTTTTACACTATGGTACAAAAGCAACTACAAAACCTAACCAAGACAACCTTGACAAATATTACACTAAAATGTTCTTATTTTAACAGAATGACCTCTAATTCTTCATCCTCAATTTTGAATCAAGAAGTAACTGTGGCTGGAATTTTTAATCTGCAAATAATTGCAGCTACATTTTACAGCACTTAGCCTGATTACAGTTCCCACAGAGCTATGGCAAAATGTGACTTGCATGCAGCTCTGTTTCTATTGCAGTGTCTGAGTTTATCCTGCATCTTTTTCTGATCCAGTTGATTCTGAAGCCTTGCACTGTTCAGGCATATTTTGATGACAGGGTATGTCTTAAAAATATACCAATTTATGGAAGCCAAAATTTTTCACAGTAATGGAAGCATTTCAGTAAGCCTAATTGAAAAGATTTCTATCCTGTAAGGGTTGAACTTCTGATTAAAAACAGTGAGATAGGCGGAGAGAGAGCTGAAACCCAAGAGAGCTGCTATCTCTTAGTGCATTAATGTGGGGAGAGTATGAAAAGGAACTGAAAATGAGTCTTCACCATATTGGTGGCTGATCACTTTACTCCTCAATATATCAACTCTTCTGGATGTTCTGTGCTCATTAATTTTCTTTTTTAACTTCTACATCAGAGGAGTCACCTTCCATATTTTGTAAAATCATGTGTTCCAAAAATGGTGGGGCTGAAATAAGTAAGATACTCTCTCCAATCTTATTCTCTTTCAATCTATTCAAAAATGAAAAAGTTAGATAATGACAATAGGGAAAATGCTCGTGAAATTCACAGACATATTGGCAAGCTGAGAAGGAACTGGGAGGAAAATCAAAAGAAAATTTTGGCCATGGTTCCACATGTTTTAATGCATCTCTGTTTTAATGCATTTTTCCTCTGTTGCTCAGTTTATGTAATTTAAGAGCTTAAGGTTATAAGATGACATGAGAGTCATCTAGCGTCTTCAATTAGATTTAATTAGTTAGATTTACTGAAGCTGATTCTTGTTGCTCTAAATCTCTTTGCTCTCATGCTGCTAAATCAGCAATCTCCAAAAAGAGGGACAGCAGTTACAGTTCATTGTAAGCCCTGGTTTGTGTCTGAAGGAGCAATACTAAGTGTTTAATGGTTAGACTGCCAAAGTACCATGTTAGTAGGTTCTGAATAAAGCTGTGAATTCTGAGTTACCACTGTTTTATTTTAATACCAACAACTTTGATTAGTTGAGTATGGAACTGGAGGTAGTTTGTCAGGAAATACCAGCTGCATTTTCTCTCTTGCAGTCTGTCCAGAGAGTAAACAATTCTGTTTGTTTTTCTTAGTATTTTTTGTTGTTGTAGGTAATACTTTTTTCTATACATGTACATGGCTCATATGAATTTTCAGAAGCAAAGATAGCTTTGGTTATTAAAAGATTGGCAAGAACCTCCTTCACACATGATTGTGTTTATTCTTCAGTCAAAATCAGTATTGAGACACCCTTACTTCCTTTGTCTTCCCTAGCTCAAGACAATAGATTGAGATATTTTCCTCTATTCAGCTTGTTTCCATGGGTTGGATAATGAAACTTTAGTCACAATTTTTCCAAAATAATAACCTCTGAACAAAAATATAATGGAGATGGTATATTCCAGGCATAAAAACATGAAGGATATGATTAGTATGAATGTTCCCTAAGAACTTTCCATCTTCATATAACAATCTTTATTTCTTAGTTTACATTCCTAGTCAACACAATGAAACCTCACAGGATTTTTGGTGTTGCTATATCTGCTATATTTCTTTTGCACTGACTGTATTTCCTGTTGAAATTATTTAATGCATTGCTTTATCTTGACCTTTTTTTCCAGCTAATGGTGACATACTCTCTTTGAAGAAGCCACAATTAAGATCTACCCTTTGCCAGCAAGTAGCATGTGAATTTTACAAGTCACCTTAATCATCTGTTATGTAGCAAGTGAGAATGCAACTGTGAGGATTTTGCTTAGAATGGTCTCTTGCAGGTGCAATGTGAATCTATGTATTGTTAATGATAATGCAGTCTTGTGACTGATGAGCTCTATAACTCAGGGAATTTCTCTTATCAAACTACTTATATCCATTTTTATCTTCAAAGGACTTGAGTCTTCAGAAAACAAGAGAAAGTTTTGTGGGAGAGAAAAGAGAAAGCCTGGACAGTGATTTCTGGCATTCAATGCTAGGACAGTTCCAATGCTTTGTTGTATGTGACAAAAAACTGTGATATTTTATAAGGAGAGCTCTATGAATATATTAATTGCTCTCTAGGGTATTATGTTTGTGCCTTATATTGTCTTCCACCTAAAACTCTTTACAGGTGCTGATTGCAAAGCAAAAAATCTATTGGAATCAGGGTTTGACAGTACCAGATCTTAACATATGCTTAACACAGTTGTACTAACATTTAAAGCATGCATATCTTGCAATGGGGAATCTCAGCTGCAGTCCCTTCCTCTCCACACCATGGTATTTGGGTATCAGTGCTTGAACTACCTTTGTTCTATCTGACCTCTTTTATTGGTGATTACTGGCTCTATTAACAGTGCTTTGTGGAATTCTGTGGGATATGTGTAAACAAAAGAGCTACACAAACGTACACAAACGTGGTATGGTGACACTGCTGATGTGCCGATTTTGGCACAACAGCGTGCCAGTTGGGGGAAGCCAGAGGCTAATATTCAACAGATGGCAAAGTCCTACACCCTGTAATAATGGCTGCAGTTATTTTCATTACTGTCATTTGATGACACACACGATACTGGGGAAAGACTTGAACTGGGCAATCATGGGAATTATACTCTGAAGGACCAGATGCACTTCAAACTCCCAAAATGGTGACGGATGTTCAGGCTGAATGCCACTGTTGTCCATGTTCCAGGTATATTTATTGCTGAGGACTGGAAGCCACATTGTGTGCTGTCATATACAAGGCTAGCATTTTCCCTTCTGTAGTAACCAGGAAAAAAACATAAAAATTGGCATTTTTAATGAAGGGAAAATATTCTATATTGCTGATATGTCTGTATATTATCACACGTATAGTGATATATTATTTTTTCAAATTTTTCAACATGAAGATCAAAGCATGAAAAGCCAGAAAAGGGTTTGCTGTGTAAGCCTAAAGAATTAAAAAACCCCACAAGCTTGTCTGATTAGTCCTGATAAAAAGCATACCAATTTATGTGAATGAAAGCATTAGATGATTATAACTTGAAGTTTTACAAGGTTAAAGGCATTTTTCTTCACCCAGCTTAAGAAACCTGTGAACTGTTTGTTTTTATCCTGTGCATAGAGAACTTCCATAATACTTTGAAGGTTTTAAAAATTATTTAGAAATTTTATGATTTTTCTTTCTCAAGTTTGAAGAATAAAATTATGTTAATCTATGTTCTAGCACAAAAGGACACTGGCTTTTAGAAAATTAATTAGATCATATTTGAATATTAATAAAACTATTTTACATTTGGGAAAAAAATAGTTCTTTTTGGTTTCTGGGAGATTTAGGAGTGACCTATTCTGACCCAGTTTTAAAAAAGTCCAGCAAAGCAGGTCTTTTTGTGAGCTATTTTTTCCAGCATCTATAGTCATGACACATCCACAGGCTTAATTTAATTTGTATTAACAGTGTCATGCAGTGATTCCTTCATATTTATTTTATTTTTCTAAAAAAAAGGAAAAAAATGAAATCATGTTTCTTTATTTAGCAATTCTGTACAAGCCTTCCCACACTACAACAAAAAAATATTTCACACATACCATCAATGATCTAATACTTAATATTAAGACAGCTCCCACTGTGACATGTTTCTTCCCTCTGCTGGGCTAACAACATAATAGGGATCAGGAAAACAGTTCTGAGCATGGCATTGCTAAAATCTCTGAAAAAAAATTTCTAGGTTAAGCCTTCTTTCTGACCCTACCTTGTGTAATTGGTGCAAAGCAGATTGAGAGAACCTGGAGCAAAAAAATCTTATTAAATCAGTCTGCTGCTTTGTCAGCTGATGTTGAGCTACTTATTTGAGGTCCTTGGTGCAAATCCTGATGTATTCATGGCTTCTATAAAATGGAGCATTGAAAAAGCCATAAACAAGGGGGGAAATCCATAAATCAACCTGACTGGGAAATTGAAATTATAACAAGACTTTTACAAATGTCCTAATAAAATGAGAGAGGTTGGTGTTTTGGCTTTTTTTTTTTTTTAAACTCTGCATCCTTGAAAGGCTAACATGGTTCTGGAAAGGATTTCCTTATTTTTCCAAGCAGGCTGTGTTAGCATACTTGATCTGCAATATCAAGGCCATGGATACCTTCAGGAAATCACTCCCAGTGTTTGCAGTGCATCTTAGATCAGATTCCTTTAATTTTGAGCCGCCTGCGGAATTAAGCTGGACATCATCCGACATCAGCCTTTCAAACTGATTTACAGCCAATCAGGAGAGATGATGTCATAGGCAAAGGAACAGGATTAGGGCTCAGGGGTTTAGGCTTTGTTTCCGTGAGGTTCCTTGTACACTGAAAAAATTCATTTTGTTCTAGATAATGATTTTAAGTGCCTGCATGAATCCAGGCTGAGATGCTGTGCATTGGAAGCACAGACTGGCTTCTCACAGTCCCTGCCCAACACCCTGTCTGCTTCAGGGGTGGACAGAGAAATATTTTGCTAATGGGAAAATTTGTATACCTGTTGCAGAACTGAGGTACAAAGACCCAGCTGGACCAGGTCTGAAGGGGTTTTAGTAAGTGGGCTTTATCTGCTGACTTGAAGCAGATAAAGTTCACTGAAGGTTATGAGGAAGGTTCTTTCTTCCCTTAAAATACTGTGGAAGTCTATGTTCCAAGTTTTAATCTTAATGATCTGGATGCAATTTAGCTACCTTTCCTCACTCTGGGTGGTCCCAATGATAATGCTCTGCAATCCTGCACCCAATGTCAATAAAAAATTGTAAGTCTGTACCAAAAACAATGTGGACTTGAAGCAGATAAAGTTCACTCAAGGTTATGAGGAAGGTTCTTTCTTCCCTTAAAATACTGTGGAAGTCTATGTTCCAAGTTTTAATCTTAATGATCTGGATTTAGCTACCTTTAGCTAAAGGTAGCAATTTAGCTACCTTTCCTCACTCTGGGTGGTCCCAATGATAATGCTCTGCAATCCGGCACCCAATGGCAATAAAAAATTGTAAATCTGTACCAAAAACAATGTACAGTTGAGTTGTGTCTGCCTCTGTCCTCTAGCCGTGCAATACCATAAATGCCATTCCTGTAATTTTAATATATTCTGAGGACAAACAAATGATTGCAAACTGCTTGATACTAAGAGACTGTGCTCTGTGTTAAATAAAGAGCCAGTCTGCCAACCAACCTGACACAGTACAATCACAAAAACACCAGCCAGCTATTCAAACAAACACTACTCCCAGCTTATTGGTATAGGTCTGAACCTCAAAAGTGTTGTGGGCAAAGGTTATGTACAAATTTCATCTCAAATATATTTTTTTCCTGGACTTAATGAGTACCTTTGAGCATTGCAGTTGAGAATGCATTCCATCTAGTGACAGCTTTTTTACAAATGAGAGAAAAGGACATTTTAAGCAAACTTCTTGCTCAAATGGTAGGGGCTATTTTTGTGGGGTTTTTTTGTTTTATTTTGTTTGCTATTGCAAGACTCTGCTAGTCTTGCAAGACTTCAGAAACACAGTTTTATACTATACAGACCCAAAATAAATTAAAAATGGTCATTAGGTTACTGAGAATCTACCTATTGTTGTTAGTTATTGTTGAATGGTTTTGTGCTGCTTGGAAAGATACATAAGAATTTTAAATCTATATAAACTTTAATATTATTATTATTAGCATGGAAACTTTGCTGACTTTTTGTTCTAATTTTTAATAGATTGACACAATTGCAGATTTATTTACTCTAATAGCAGGCACAAAATTAAAAGCAGCAGTAATTGTGCTGATACCAGAAGCAAATGGCTGAAGGTGAAAATCTGCCTCTGTTCTTTTAATTTGTATTTTTGAATAGGATAAAATAAAATTTATCTTCAGAATGAGTATGTGGGAACCATGCTAAACTCATAGAGAGAATCAGCTTAGAATCTCAGAGGTGATTAAAAGGTCCAAGTCCTGTTTTGATGCTTGCAGGCTTTCCACAATCAACAGGCGTCCAGGAGATTGGAGCACCGTTGTGGAACTGGTTAATTTGATGCAATTTGATTCTGAGCTTATTTCAGAAACTTATCAGCAGAAAGCAAACTAATACAGAGGCAGTGCATGAGAACATCATCTCCCTAAGGCACGATTAAAGTGCAGAAGTCTGGGCTGTCAGATATCTCATGAAGCCAAAGAAAGTCTCGCATGAGCAGTACTGTGGCCCTGCTAGTTTGTGGTGATGTTGCTTGAACTTGTTTATCAAGAAAAATCACATATTATCCTGCTAGTGCCCATAGTTCTGGACAGTGAAAGATCTCCACTGCCTCATCTCTCCAGTCTCCATGTCCATTGTCTTTCATTTTCCAGTTTTTTCTTCCTTTAATCTCCTTCATGTCTGTATCAATGGTGAGAAAAAAGTTATGACTGAACCAGATTCTTCTTCCAGGATGATGTTTAAACACATTCTTAGGGGTTTACCTCCATATAGACTTGGGAAGCAAATGAGATTCCCAGGTCTGTGTATATGCCTCTAGAGATTTTTTAAGTTGCTTTGGTGGAATTTCTGCTTCTGTTTTTAGTTTTAGAAGTACCCAGGGATTTTGAATAAGGTTGAGACCATCTTGTTCTAGGAGTTGTGTACCATAAATTGTAAGAGACAGTACCTGCCACACAAAGCTTGAAGCTTAAACAGTCCAGAGACAAAAGGCAAAAGTCAGTCTCACAATGAAATGAGGAAGGTTATACACCTGAGTAGCCAAATTTGAATTAGCCTCCTAATCCTTGAACTTCAGTCCACTGCTAGACTGTGCCTTGAACACCAGGAATACTCTTAAATGGAATGAATGGATACAGCTTTAGGGACCATCAGCTGCTTGATAGTCCAGGGACTGAAGCGATCACTGAAACCACATATCTCATCACCTGACCCATGACTCACACTCACCATAGTATTTCTCATGTATGGGTTTTTTTTTTAGTCCTCTGTCACTAGATTAGTGTACAGTTTTGCTCACTGAGACTAATGATACCTATGGAATAGGGCAAATGAAGAACTACTTCATTTATCTTATTAATATCTTTCTCTTTTTTAGCATCCTCTCCAGGTTAAGCTGGTTTACAATGTGGGACCATAATAGAGCTCTCTTTTAAAGGTAGATAAAATTTTAAAATACCAACTAGAAATGCCATTAGCCTTTTTTATAGTAAGGCTTTTTCCTTTTTCCTTTTTCCTGTGGTGTTGTATTGATGCATTCCATACTTGACATACATAAACAAAATATAAAACATTTTCCCTTGTTCTACTAGAAAGCAGATTTACTACTTTTTAGTTATCTCCCTGTGGTGAGTTCTGCTGAAATTCATGGGAATATTTCCAGTAATGACTAGAGCAAACCCTTTCTAAATAGCTGAAGTAAACAATCTTTAGGCAGGCAAACCTCCCTTGCAGGATGTCAAACTTCGAAATTTCTGTCTCTTTCTTGAGTGCGGGCTGTAAGGCTTCATTGAATTATGAAAAGAAGTCTCTGAATACCTGAATTTAAGCTCTTAAACTGATCCATTTGAAGGAAATGTCTACTCTTGAAAATGTGCCTACCACAGGTCTAGTTAACTTATATGGTCTGCTACTATAAGATAGTCTGGTTACAAATGGATTACTCAGAATTATTATAGTGTAATCACAAATATAATAAATAGAAAAATGCTATTTTAATATATAATTATCAAATTAGATGGTTATGCAGTTATCTCCCACATAGCTCAGCTCTTCTATTAGCTACTTATGAGTAGAATGTAAATTTTGTGTGTGCACAGTTTCTATTTCTTTGGAAGTAGAAACTATCTCTTTGCATCTTTGCACAGAATCTGAACCTGCTCAATACTGGTTTAGTTCACACTATTTAGAGAATTTAGAGTTGTCCCACTGGGAAGCAAGCAATTTGCATAAAGTGATAGGAAAGAAATAAGAACAAATTATTTATCTGAATAGATAGATTTTACATCCATTGTTCAAAAAGCTCTTTTATCATCAGCAAAGTGATGGATTATTTCTTTAAGGGAAAGTGGCAGTAATTAGTTCTAATACCTGAGAGAACTCAATAAATATTTGCTAAATTAAGATTATTTATATTCTGGGAACATCTAGATGATTCCTATGAGATCAGACCTCCATTGTTCAAGGAACTGTGTAAGAACAGCTGCTATTCTAAACAACATACAGTTCAAGATAGATGTCAGGGAAGACAGGAGGAAAAACAGAATCTCAAAGAAAGAAAATTAATTGCCTGAGGGCAGAAAATGAGCAGCAGAGTTAGGTCTATGATCAGGTAGGTCTCTTCAAAGCCACCCTGGAGCTTTACCTGGGGCAAGTATCTTCCCTTCTTATCTGACCCTTTTGACTTCCAACCCTCCTCTCAGTACAGCAACCAACCTCTGACACCCACCAGGAAGCCCATATACTTGTGAGAGCAGTCTTCATTTCCTTTGAGATGGTCCCTCTAACCACGCTCAGAAATCACCTGTTATATAAGACAGTGAGTTTGGTTTAGATTTCCTGATATTTCTCACTTATTTTGATCACTCTTTATACCTCCCCCTTCTACTGAATTTGCCATTGTATCTTGCTGCCACCCTGTTTTTCTGCAGACTGTTATCATTGCCCATCTACCCAGCTGTTCTTGATCCTCTAAAAATACATGGGGAATAATGAGTCAGGTAAGTTTGGTATTTGTTGATGTTTTCCAGAAAATACACTGTAGACAATCCATTAGAAGTATATCTTTTTTATTGTTGTTGCTGATCTTTTATTTTCTGATCAGAGCAGGACGTGGAATAGCCAGCAAGTTAATACACCTAAGAAGGAGACAAATCCATGTGGTTACCCATATATTGGATAATGTACTCAGCAATCTCTTTCTTAAGTATGTTCCAAACTTGAAAGGAATATTACAAATTATTGCTGCAGGCATCTGAACTAATGAAGTTGTTTAGGAAAAAAGCAAATGGGTAGAGAAAGCCTGCATGGGGAAGCTCTGCATGGAGTCTCTTCATCTTGAGCCAGTGTCACTTAGCTGTAAAATGTGGTGAGGGGAGAAGAATTCTGGGGAGAGTGGTTCTGCCATAACATGAATTTTCTGCATTTCCTCCATAATTTCCTCTTAGTTTATACATTGATGTGAAATTTCAAGCTATCTTTACTTCCGTTATTGCAATGACAATAGGCCTTTCCTTTCGCAGAGGCCTCAGTTTTAAAACTTGAGACCTTTCAGTTCAAGTCCCACATTTGTTTGGCCATCTGAGATCCAAGGCAGGCTGTACTGGTGGGGAATTCTTTCTGGGAACTGCTATTGACCAAGATCTCCTCTAATCTAGTGAGCAATTCAAACACCCTCTCCTTGTGAAAGAAAACAACATTCTTTCCTTTCATCTTGCCTTTAATAACAGGTCTGTAGGGGTTACTTAAAGCTATGCATCAATTGAGTTTATGCAGAAAATTCCTTCAAGCTATCCTCTTCTGTGCTGCTTCTTCAGGGTGAGTTAAAAAGCTAAGTGATGACAGCATTAACCCCAATATTAGAGACTTTTGTTTAGAGAATGCTTGTGCACAGTCTCTGTGCAAACCTAAACATTTCTAGGGAATCTGATGAAACCCTACAGCTGGTCTCTTGGGGAGAGGGAGAGAGAAGCATAAACTTCTAGGGTTTACTTCAAGTTCAACACACACTGTGGTTTACCTTTAGCTGTCACATGTTCCACACAGGAGTTTGATCTTGTGATCTTGATATCATCTAAAGAAAACCTTTTTTGAGTTCATAACATAGATACATCATTGGTATATATATATATATTCAGACCTTTGCTGGCAGGTCTGTATGCCTTTTTTTTTTTTTTTTTTTTTTTTACTGTAAGTAGTTTCTACCAGGTAAACTGTATAATTGCAAGCTGGAAGTTGAAGTGTATGCTGCTGTCTGGTGACAAAAACTGATAGAAATCTATTTAGAATTGATTTACAATTGAGGCAGAATCCAGGAGATTATAAAATGATTGGATCAACCAGATCGTGGGGGTAAATGGAGATTGTTGTATTGGTAGTCACCCTGAGACAGATTCCTCCCTCTAAAATTTGATTTTATGCATTTATTTTTATTGGCTTAGGTTATCTGCTAAATTGGATAACTTAGTGTATCTAAAATTGCACTAGATGGCTATGTTTAAACACACAATGTAGATTTGATGCTTTTGTAGCGTTTCAGATGCATTTGACAACCTTCAGCAAGTTCTGAATTGCTGGTTAAAGAGCTCCTGAGTGAACATGCCTTTGTATGGCACACTTATCTCAGAAAAAGGAAAAGAAGAAGTTGTACAAGATATCCTACATTGTATCTTTTGCTTAGTGATAATTTCCTTCCACGAGGTCTTGAACAAATGACTCGGAACTAAAAGCACACAGGCCTTCATGTGCTTAGCAATGTGCTTGGGTACAGCAGGATCATCAGATGTGTAGGTGCCTATTTTTCTTTCTTTCTGAATACACGTCTTTGTTGTCCCTTAGTGAACAGATACTTTTAAAGTTCTGGGGAGCTAGAACCTATCTCTTTAGATGTCTCAATAGCCTGAAAAACTTGTTCCTTCATTCCCAGCCATAAATGCACAGAGAGTTTTGCATTCTCTGCACTGTGCAGAGGGACACCCACTTTAGGATAGTAGAGTTTAGTTGCAATCAGTAGTAGATAAATCTCTGAATAGCTTCAGTACACATATGTGATATGCAGCAAATTTAACCTATGTATCAGGACTTCCATATCAGGTTCAGAAGTAGAAAACAGTTGTGCCCTGATAGATCACTGCATAGTAGAGAGCCTTTGGAGCCTTTCCAAACCTGGTGACACTTTCCCAGTTTCTCAATCTCTCTAAAAATGTAGAGCCTGTTACATGTGGTAACCAAACCAGTGATATTATTTCCTCTTGGGTGTATTTGTTTGACATTAAGTGCAATATTTCTTACAAAAATTGTACTTATTTAATTTGGTCTGCATATGCATCGGTGTGTGTACATTGTTATGCAAGTGTATTAATGAGATATTTTCTTCTTTCTCTTTGGGGAAGTCATAACTTCAGGTGATCTGATCTTAAGATGTGGAGATATGAATAAAAAATAAGTATAAATAAAGAATACGGACAACAATTAAGAGATAGTCAGAGGCTTACTGTGAAGCCTGTTGGAAGATCTTTAAACTCAAACTGTGACAGACAAGTGGTTACTCTTCACAATTCAGATAGAATTGTTACTAGGTACAACTGGAGATACTACTAAATCACAAATCTTTGTCAATATAGTGAAATTACAAAGTTAAACATTAAACAAAAGAAGGTGTTGTCATAAAACACATGTAAAAATTCTACATATATTATACTTTCACTATGTTTTTTTTTTTTTAAATTCAAGTAGTTGGCAGCAGATGCTGTGAAAATTAGGCAATCTTTCCTAAAATTCCAATTGCACTAATAGTGCAGTGATGATGTTATTGGGTGACCTAACAGTACATCTGCATAATTTATACTGTGTTTATGAATTTGGATCAGACCTTTGAATTTAAGATTTGGGTGGAGGGAAAATTTTACTCTCTAAATTAAAACAAAACAAATCTTTGGATGAACAGAGGAATTTTGTTTCAAGCTTTGAATGACTTCTGTCTTAGAATCATTACTATACACTGAATGTTTGAATAAATACTCCCAAAATCACACTTTTATTCAGAAATAGCCAATTTAAATAGAAAATCCTGTTGCCTCTGGGTTGATTTTTTCAAGAAATACATTTAGTCTTTGTACATAAATGGCACTCTTCATTTGCAGGTACAGACTATTTTTGTCTGTGTAATAAAATTTATGTTTTTAGATGTGAATCTAAAACAAAATTTCTGAAAATATATAGTTTTTGAAGAGGAGATTTAATTGAATGATTTCTTATTTGAATGCTGAAGAATTAGAAAAACCTTATTTGCAACACAACTGGATTCTGATTTTATTTCTTCATTTTGGCCCAATAAAAACTATTTGTTGAATTTTATGGCATTCTATAAATTGATCTATATGTTCAATATTTGTCTTAAGAAAGAACTAGAAGAAGGTGAGTTTTATTCTGTTATTTTAAAAGATATTTCAATTCTTTCCTCAGCTGTAATATTTGGTTGTAATTTTCCTAACACAGTAGCCAGATATTAAAGTAGACAGAAATAACAAATAAATAAAAGAACTGTTGGGGAGATCTTTCAGTTTTGACACTGTATTCAGGAGACATTTATAAAGATCATTATATAGCTGTAGCTAAATGACACTATCTTCAGCTAATTTTTCTTGATTAAAAAGCAATTAATGATCCATGAAAAGAGAGCGGGGGCAAACTTTGCCTCTTGAATAAAATCTCATAATGATGAAATGCTACATGATAGCCTTGAATTCTGCATGTGATTCTCTTCCAAGGTCAATGACCTATTTATCCTTCTTTTGGCTCAGAGATGCCAATATGCAGCTTTACTCTTATTAGAAATTGTATATTAAAAAGGGACAAGAATAAGATGCATTCTCTAGAAAGATATGCTAATCTCCAATAAGATATGAGATGATTCTTTTGCTGATGATTTTGAAAAACAATGCGAATCTTCAAATCAAACCTGATAATGAACTCACTGTAACTGGATCTAGCAATTGCCTAGAGCAATAATTACTAGATAAAGAGGAAGGGCATGAAATGGTCATTGAAAGCAAAAGGGAGATCAGAAATGATTGAAGTAGGTAGTTTTTATTAAATTAAAACAAAACAGAAAAAATACTGTGGTATCTTGCATTTGAATATTGCAATTAAGCATCACGATATTTTAATGTAACAGTATCAAGTCTAACAGTAATTCAGAAACTTACCTTCAACAAGGTATTGTTAAGGACAGGCCATAAATACCAAATATAACACTCTTGCTCAATGAATAAAAAAACCTCACTACTGAGTTTATACTTATTCTGAGTGTCTGTTGAAATTGTACTCATGAAACAATCAACGGCAGTGAAGAAGGTGAACTGTTATATCACTTTGATGAACTAAGTTCAGATTCTCATTTCTTCTTTTTTATCACCTTGACATTACACATTCTTAGTAATGCTTGCCATATTTTTTCTGCCTCCTCCTTGGTCAGCATTTTGTGTGGTTATCCAATACTGGTATAAGAACAGTATATTGAAATTTTTAACTAGAATATTTTCCCAGAATTCTGACTGTATGATCTGCTACTGAATTTTCTTGAGACCTAATTTTTTTCTACCCTGTGTAATAATCTCTCTACAGGTTCATGCCAGATTTTTTTTCCACACATATTTGCCTTTCATAATACTATATATAAAATGCTGAGGAATTTCTAATTCCTTAGTCTAAATTTCAGTCATGTAAAGACAACTGGCCTACCCTAATTATTTTATTAGGCATCTCTTTCTTAGCAGTACAAAGACCATGTTGGAGAATGGTATCACATAGACCTTAAAATCTATTTAAATATGTATGCTGATCATACTACAATTTTTCTTTGCCACTGAAGCATTGAAAACATCTGATACATAGAGATAAGATTTATGGAATGTTATATATGCCTGGAAACACTTGCATTCTCCTATTGTTTGCTGCCTCTAAGGGCAAAATCTATATAAAAGTGTTAAAGCTAGGATTCTATGAATCATAATAAATAGAGAAAGCAGACTGTCTCTTTATATTTTGTCTTCCTTTTTGAAATTAGAAATATGCCTGCTTTCTTCAATTCCCTTAGCTTTTTCACAGACCTCCATATGGAAAAATATAGATAAGGTCTCTAAGATTACAGCTTCTTGTTTTTAACATTTCAGCAGCAACACTGTTGACACCTGGTGCTTGTTATTCCTAAGGGCTCTGATTGCCTCTTGAATCTCTTTAAAATTTGGCTCAGCTGCCTGGAAGGTGGCCATTTGTTGTTGGCCTTTTCATTTTCTTTAGTGGACTTGTCTAAGCACTCCTACCATATTTTTCTATTTCCATTCCTTGTAATAAGATTTTTTCCTGTTTTATATTTTATCAGACTTTCTTATTATTGTTATTCTTTTCTTCATGCATTGATACCCCTGCAAAATTTTTGAACAGTCTCAGGCTCCTTAAACTCAGTCATTGGAAGAAAATTATCTATAAACTATAATACTCTGAAAAGGTCCACTCTTGCCTGAGGAACAAATGTACAACTTACCAATACTCATCATCACACTGTAGTAAGTATCTCCCCCAAAGAACCACTGAAAACTCTGAATTTTGTATTTGAATTTCCCAGAATATAATGTATTTCACCTAACACACCAAAAGCCCCTAGGGAAATGGGGGATAGGAACTGGTATAACTAAACAACAAATTCACACTTGAATGAACCCCTGCAGAGAAACAACAATGGCTATAAAAATCCATTTTCCAGTGGGGGAATGCTTTTCACAAAATATTCCTTCCTTCCCTAAACTTCCAGGCCTAATGCAGTCAAGGTATGAAATAGCTTTGAAAGAAAAACTTGGAAAGCAACATTTCTTATGCCACTGGATACTAAAAGGTTAGGCTTTGTAGCTACAGCCTTTAGGGAACAGTAATGGTCAGTCTTTTTAAACCAACTTCCTTGTTTTTTCTATATACTCTCATATCTCTGCTAATAATCAGCCAATAATTCCCTCTGACTCTCAATTTTCCACCTAAAGTCTTATTAAAATTCTCCTACTTCTCACTATCAATTAACTCTTAGATTTTGTAACTGGTTTTTCAATACAGCTTATTGTTTTCAGTCTGTCTTTAACATTGAATTTTGTTACTCATTTTGATCTGAGGGAGGGTTTACATAAGCTACATTTTGTATTTTGTTTTTGCCTTCTAGAAGTCATTTACCTCAATGTTTTCCTTGTAGCAGAGCTAAGTTTCAAGGTAATCAGATTGATCAGGGCTGTGTTTAGTCCAGTGTTGTAAATAAATGTGTTACAGTCTCTCAAGCAGTGGTTACCATATTTGATCACACTCATGTTCTCACCATGTTTAACAGGAATTTCTCTTTATTACTTGTTTGCATACAAAATTGCCTAGGAAAGGCTGTATCCATCTTTACATCTCCCTTTTAGGCAGTACAAATCTGACGATAAGGTCCTTCCTTACACTTTTCTCTAGACTGAACCCACTTTCTTTAGTCGCATGTACCATTTGCTTTACACAATAGACTTTTTCATGGTGCTCCAGGGGACTTCCCTCAGATGGATTGCCCCCCTGAACCTAGGATTCATGACTGAACACAGTACTCTTTCTGCAGTTCAATGTGTCCTGAAGTCATGAAGGATACATATGTTTTTAGTAAATTTGTTCTGATTCATTCTTTCCTTGAAGTTTTGTATTTTCTTTGTAGATTTGCAGTTTCTTTTTCAGCCTTTTCACATTCTGTAGTTTCTACAGATTATATTGATTACACTGGCACCCTGGCCGTGTTACATATTAGGTCAAAGTTGTTCATTTACATTTGGATGTGTTTTGGGAGCTCTGCTTTTATGCTCTTTGTTTTCCAAATGTCCTTCTTTTTGCTGTCAACACATCTGCAATTTAATATAGCAGACTCCAGATTTTTTTTCCTGAATCAATACTTCCCATTTTTGTGCATAATTTGAATTGTCTAAAGACAATGTCTTCTCTATGTGCTCATATATTCTGTTTTCTCTACTATGTAATTTTTTTTCTTATGAATCTCTTATGAGACAGTCATATGAGTTATTGCTACCTCCCTCCAGATTTTTGATGCCAAGAGGCAAAGATTTCTGTCTTAGTCAGTCTAGCTAATAGTAACTCCTCCATCTGTGCCCTTCACTAGTGTTGGTGAGTACTTGTAGCAGAAAATGCTGTACTCTGCAAAGGCACTTCATAAAATCTGTTTAAAGTAATCTAGTTTCAATATCACGAAACACTTACATTATTTCCATTTTTTAAACATCTTTATTTCTGGCACTAAAACAGCAGAAACTGTAAGCTGTCTTACTGCTGTTGAAGATATTCAGTGCATTCATCATCTAATAATCTTTATTTTTCTTCAGTGAAAGTAGATATATTGCTGAAGTCAATACTGAGCTATCTCCTTTTAATCTTAATTGAATGTTTTTCCACTAATGGCTTCAAAGGTAGTTCTGTTGATAATGTATTTTAACTGTTCCCAATTCATGTCTTGTAGTCTTTCTTTCATTGTGAATGCAGATCCTTCTCTATTTCTATGTATCTTATCTCTGAGAAGTCTGTCACGTGTGCACTATTCTGCTTTGCT
Organism: Passer montanus; assembly: GCF_014805655.1. Taxonomy (NCBI): domain Eukaryota; kingdom Metazoa; phylum Chordata; class Aves; order Passeriformes; family Passeridae; genus Passer; species Passer montanus. Next base: position 18,570,986 of record NW_024356505.1, on the reverse strand, counting down.
TGGGCTATAAGAGTTTGGGGAACTTTTGGCCTATATAAGATCAGATGTGCCACATTTCTAATTCCTATTTTTTTTCCAAATCTGATGGATTTTATTAATATTGTTTTAATGTTATTTTTTTTAAAGTTTTGGGGATGACTCCTTAAAATTGTTCTTTGCTGTAGATCAGAGAAGCCATTATTAAATTTCTGTTTCCCATACACATTATTTTAAGCTGTAGATGAAATAATTCCTAATCTTTTGTAAAAATATTGAGCACTTGGGGTATTTAGCTATGAGGAGATCTGATCTGCTACGCATGCTGAGGTTCTTCTGTCAACTGAGCACAAGTTATCAACATTTCTCTTGAAATGTAGACAGCAGATTGGGACAGTATGTTCTTACAGTCGTTAGGACATTGTCAAATATACAAAATAACATTACTGCATTTTTATGTGAAATTTTCATTTTACTAAATATTTCTAAAGATGCCAAGGTGATGGGAACTTTCAGCTGACTGAAATCTCCTCTTTATCCAGTGGTTTCAGGTGTTGTCAATCATGGGATGGTGTAAGATTCTGAAAATTCCTTGTTCATAAAATATATGGGTTTTTTGAGGCTTTAAAAATCCCTTATGATGCTTTTGCCCAACTTACTGAACTGTCCTATTGGATTTATATTGTCTAATTATCTGTAGGTTTGCTATTTATTACTTACTTTGAAATATGAGTGATAAAAGCCTTTACTGGTGATGTTACTTTGCAGATCATTAAAAGATGTTGGTAAGATATGTGGGGCCACAAAACTTGCTAGCTATATGTCTCAGATCCAGCATAAATATATTTCCTTGGGAAATTTCTTTAAGTGGTTACATTTTTTTCTTATCCTCTTTATCCTTTACTTCTATTGCATTAAAACTCAGGATAAAACCATCAAAGGTAATGAGCATTTATTTTAAGTTAGGGTACATCAGGCAGTTTGACATTTTATACCCATTTTCGTTTTCCTCAACTAAATGAGAGCTATATGCTGGAACAGGTCATGTCTCTTTCTGTCACAGTCCACCTTGTTTTGTGGTTGTCCAGCCTTGGATGCATAATGGAGATATGGGTACTTGTGCATAAAGAAACATGGCTTAAATGAACTGTAAAGCTCTGTGCTTTATTGAGCAGCACTTTCTGAACTTTTTTCCCCTGGGTGAATTATTCAGAAGATCTTTGTAAATGGTGCATAACTTCAAATTGGATCCATAGACTGTAGATCAGGTAATTGATTCTCCTCCCTAATTTCATTTGTTACATGATCACATTATTACTTTTTCTTTTTTGATTAAGTTTTTTTTTTAATTCATAGCATTACACAAATAATCTAAACCAAGTTCTAATATCTTAATCTCTTGTTAATTAAAATTTCCTCAGCTCACTTACATTGTCCATCATGCTGTCTTGTAAGGTCATTGCTTGCTAAATCAGAGCATGATTTCAGCTAAAGATGTCTTTTTAAATTTGGAAAAAGATTGAAGTTGATATTGGCATGAGATATGTTGGAAGTGATATTAGAAAAGTGATCAAAACCAACTGAAGAAAACCAGAAATAGGCAGAGAAATTCTAGAAGATTATGTACTAAGGTGTTTGGGGGGTTTTGTGGTGTTTTTTTTTTTTCTGTAGAAAACAGTTTCCTGTTCAGCTGCATTTTTTATTATTATTTTTCCAACAGGTTTCTGATGTGAAAGTTGCAAAGAGTTGAATTTCTCTTGAGATAAAAAATTACAATTAAATGGAGACTAGTTGATCAGCCATGACACAATGTTGTCAACATGAAATCAAAGGGGGGACAGTACATTTGCATTTGATGCCTTTGTAGAGCGTGATTATGCTAACAGCATGGAGCTCTCTCACTCCCCTAGGAGCACAAAGAAACTCCACAGCTGCAATTCTGAAATGCTTCCTGAAGAGGTGAAGATTACACCTGCTCCATGTTGTCTCCAAACTGTTTCTGTGCTAGAATAGCCTCTGGCTCTGCCCAGTGCGTGCGCTGCAGTTCCATGCTTACCTCCTGTGGATGTGCTATGGGATTAATGAACTCTATGACTGATTCAATTTTCATAATTAAATCATTTTCCCATAACTCAGAGTGAATAAAAGGATTTGATGCAGAGTTGTGTCATTCATGAGCATAACTGATATAATTTTGTAGCTTGCATTGTTGTTGTTTTGTGTTAAAAAAATGGAAACACAGGAAACATTTGGTATCGAGCTTTCCCAAAGTCCTAAGTCATTTGAGCAATACAAACCCCATGACTTTGTGTGTTCTTGTCTGTATAGAACATACAGATGTCAAAACTGACTGCTTGCATCTCAAAATCTCAGCAATTGCTGTGATTTACTGGTGTCTGTGGGAAATTTGGTAGGTGTATAAATTTATATATTTTTCTTGCATGTGTATCTCTTGTTGGATAGGTGCTAAAGTTCTCCAGCTGATCGACAGATATCTTCTGGGCACATTATTGAATTGTGTCTGTCTAAACCAATTTCTACACCTCTATGTAGTATTTGCAATGATAAACCAGGGAAATATCTATCCTTGTGAATAGAGGTCATTCCTATGAGTGTTGCATCAATCTGCTAAAAAGGATAAAAAGAGACAAGATGCAAAGGGAAAAATTCAGTGGCTAAGAACATGTTATATACATAGAGGACTTAAAAGCCAAAGTGGAAACATCAGCCCTCACTGTAACTCTGAGATCCATGCAGAGGAGGTTCAGTTGTTAGAAATAACTCCTTTTAGTGCAGGTGCAGAGATGCTTGGGTGCATGTATTAAGGAAGATTTCAAATAACTTTGAGATCAGAGAATGAAAATAATGCTGAACTGAAAGACTGTGAAATGTGTGATGAGGAAAACATTCACTTTTCGTTCTGTTCTCTATTATCTGTGGAAAAATAATTCTTTCCCATTCTGAAGGAAAATCCTTTCCATGAGAAGTGCCAGAGCAGGAGTCAGTGCCTTCACAAGCAGCAGGACTTGGGCTGTACCCAGCAAACAATGGCAGTTAGGGAAGGAAGAAAGGAAATTGCTAATTCCCAAGAAAGACCTCATCCTTCCCTTGAAATGAATCCTATTTGTACTGTTTTAAGGGGCAGAGACAAAATGGAGAGAAAACAGAGTTGAACTTCTCCGTCCTTTATGGAAAAAGTGTTCTGAAACACTAGGTTTTCCCTCTTACCCATAGTTCCCCTTTTCAAATACTTTTTTGAATTGAGAATGAATTAGTCCTTCAGTTGGGTGTTCCCCTCTGAAAAGGCAGAGAGGACTTTGAGACTATATTAGAGGTGCTTTTTATAATTACTTGCTAGAAACTAACACAAAAGAGAAGTGTGAACATGTTTGCTGGAGCCAGCAAAGTATAATGAGGGGAAAAGCCTTTCTTCTGATTCTTATTTTTATTATCAACACCAAAGAGCTCTAAGTCATAAACCAGGACCACATGGGGAGGTTATGATTCAAATGTAAGAGACAACACATGTATTGAGACAGCTGAAGGAGCACAAGCAAACAATGAGGCAATGTTGGTCAGTATGAGAGAATGCGTCTCAGTGCATTATTAGCTTAAACATTTTCTCATGTTTTTTTGTAGGCATCACAGCAAGAGAGTTTTAATGAGGGATTTGAAGGAAGATAATGAGGTTGTGTGGCAGATGCTTGGAAAAAATCACAGAGGAGCTTGTTTAAAAATATCTGACAAATGGGTAATGGAAGCCAACTTTATGGTCTAACTGGAGACAGAGCTCATTGGAGATGATAGGTAGGATGAAAATAAAGAAGAATAAAGGTGAAGGCAAATAGTTTATATCTGATTATTTAGAGAATGGTCTAACTGGAGACAGAGCTCATTGGAGATGATAGGTAGGATGAAAATAAAGAAGAATTTGAAGGTGAAGGCAAATAGTTTATATCTGACTATTTAGAAAACAATAAACAGACACTGGTCAAAAAGGCTGGCACTTTTGTTCCATTACATCCTGTGCGAGGGGATCTGAGTTAAACAGATGAACAGATGTTATGATGGATAGAATTTAAAGTGGATCATGACAGTGTGGAGGAGACTTTTGTGGGTGAACATCAATGGGCACTCATTAAAGGTGCTACGCAGAAATAAAAAAATTAGGCTGAAATATATTGCATTGGACATTGACTTGTTTACAAGTAAATGTGATCTAACTTTCTAAGGAACACGTGATAAGTTTTATATTTAAAAGACAAGCACTGTCTGGTGTTGAAAGAAAGTTGTGTCAGTGTGTAGATTGTTCCTCTTTTCTAGTATGGAAAGCTAAATATTTTTTGTCTGAATGAGGGCAATGAGGAAAGTTAAAAAGTAAATACATAGAAAAATACAGCATGAGTAGTCATAGCATTAGAAACTTCTGCTTGGTTTTCTTGAAGATATACTTAAGCCACCCCTTTACATTTTTTCAAAAGCTTCAGGTCTGGTTACTCTGATTTTTAAAATAATCCTAACAATTTAAAGTTCAGTTTCAAAAGTGATTATATTAAAATGCTTGCAGAAAAAAAGGTTCAGTGAAATTCAGGGGTTTAATACAGATGATCAAAGCAATCAGTACATGTCACAGTTGAGACCAGGTAGTTAATGGGAGATTTGAAAAAAAAAAAAAGGTGCACACAATGGATTTCTATTTTAGCTTTTATAGAAGAGGAAGGCAAATACATATTCTTTGTGGGAAGCCTAATCCTACAGAAAAGTCAACATGAGAAAAGACATGCTGAGCTGTTTTGTGAAGGAATGTTAACGTACATTGCATGGGAAGTCCATAAAGGTAGCTGGAGTAAGAAGCTAACATAATTAATGGACAGAACTTTTAAACATTAAATTAATGATATGCCTTAACATTCACAAGTGAGTGGGTGACAGATGCTGGAAATGGCTGTAAATTTCCTATGAGAGGAAGAAGAAATACTGAGGGAAATCAAGACCGTACCTGAACAGATGATCAGGATATTAGAATGTTTAAAGATTAGCAAAACTTCAGGGGCAGATGGAGTCTGTCCCAGAAATGAGAAACCCAAGAACCTATGCAAGCAGAGGCAACATCATATTATAACAGAAAATACTGGTAGACTTAAAAGTGGTGAGCAGAAACCGACAGGAAATTAATGATATTTAGGGATCACTTCTGCTCTTGAGGACAGTGACAGCTAAACATTCATTTTCAGAAAGGTATTTGTTTACAGGCATAACTCAGAAAGGGAAATAATTTAATTGTTTTAAGTAGTTGTCTCAGATTAAAAGTGAACTGGGGAGAGGAAGAAAGGCATGTAAATGCTGATGATTTTAAGAAGCTTTGTTTATAGCACAGTCTAAATGACAGGCCAGACTTTTAAAAGCTTTTCTAGCCAGCCAGCATCTCTTTGCATGTATATGTTTCTGGGACTTCCTTTTCAGAGCTGGTGACTCCTTGAAGTGTTCTGGGGGTTCAGTGGCACTAAGAAGGCTCTGCACACATCAGATCCGCAGTAGTGTTGGTGCCAGATTTAGTTCAATTTTGGTCAGCAGCAGCTGCAGCAACCACTGAGACCTTAATCTTATTTGGATAGGGGAAGGTGATTATCTTCAGGAGATGAAAGAGTTCTGGAGTTATCAGGCAATAAAAAAAACAAATGAAAGCAAATTACTTCAGCCATTTTGTGAGGATCAATGTACTGCTAATTTTCACTTACTAGAGTGACACAAATGAGGAGCATAAGTGAGTAAAACAGCAAAAAAGTGGAATTTGTGTAGGATTTGACATTTTGATACAGGTAAGTAAAGTAATTCACCTTAACTTGGGATAGCTCAGGAAGCGAGTCCAGCAAACTCCTTTCTACATAGAGGGTGAAAAATGTAAGAGAATTGTAGGAGGAACAAGAAAAAGCAAACACCCCAAAGTCACATGCAAATTAACATTAATCAGGAGGATGATCTAAATGAAAGACTTATAAGCATATAACTATTTTTTTACACAATTACTTATGTTATAACTGCAAAAGCCCAAAGGAACATTAAAATTCAATAAATACTGCATTGAATATAAATTATTTTAGCCTGCTATAAAAAAATCACAAAATCTGTGATACCAAAATTTCTATTGTCTGTGTAATTTTTAATCTTCTAGTTAGATCTTGATATACAGAAGATGTCCATATAAAAATATATGGGCTAATAATTCTGGAGAGGAAAGCATAAAGATCTGTGTTTATTTTAGCCACAGCACTTATTTCTAAAATGAAAATAAAAACATGTATGCCACCAGTTATGGTAACAATCAGTCATAAAACTTAGTGATGAACAAAATGTCATTAGTTCCATATTTAATTTGTCTTTGACCTGCTCTATTTAAATATAAAGCTGGTTGTTACAATCTAGCAACTCTGGAACGGCTGTGAGTACATCCCCTGAGTTTTTCTTGTCTAGTGGAAATGTCAAGATTATATTTTTTCTCTCTGTTTTTCCAGTACAATACCTCTTACAAGATCCAAAGTTCTTAACAGTGCTGATTGATGACCTAAGACCAAAGTCTATCAAAGTTAATTGTTTTGATCAATCCCTCTCTCCTCAGAAATTTTGGACTCGTGGCTTTTCCTTCAGTAAGAAATGATTTTTATTGTTTCCTCTTTACAGAATAACGGAGATAGACTTTTAATCAGACATCACCAGCAAAGAATTTGTTCCTTAGGAGAGAGAAACCCAATTTTCAGAGTCAAAGAAGATTTTGAGAAGTTCAGTGGTAGATGAGGAAATATCTTGCTAAAGGCCTCAGAGAATTCATGAAAGTGCAAGCTCAGAGAACTTAATATTATGTTTCATGGTTCTGGAGTCCGAAGGTCTAAACTGGGAGCTTAGAGACTTTACCAAGGAGGATGGATCATATATCACAAAACCCAAAATCTACAGACTCACTGGGAACCAATGGGGAGATTACTTTGTATTGTTGTTCAGTAATGAATAACAGGCTGCAAATGCTGAGGTGGGTTGGAGGTGAGAGTGCAGAAAATCTCCCCTTTTATGAAGAAACACATTCTGCCTAGAGAAAATGATGGCAAAAGTCTGGTACACTATTATCCCTTAGTGTTTCTGTTGTAAATAGTTGCAGTAGCTTCCCAGACTAAGCAAATTCTTTCTGCCATCCCATTGTCATTGCAGGCATCAACTGATCGCAGATGCCAGATCTGCAGCCTTTAAATCTTCCAAGTCAGACCTGCTTAGTTTGCTGACAAAAAGAAATTTCCCAATTCAGTACTGTGGAGTCAATAAAAATGTAGCTGTGGCAGAGCAAGGTGCATTCTCTTCTCCCTGATGTACCATAATCATCAAATTGTAAGCTAAGATACAGTTCCAGAAATAACGTTGCTTCTAATAGTTGATGTATGAAGCGGAAAGAACATAGTTAATTTGCAGAGTTGAATTTGAGCTTTCATGTCCATCAGACAGGAAAATCTGGTTTTGACTGCAGACTGAGAACATTTTAAATGGAAAGCCCTGATGGAAATATATATGGAATGCAAAGTGTTTATACGGTCAATTTTCTATCCAGATAAACCTTCTTATTTCTTCCTGTCAGTTTTACTGGGACTTTGTATTCATTTCCTTGCAGTTTTTCCTTGTATATTTTTCTGACTGTAAATTTTTTCATGGTTTCTTGTTTTTAAAGAGATATTCTGTGTCTTGCTGTATGAGAAACAGCACCTCTTTAATGACTTAATATAGGGGTTACAATCCAAATGACAAAAATATATAACTGCCATTGAAATATTAAATTTCTAATTTTTACTCCAGTCAGTGTTACTGTATGGGTCTTTCCTCATAGAAACAGTGATTTGGGACAAGATCTAAACATTAAGTCTTTGAGATATTTTCACCTTAAGCTGCATCCCTCCAGGACAGGCAGTGTCATTTTTGGATGTAAGAGGCTTATTGCAGTGGAATTTAAAATGTAAATTTCAGTATTCTCTAATAAAAAATTCCATGCTCTTGCTTTTTTTTCCCTGTGACGACTTTTGGTTGTTGTTTATTCACAAGTGGTCTTCAAACGCCTTGGATTTACATCATGGTAATGATAGGTGTGTTGGCTCTAACTGTGAAACAGCTGACACACAGTACCTGAGTCTTTTGTGATTACTTGCTCAGGTATCAGTGCCATCAGAGGTAGAGAGATACACAGCTAGCTGGCAGTGCAACTTCTGTATGGCCACATTTTTTCCCACTTGGATGCCTGTACCAAGATGTGCCACAGTATCTTTGGCTGGTTCTCCATTCTTAGCAGATGGCAGGAAGGAGCCGTGCATAGATGCCTTGGATACCTTTATACCAGGGTATATTTTTTCAGAAAAGGCTATTCTTGGAGATTAGAGAGGGTTTTTTTAGAATGTTGTCCAGCAGCTGCAGATGGACTAAACTGAGAATTTCTTGACAAAGCTCCTTTTATGAAGACTGAAGGTATTTACAGGAAATGGTTTGGTGAATTTGAGTTTCAAGTCTTCTTAAACATATTTGTTTGGTTCACAAGGGGCTTCTTTACTGCTAAGAAATGAAAGACAAAAACTTCTGGGTGCAGAGCAGGTGAGGTGGTAGTATGCCCATCTCCATTTACACAGTTGGTTATTTTTTGTTCTTCCAGTACAAATCTACTTAAATGTTGGCCATAAACCTTGGCTGCATTTTAATATTGGCTGTGTACTTGTGATCTTTCTCTACTGATGCTTAAAAAGGGCATTGACTCTTCCTTTTATTTGATTTCTGTCTGGAGCTATAAAATTAATCTCCCAGTGTCATGCTGCAATGAGCTGTGTCAGTGGAAGAGAGATAAGTTTCATTTTTTTTGCCTTAAAACTTCTTTCAAAGTTACAAAGAGTTGAACACATTTACTTTCTCTTTTCAATTTTAACAAAGCCCTTGTCTTTTTTCTGCATTTCTATTTTATCCATGTCATTTTGGTTCTTTTGTTTTATACTTCACATTTTTTCCAGACTCTTTTTTCCCCTGTTCAAGCCTAGTTTATAGTCTCTGACAGGATTCTTTCTATGCTATCTGCCAAAACATCTGTTCCTTTTCTGAATAAAAAGCTTGCTTCTCCAGAAAGTGTCACTCGGGTCCACACCAAGTATAAACCTTCATTCCTCTCTGTGACTTTGCCAGTGATGGACTGGGAAGCTTTGCATTCTTGTCTGTCTTGTCTCATTTTTCATTATGCCAAATTCAGTAGTGTAGTGGGGCAAAAAAATAATTTGTATTTAAATGTACACATTTCCTTTCAAAATATGCTAGTGCTTATATGTATTTTCTATTTTTAATCTTGCAATTACTTCCTGAATTTTTAACCAAAGCAAATACTTATTAATTTAAAATTGATTCTACTTAAAAAAAATTCTATTGCCTGTTCTTTTCTGCCAGGGCCACATTTTAATTACTACTCTCACTGAAAATCCAACACAACTATCCTTGATTCTTCTTGGATTCATTTTGGTAATTTTGCAGTTCTGCAGTCAAACCAATATTCAGAAAAAATTTGCCATGAGAAAATTATGTAACTTTCAATAATTTAATAATTCAAATGCAGTTGACTGATTTGCTTCTATTGTAAAGTTCTTAGACACCTTTAGGAAAAATTTAGTATTTCAAAAGAATGTTATTTTTATTTTGTGTTCCCACAGATAACAAAATCAATGTAACATTTTATACATGGTCAAAACTAGAATTGAATAATTTAAATTTTTTTCTCCAGTATGGATAAAATATTTATTGTTATCTATGTTGTGAAGTAAAGGAAAAAAATTGGTTTTCATATGTATTTGTCGGTGTTATAATTTGCAGTTGATTTGTTGCTGAGGTCATTGACCTTGGACTATAATAATACTAGGAAGAATAGTATAAGTTTGTGGTGAATAATTTTAAGTTCCTGCAACCTTTGAGTCTTAATGTGGTAAATAACATGAGACAACAATGGATAGAAACTTCCCTTTGGACTGCATCTGATTTACTAATTCAGTCCCCTGAAGTTTTAATTAATTTTTACAGAAATTAATGACTACTTTTTTGCTATTATTTTTTGTCTTTGCCAGGAATGTCTTCATTCTTTAGAGGAAAAATGTGTATTTCCATTGTAATATTTGTAGTAGTTACTTAGGGGTTTCCAGTGTCAATCTGGCATGGGGCTGGGGAGACACATTCTGTTTCATTGTTCCCTCTCTCTGCCAGACATAAAGAGAGTTTCTCCAGGTGGCAGAGATTTGATAAATGCTGGGAAGCTATGTAAAGAGAATTGCTAAGGAAATTGAATTCAACCCTTCTCCATGGCTTGATCCCCCCTAGAACAGGTGGCCTGGCACGTTGGCCACAAGTTCCTGTTGACTGCCTCCATCCAATACCTCAGTACCCTCGTGCTGGGGATTTGTTTGTGGAAGCTGGCAAGCTGCCTTCCTGGAGGAGCTGCAGCAACAGAAAGAGGGCTGGGAATGGTTCAAAAGTCCTGAGTCTTTTCATGGCTCTTGTGTTTTGCTGGTTCTTTGAAATGCTTAAGAAAGTTGGTGTGTGATTTGTTAAATGAAAATTTGTAAATTCTTAGTCAAAGAAGTATTTTCAACACAGCACACCTTCTCAGTCAGCTTTCCATGAGGACTTGCATGTGTCTCTTGCCAAGATCTTAGAGCAGAGGGAGTTTTTAAATTTTTGGCTTAAACTCCCAAAAATATTTATTTAAAAATAATTTTTTGTTACCTGTGTAGGCCTGTCTTAGTATGATCAAAACAGCAGAAAATGGGAAGTGTTCTCAATCCTGACAAATGTCAATTACTCATTTAATGAGTCGCTATTGACTGGGCTATTCAGTAACTGTGTGGAACAGATCAGAACTTCTGTTTACGATAGTGTAGTCCAGGAGTAACTCCAGTAAAGTGTAGTCAATGATTCCATTTTTATACTAGAAAACCAGCATTCTCTTTTTGTCCCTGGAGATGCAACCCAAGTGGCCGGAAGCCCATAAAACTGAGAGGTACCTTTAACATGCTCCTCTGTGAAGCCTGAACTCCGTTTTCATGGGAAATTACTCCCTCCAGTGAACAATTACAGTAATTTGTATTTATTTTGGCTGATCTACATTTTTCAATGGATAAAAATGAAGACAGTAGGGCACTGATATTACAAAAAATTCAGTACAGACCTCTGTGCAAGCTGTTTCCTGAACCAGTAAGCACAGAGCTGAATGGTGCCCCAGTTAAGGTCTACTAATAGGTGAATTTAATTATCTGCACAACTTCATGTCCACACAGTTTGCTTTGAGGGACCTTGCTAGTGTTTCTGTCTGAGATACTAATCAGTACAATCTCAGGGCAGTACACACTGCATTCCACTTTACAATGGCAATGCCCTCTTAAATATTACAGAAAAGTAAACATAATGCAGTACAGAAATCTTTAGTCAGGCTTAAAGCAGAAATGTGGTTCTAATCTTAGTTGCAGATATGACCCTCAATCCTGTTAAAAAACAATATATATTGACAAACACACGTAAGAGGCATGAAACTGTGTGACAAACCGTAACAGTATTAGGCACTGGTATTTACAGGAACATTATTATCAGTTAAATGTGATTTTAATATGGCAGAAAATGTGCAGGTAGAAGCTTGTGTTCTTCTGGTTTTAAACTTTGCATTAAGACCTGAGTGCATGATAAATCATACTGTCTCTACGTTTCTTCTCTCTTAATTAGCAAATCTTACTCTGATATGTAATTGAATGTAGATTTGAAAATAATAATGGAGAAAATTTAGATTTGGAGATAGAGAATTTAGAATAACCTAATTGTACTCAGAAGAATGATTCAAAGAAAATATTCTCCATGTTATAACTTGAAATCTGAGGAGGGGAAAAGCTTTTGTTCCTGTTTTATTTTTTTTTCTGTATGATCCTTTTTTAGAATGAAATTCAACACAAAGTGAATCTCAGCTGGTTTGGAATTATATTACCATCTGGGGAAAGATTTTGAAGCAAGCCAAAACTAACAGATTTTCACCAGCCCCTTAAGAATTCTAATTGCCAGGAGCTGGGCATTTCTTAGGAGCAAATTGACAGTGCAGTAGTGTGAGTCTGCAAGATTTGTCTTGGCTGCAAAGTCTTCTTGGCTGGAGAGACTTTTTTTGATTCATGTAGAATCACCTAGAGCTCAGCAGATATTTTTAATGTTTCTAGTTAGACAGTTTCTTCTACTTCATCTGGAAACTCTGGCCAAAACTGCAATTAACATTGTCAAATATGAGTGTACTCTTGATGATGTTGTTGGTTAAAGCCAGTGTTGAACACAGAGGGTCAAGCTGCATGCCTCGGGGGCTCTGTAGTGTACTTCGGAGTCCCTCGGTAAGGATTAGCAATTAAATTACTAGTTTGAGTCCAGGAAAGGTCAAGAGTGATTAACAATCTTTGTTCCATTGGTTAGTGGGAAACAGATGTAAAATGAAGTGATGATCAAAATTCAATTCCTAGTAGATATTTTACATCATAGACACCAAACTCCTAATGATCCCTTGTTAGCAATCTGATTAGAATGGACAGTAATTGAACAGGCATGCAGAACTGCCATGAAGCTTCTACTGCCATTCCCCATAACCAAAATTACTGCCATTTTTGGTCTCAAGGACAAGCTGAAAGTTTCAGCCTCTCTGTCTGAGATTTTTGTATTCTGTTTGGTTGTCTTTTACCCTGAGTGATACCAAATAATATTTTTGACCTAAAATAAAGCTGAAAATTATTTGAAGAGCTCTGAATGCAGAATAACCTGCATTTTAACTCTGGAAGATTTTATTTGATAATTTTAAATATACATGGTTGATCCACAGCTGGATTAATCTGACATGGATCTGCTGAAAAATTAGTTAAGCAGTAGTCAGTGAAGCCAGAAAAAGACCTGATTCTGCATTACACAAAGTACACAATCCTATTTAAGGTGCATAAGTTGTTTTAGAGAAAGTATAGAAAAAATTGTGGATATTATACATACAAGGCCTGCCCTTCTTTTTCTTGCCATCAAATACCTTAGGATGAGGTGACAGGTTGTATGTTAGGGGCTTGGAATGAGCAAGGGTTTGGGGCTGGGGGTTAGGCTTCAGGCATTTGCCTAGGGTTACTACCATGATATAGCACAACTTTAAATTCCAAAGCTTTGTATTCTCATACTCCTGTAACTAATGAGTGATAGAATGTCTTTCTTGTAAATATGATATCTTTTAGAGCAAATATGTACATGCTGTTCTCCATGGAAAGGCTGTTCTGAAATAACCAGGAAATCTGTTCTATTAATTCATCTAAGAATATTGCGGAATTACACTAGATAAAAGACCTTCTATATTTTAGCAATAAAATCCATAAGATAAATGGACAAAAAATTTTAATGGATGAATAAAAAAGCTTAAAATATTGTGTAACAAGTATCAGTTGGACTTTTTTTGCTGTTCTACAGTCTCTTGTCAGTTATGTATAGAGCAAACTAAGAAAGAAAACACTCTAAAAAGCTAATGACTTGAAAAAGTTCTTCTGGTTTCCTCTAAGTTTATAAAAATTATATAATTAGATTTTTATATAGTAAATTTGAAACAATGGAGAAATGTTCTTGTTATTCACTAGGTAGCTTATGTTCTACCCAGAGCTGGTGTTGATTGGCTGCTGAAAGATAAGGCATTCACATTTTGAAAGACATATTACAAAGTCTTCCAAATTGTGAGTCCAATTTTATTTCTTTTTTGTTGCTGTTTTATAATGACATTGCAACACAATAATCATACAAGACATGAGTATGATTATTTTCACTATCATTTTTTGGCAGAGGAACAAATCAAACATTTCTCATTAACAAGGGCAGATTTTCTTGCTCCTGTAGATAATTGGGACTACCTAATGGTCTACAAATGATTTTCAGGCTTGATGACACAACTGACTCCAAAACTGACTTTGTTTCCTTGAGCTTGCATCCTTTTTAAATTGGCATTACGTGTAAGTAATTATTGGAATTGGCCTTTTCATTGGTGCATACTGGATATGACATGGGAAAGAGAAGTCCAGAGATTTGTACTAGCTCTTAGCTCTGCAATTGAGTTAGAACATCACTAATATTTCTTCTTTTAGCTTTGCCTTTGTCAAATCTGTTTCAGTGAGAAATCTTGCTAGGTCAGAGATTATATGTGTTTAGCTTCCAGTATACCTTAACCCTGACCACAGGGAGGTCTGTGAGTGTTGCAGTAAGAGTAATAATATATAACACTAACTAGAGGTTATGAAAGGATGTCTATTCTGAAAATACATTTAGGAGAAACACAAGCAGGACTGTCATTTGCTACCTGAAAAATGGAACTGCTAAGCATTTATATTTAAATTAAATGCTTTTATGAGTTTATTGAATATTATTTAGCAAGGATATTATAATGAAGACATGTTACCTTCTGCCTTAGAGTTGGGGATATTATTGCTTTTTCATATTAATCTTTTGTATCAGCATTTGGCAGGTAACAAATGAAATTTGCTTGCTAATGTTAAATTGTTTTGTACTGCTGCTCTGCCACAAAGATACAGAAGGATGAGACAATGTAAAAAAGTTATTTGCGTTTTTGGGCAGACAGATGAATATAACAGTGATCTTGATCTGTCCTTGGTGAAATGTTTATTCTATGAAAGGCAAAGCACTTAATTCCTGTCTGAATCACTCCACTGAAATCTTGTTCATGCAGGAGACTGCACAAGTGGAAATGCAGAGAAAATTGGCTCAAATATTTCAGTGTGGTCAAGGTGTTGATGTTTAGAACTGTCAGATCAAAGCAGAGCAGACTCCATCAGTCAAAAAAGATGAAGGCTTCCTGAAACTTCATGTGAAAATTTGTGTTTGTCTATCCATTTTTTAGACTCCACTTCTTTTCCTAATTTGAGCAGATTTTGGACAAAGAATGCCTGATTGTCCCTGAAACCTGAATTTTTATACTCTAAGAATATGAAAACAGGGTCTTGACTAAGTAATGAAGCCCAAACTTGTAAGGATTCCATCTTAATTTTCCAGACTCCAATGGTGTCTTTAAATTTAGAAAAATCCTCTGGCAACCAAGATTTGCAGGTTTCACTGTAGTCTAAGCCTGTTTTGATATACTAATTGAATTTTTTTTACATACCTCAGAAGTACTTGGGATACAAGGTCAGTGTAATATATGTTATGCTTTTATTCTTTATGTAGGATAAGTTATGTAATAACATCACTACTTTATTACTCTGCAGTCATTTTGTTACTATGCAACTTAAAATATTTTTGCCATCAACATTTGGAGAAAGCTCATAGATATGTGGCACTATATTATAATCTGCCTGTAAGACTCCATTTTCTCTAGTCACCCTGTCAAGAAGTGAAGTGATAGATCAAGACACTGGAACTAGCTTTGAGGTGAGCTGGTAAACAGAAAATGCTTTGTATTTGCATTAGAATTGCTGCAATATTTCGCTTTATGAGCTGAGTTAATACTTCTTGCTAATTGGAAGAGTCTGGACCTTTTATGAAGGCTGAAGGCTGAGAAAGTCTCTGAAGGGTTTATGAAACTGGTCCTCAAATCTTGTTTAAAAAATAGAAGTCTTTCTGTTATTTGAAGGTGTTCAGCAAAAGTCAGCAGGCATAAAATAATCCCAAAGATGTAAATTTAGTAGACCTTGGGCTGTCTTGTATTTAACTTGCTTCAGTACATCTGAATAAGGATTTAAACTGATGTATCAGAGCTACTCACTAGAAGACTCATGGCCTTCATAGACAAGTTGACAGTGCTGCTCATCCTAGAAGCTGGCATGCTGGGGCAATATTCATGTATTCTCTTCCCAAGTTTTTTGTTACAGTGTGAAAAACTTAGCAATGAATAACCTCCTTCAACTTATGTGTCAATGCCCAAAGGACTCTTAACTCATCTCAATTTAAATTAATGACCTTAGTGATAGTATTAGCAATTGGACCATGGCTCTCATGAGCCAGCTATTTGCATATGGAATTTGATTAATCCTGCTGGCTATCAATTTTCATTTTTAATTAGGTGTGTTACTATTGCAGGAGAAAATACAAGACTACTATCAGGCAGCAACAATGTTGATTTTCTGTTGAGCATTCTACTCTGTTTGGCTGTGGTAAATTCCCTGACAATATCTGTCTGGATCAGCTCAGAAAGGTACCATAGACCTCAAAACAGGTCTGTGCAAGCTCAGTGATAGCACAAAGGAGCACCATATAGATTGAATATTATAGTTTATAGGACGTAGAGAAATTGGTTTATGGTATCGCCTTCCAGTACTCAGTAGCTCTACTCCTCTTAATGGCATAATAATCTCTTGTAATGCAGTGTCCAGGGTCACATAAAGACCAGCTCTGCAGGCAAGTGTGGCTAAGACTTTTACTGAGGCTGCTTGGTTTTCCTGCATCCTTACTGAGCAAGTGTACACTGATGACAGAGTCCTGCTCAGATTTGGATCAAGGCTAAATTTTGCCTGGATCTTGTAAATATGTAACATGTGGTGTCTCCTGATTTCCAACAGGCCAATCCATATTTCTTTGACATCTTTGCACTTTGGGAACATTGCAGCATGTTTGTGTATGTCCTCGCCAGGAAAACAATGCTCAGAACTTGGCTTGCCTAACAGAGCTGGTGCCCACATGCTGCTTACCGCTGAGCATACCCCTGTAAGAATTAGCAGACCTTGACAAAACCATCGAGAAAATCTCAATAAAAATTAATTGAATATACTTGCAATGGAATAGCTGCTTAATGCTTCCCTTCTTTACCAGAACAACTTTAACGAAATACACCTCTCTCCTCAGAAATGAATTTTAATAGCTGTTGATAACCACTGAACAAAAAAAAAAAAGAATGATCAATACCTATTAAACAATCACAGTTAGAAAGGCAGTATGTTTCTGTATCTGGTTAGAATTCAAAGAGAGAAAAACCTTCTTCTCTGAGATCACAAAAAACTTCTGAGAAGTTAGTATGTGTATGCAGCAAGGGCATAAGGTGAAGATGAAGCATAAAATATGCTAGCATAAAAGCTAGTAGGGGTATGTCAAACTCTGAATGTTGGAACAGATTCCTCCATGTTTCCAAAATGCCCTTCCTGAAGTATTCAACTGTTTGTAATCAATGAATAACTCATGGTAAAGAACAGGGAATTCTGATGAAAGGAATTTGTATTTTTGCTATAGAATTTCTTGTAATTGTGGGAGCCCCTTCCACCACCCCCTGCCACCGCTCCCAGCATCTCATATAGATATAAAATTCCTTTGTGTGGCAATGTGCACTCTGCCAACATCAGTGGGAGTTAAATCTCCTCAAATGACATCTTTGTTCAAATTCAGATTTCTAGGAAGCAAGCATGAATATCTGTGTGGAAAGTGACTCAGCTGTATCAACATTCTAATGCTTTGCTCTGGAAAAAATATAGTATCAGACACAGGAGCAACCCAAACTCTTTGGGTGGATTTAATTTTATTTAAATTTTGCATTGACTGGATGATTGGAAACGTCATGTAGGAAATGAGCACTATTAGTAGAGTATGTTAATAGTGCACAGTGGCCTTGTCCATTATATAGTACCAGGATATGTAATGTTATAATATTTTTCACTTTCTTCAGAAGATACGGTTACTCATATGGCAATGGATATTTTCTTCAGTGTGTTACATGAAAAGCAAACCATAGTGCAAATTTTGATTAAAATGTTGCTCTGTGGCCTTTCATATAAAATCTAATTTTATTTAATATTACTTTCTACATGTATGCAGAAAATGGCAAGCTAATATTAATAAAAGAAGGCTTACAGGAATGTGGAACAAGAACAATAGATCCCCGTCAAAATTTATTTACCTAGCTAGACTTTCATTTCAAAGTTAGCAGCACTCTGTGATACTGGCATAATACAGGGGTCTTAAAACTCTGTTAGACATTTTTAACCCATTTTAATTTATTCCATGGTAGTTTAATCCCCTGCTGAACAGGGATGGGGTGAATTTTCAAAAGTCATAATCCACTGAAGTAAAAAATCTGTAATGACAACATAGACAGCAGGCTTCAAGAGTTTAGTTTAAATTATTTCCAAAAATGTTAAATGTAGGGCAAGAGTTAATAGGATATTTCATACAGTTATATTTCAATCCTTTTCCAAATCTTTATACATTCATTTGCATCTCTGCCATCAGAAATACTTGGGCTCGAGTTCTGTTCTTTTAAGGCAAAAACCAGAAGGCTGTAAAATTCTAATGTGAAGATTTTCACAGGGTATTGTAACTCATTTGGTCCTTCAGTTCACAGAGTTTTATATGTGGTAGCATAATATTTTCTAAACTGAAAAAGAAATGACATTTTATAAACTGAGCACCTTCCATTCTGTCTTAACTGGGCACAAAAATGAAATTAAGATACATAATAATACCACACTTCATCCTTCTGCTCCTCTAGGATTTTTATGATTGACTTTATTGGTGAGTGAAAATTCGGCCCACAAATTGATTGGGAAAAGTTCATGCATTTCCTATGTACTTGAAACCTACAGTTTTACACTCTGCCTTGACTATACCTTTGGATCTGCCTAGTTCTGGAAGTAGCTGCAACTCAGACAACACCTTATCTTCTGTAACCAGGAAGCTCCTCTAGTGCCAGCCATAGATGTTTACAGCTTTGCTTGGCCTCAGCATCCAGGCACCAAACTGCTGCCTGAACCCCATGGGAAAAATGCTGCCTCCTTCCTAGGTTTTGTTGTGTCATGCTGGACCAGATTTTGGGTGGCACCAGATAAAGCTGGCAGGTGACTTGTTCAAAACAACAGGTGAGAAAGTTCTGAGAGTCTGAAGTAGAGATGAGGTGGTAGGGTGTTTCACAGAGTAGTAGATTCATACAGAAAAAGATGAGTGCTTGCAAGCCATATTTATTGAAAATTAATTAGTTCATAGCCCCACCCACAACTTAAGAAGTCTTTGATCAGCAAAGGCTTGAAAATGAAAACTATTTTCTGGTACAAATAGTGTATTCCTCCCTTCATTTTGCATTCCTTGATAAAATCAACATTTAGTCATTGTTGAATGCATGGTGCAGGGCCAGAGAGACTTCCATTTTAGCTTGCTTGCTAACTCTTTCAAACTCTTAAATTAAATAGACAATGGCAATAATTTCCTTTTTTCTTTTTGTCCTCTAAAAGCTACATGTTTGGAGAGAAAACAATGGGTTTTCTTCTTTGAAAAGCAGCAGTGACAGTGACTGTCTTTGCTACTGCTTTCCAGGAAAAGGGTGGAACAAATTGTAGGGCTGACTTTTCATCGTTTCCTGTTGTGGCTCTGTGATTCTGGTTCTTGGTTCAAAGGTCCCAGTCTTATCCAGGCAGATAGAGGAGCCTGGATGTTTAATTCTAAGTCTGATTTCCACTCTGAAAGTCTGTGAAAGAATAAAGAAAATCTTTCTATATATCTGACTGTCACACGGGAGAAGGCAGCACTTGCAGAATGAGGCAGAGAAAAAAGAGGAAGAGAAAAATATCCATTAGGACACTGCTACTAGAAGAAATGTCCTTGTAATTACAGTCTAAGTCTGATTGATTTAAAGTACCTATCTGTCTTAGATGACTAAACACTTCTTAAAAGCCTGCTTACTAAACAATTCTTTTAGTCACTAGTGAATGAAACAGGATCAAGAAGACTAATTTTTCAGATTCTAAATACTTGTGAAAATCTTTCATGTGATTAAAGCAAGCTCAAAAGATAATAGAATAGTACAAATTTACACTGTTTCTTACAGGAAACCTCCAGATGGGGAATCTCCTCTATCTAAAAGGAGGAGCAATACCAGCAAGTGTGCATGCCTTGTTCTATGAATACCACATCACTTCATCGGCCTCAGCATGCTTACTGATGTACAGGGAGAAGTGCACTTCAGCAGGACTGGAGAATTGCAGAAGGCACTTGCACAGAGCATTCATTGTCCTGCTTCCAGCCTACAGCCTTTGGTTCTCTCCATAGAATTGTCTCCAGGACAAGTTATGCATCATAGGTCAGATTGTTCTTGGTTACTATTGGGTGACTGAGTGAAGAGCATTTATTACATTTGGAAAGCTCAACAATTCGTGGAGGTAGAAGACACAATCCATTCTGTTTCTCTCTTGATTAGAGCAGACCTAGAATTCCAGGTGAATGAATAGATCAGTGAATCCCACCCAAGGTCATAGACTAGACTGGCAAAGAATATGGTATAATTCAGGACCTAACAGCTGGCAAGCCACCAGATTTTTCATCAGTCTGTTACTATTCACAGGGCTTGTGGCAGTATCACAGCTTAGCCCACAGTCCAGGAATGGAAGGGAGAGGAAAGGAAACTAATTCTTAAGGATTTTTATTGGGCCCAAACACTTAAGCTGCTTTACCATCTTTGATTTTCCTGAAAATTATTTGAGACTAGCTAGTTTTCAGAATTATTTCTAAGGCAACTTACATTGTGTAAAAAGCACTGTAAAATTATAATTTTTATACCTTTTTTCTTTCGCAGAACAGCCATTCCAATATCTTAATATTTTATGATAACAACTGTAAAGAATTATAATGCATCTGAACAATGCTGTGTTGCTACTGTTTTATTAGTACTGTCATCTTTCTGTGGGTACAAATTTTCTAATTAGTCTTTGATTCTTAATCAGATCTCAAAGAGATATCAGGTGATACAGTCACTGTAATTTCAATGATGTTAAATTTCACTGAATTTATATCAGCTGTTGTCAGTTGAATTTATATCAACTTGTCTTGTCTTTCATAACTGCTGTAGTGTGAATGATGAAAAAAGCTCAGGTAGCTACATTTTTGTTTTAACAAGAGCCATTTGAAGCAACAATTATGGCTCATAGATTAAAACTAGAAAAATACAGAATTTAAAGCTGAGCTGAGCATGGTTAATAGAAGTATTATGAATTTTGTGACTTCTAAATATGTTCTATACAAAAAGTGCAGTAACAGTGTATATAAGTTCATGTAAGTTCAATCACTTAACCTAGTGATAGTAAAAAACCACATTTCCTCTGTTTTCTGTGTAACAACAAATTATAATTTTTTATGCTTAAGTGAATGATCCAAAGTTATTATTTTAGAAAATATTATTAAAATCTTCAGATGATTCTTTTTATATGGTAAATAATTAATTCAGTGCTCTTTTATGACCAAACCCAAATAAAATATTATAAATTAATGGAGAAAAAGGACAGAACAAATAATGGAAGGCCATATTTTCCATCACACAGGACCATGGTTGTGCTGCGTCCTGAACACCATGTACCAATCTCCTCATTTTAAAGACAGAACTGGGAGTTAAGAAGGACAAAAAGGAAATTCAAAGGTATAGGTATAGATTAACTTATGTACAAGGATTATTTGCAGGATTCAGGAGGCTGTTAGTCAGGCTGGAAAAGAGATCAATATCTGATTACTATTATGAATGCAATAATATATAGTTGAGGCATGTACTAGTGAGTTAAATTCTTCATGCAGCAAGGAACCATCAAATTTTCCACTCTGTGGTATTTGTAGAAAAAATACCTAATGTATAGCAACAAAGAGAAGTAATGAGGAGCATGAGAAATTTGGATAGTGACAGAATTTTCCACATGAAGGGTTTTCCAAAGAAGGTGTCAGGAACCAGGCTCAAAATAAACCATAGGAGGAAACAGAGCAGTGGAACTCATTGCTGAAGTATCTTATGAGTGTTAAAAGTTTACAAAGGGTCAAAGTGAACAAATGCACAGAAGATCAGTCTGTTTAGAGTTACTGAAACAAAAAACTCATTTGGTCCTTCAGTTCACAGACTTTAATATGTGATAGCATAATATTGTAAAATTGAAAGGGAAATGATGAAACAGAAAACATATACAGAAACCATATCTAGGAGAGGAAACTAGAATTATTGAGCAGCTGGGAAGAAATTAGGGGTCTGTAATACGCTTGCCATGTTCTTGCCCTTCTCCATCTCTTACTGTTGCTATTGGAGACAAGATGATTTTTCTAAATGACTCTTTGGTTTGATCCTGCATAGCCACTTTTGACTTCTCATTTGACACTGTAGATCATGGGTTACTGCCCTGTTTGTCAGAATCATCTGAGTTTGCAGTTTTTTTGAATGGCCAACACTCATTCTTTTCATGTTGTTCAGCAAAAAGTTTTGTAATTTAAAACCAGAGAGGCCTGTTTCAGTGAAATATCCATGTATGTGTTTTTTTGTTTTTGTCCTTTCTTTCCAAAGTGTCCATTTAAGAGATACAGGTCCTTCAGTGTGTTTCACTCTCTCCCATTATAATCATATCTCCTTTAATTTGCATTCTCAGTTTCTCACCAAAGAAACTCTTGTTTAGTACCAAATATCTGTAGAACATTGACTTTGACTTTTCTGGAAATTATTCACTGAATAAAATATTTCCATGCCATAAGTTCGTACAATGTGTAACTTCGTGCAATGTGTAGATGCCTGCAGGAAGAAAAATGGATCTAAAAGGAAGAGTAAACTTGGTCTTGTTTTCTCTCTACCCATTGCATAAACAGGATGAATATAAGGAGACAGGATTCAGTGGCCACTTTCTCTGTGGTGTCCTGCCTTGATGATGGCCCAACTTATTGGAATGTCCATCAATACTCTCTTGCCTTTGTTGTATCTGAGATATCTTACTGAGGAAAGAAAATTCTGAATTCTATTATACAGAGCATTCGCAAACACAGTGCTGCCAAATTCTTACAGTGCTATGCCAATAAAAACAGGTTTTTGATTAGTTATTTACCTGAAGAGAGAGAATTTTCCACCTTGAGTATTAGATTGTTTGTTTGCATTTTCATTTGCTCTGAAGTAGTCATATATTCAGAGCAATAAATGCATAATTTCTAAACCAATACTGTAATTATAGGCAATGAATTGTAGTAGAGTTAGAACAAAAGGAAAAGAGTGAGAAATCAAGATGCATTCTGCACCTTTTTGAATTAATATTTTTATAAAATCTCAAACTGATCAGTCTTAAATTATGTGGTTGATTTTACACTGAGAAGGGGACCTAAATCACCACTTGAAGCCTTCATGGTTTCTTGAAATTCCTTTTTAACTTCATTTTCTCTGCTGCAAATGTTAAGGTTTGACTTGGCAAAGCATTCATGGCTCAGTGTCTTGAAAGAGAACTCTAAAATTTCTGAGATAAATAAATTTCTCATCCTTTGGGAAGTCCTAAAAGAACTACATATATTAATTAAAATATGCTTAATGAAGCTAAATATTAAACAAATTCATCACCCTCAAAACATAGGATACAAAATGAATGGAGTATTTTAAGAGATTAAAAATTAATTGCAGATCAATTTCTGTGTCTTTTTAATGATGCTTTCTGATATTGTGCCCAATGAAACCAATGCCTCCTTCTTCAAAGAAGAAGTAGAAGAAATGGAATAACAATTTGTCAGTATCTGTTGGAAAAGAGTTGCCAGACAGTAGTAAAAACTCCCGGTGTTTTTTTGGTATCAGTAGACTTTATTAGGTGGTGGAAATACATACTTTCCAGTAAAAGTACAAGACCAGAACCAAATATCACTCTGCCATACTTAATAGGTTCTTTGCCAGTGACACTTGTAGCACTAGATAAGCACTTCTAAATTTTTTTGCTCCTTACTGTTTTTCTATACAAACATTTCTGCCATCCTCATCATTCAGAATCACTTCTGGCTATCAGTTGTGGAAGAAATCCCCCTACTCAGCCCTTTTGCAACACTGATTTATTACACTGCAGTGGTATTTTGGATTAACACTGTTGAGAAGCTAAGCACCTCACAGTTCTTTGTTTACTTTCCCCTTTTCCCCAGTGGGATGGGGAAGAGGAATGGAAGAATAAAAAGAATAAAAGCAAGAAAACTTGGGAGTCAAGATAAATAAAAGTTTAACTGAAGGATAAATAGAAGAAGAAGAAGAAGAAGAAGAAGAAGAAGAAGAAGAAGAAGAAGAAGAAGAAGAAGAAGAAGAAAACAAACCAGAACAAGTGATAGATACAAAGGCAACACTCAACACACAACCTACAACCAGATCCTCAAGAAAAGATGGATACCTCCTCTACATCCTCACTCTTTTAATTGCTAAGATATTATAGAATATCTCTGGTGAATTCAGGTTCTCTGCTCTGTTGTGTCCATTCCCAATCCATTGTACACATCCCTAGTCTATTCACTTAGGAGATTGAGAAAGAAACAGAGAAGGCCTTGGTGCTTTACACTGTTCAGCTAGAGCTAGAACATTAGTGTGTTACCAGCATTTGGGTCAAAAGCCTCAACCACAGCACCATATGAGTTGCTATGAAGTAAATGGACTCCATCCTAGACAGAGCCATTAATACTGGGCCAAAAGTTTCAATATTTCATCTAAGAGTGACACTTGGCTATGGAAAAGGAGGTAAAACTGGTTATAGTGAACTAATTGATAAAGTAGAGTATGCAAGTTTCTGAATTATATATAGGTATCCTCAAGGAAGAGGACAGGAAAACCACCATAGAATTTACGCTGCTCCATGTTTTATTATCCACTTTAAATTGGTTCTTTTTCCATGAATCCCTAAAATAGGTCTATGTTTAAGCTTAACAATACTAAGTGCAAACCCTCATGCCTTTGCATACTCTCATATTATTGCAACATTGTGTTTGGGAAGAAGAGAGATTGAAGAAAAAGGAATCAGTTCCTGTGAAAGAACTGCTGCATTTGCAGAAATTCTATTACACAGCAATGCTCTGTGTTATTGGGTGTGTGAATCTCTGAGGATACTTTCTATAGTGTATAGTATACTAGCAGTATATGAAAAAGAAGTTGGATGGAAAATTTTAGTGAAGCACAATGAATTCTAGAGCTTTTTTCATTAATGCTTGTGGGCTGTTATTTTAGTGCTAACATGGACTCTTGAGTAGGAAGGACAGGTTCTGGCCTTTACTCATGAATGCAACCAGTTATCCACACTGAAAATTACAAACAGAGGTCTCAGAGCTAACTGCACAGCCAGAAATCTTTCAGGTATTACAAAATCGATGACAGCAACAATCAGTTGTATCTGTTAGATTGGATATGTAGCAGTATAGAATGCATGTAGCCTAAATCATCCATTTCCATGAAATACGTTTGCTTTCAAAAAACCATGTATAGGATCAGTCATCAATCATTTCAGAAAATTTTCTCCTTTTCCTGAGTCTTCGGTTTCACATAACTGAAAAAAAAGAGACACATATGTTAAAGGTTTTTAAACTCTTACATATTGTTACATGGAATTGGTAGTCTGATCCTATGAAATGTAAATCATTAGACGAAGAGACGAAAACGAAGGAAAAACAAACTGTAAGGAAAGCAAATGAGAGTGGTAAGCAGTCTGTATCCTACCTACAGATCGCTGGTTTACTAGCTCTGCTAGCTAACTGCTTAGATTCATTGTGGGTTGACAGATTAATTCTAGACAGGCACATTTTTCCTTTTAACCACATTTCTTTTCTTATTTTGCCCTCCTTCCCCATATGCCATAGAAAAAAAAATATATTCTGAGTCTCTTTCTCTCTCCCTGTGACATTTTCATTGCTGCTTCATTAACCAGTGCACCATCAGTGCATTTTATTATTGCCTCTCTCCTGGCCTACTGTGTTATTACTAAGATGCAGCTATGAGCTGGCTATCAAAATGCTAGTCTGTGTTTTAATCCTTCTGTCCATTCAAAAGAGGGGGAAGTTGTCTTTTTGGTAAAATCCTGAATTAAATCCATATTTTATCTATTATCCTTACTGGCCCCACATGAAATGGATTGGGCAGGTATAGTGGAGGATGTGACAGATTTATTTTCCTATTTATTTGTTGTAAAAGGCTGGGGGCATATCTCCTGTGTGATCAGTGTATTAAGACAATTTAGACTGATTTTATCTCTGTGTCTTCAAATGACCTTGGAAAACTACTGAAGTTAATGAAATTGTGTTTCAATTTCATGATTGTTAAGAAATGAAAAGGCCATGCTGTGATAGATATTCTCTGTGACATATACCTCCAGTTGTACGAGTAGGGAGGGGACATGATTTAAATACTTTCTGGTTTCCAATAGGTTTCCTAGGTATGGAATGCACTAAATTCATTTTTAAGTGAAGAGAAAGATATAACTGCAAGCATGATGGAAGCACATAAATCAGTGCCAGAACACAGACGAATAAAACAGGTGTATTTGGAATCTCATATGTAGCCATGAAAAGGCAAATAAGAAACTTGATGGCCTCTTCAAGGCAGTGCAAATGTTAAAAAATTGGACAGTGTGTGTGGTGCAAATTTTAGGGGGAATGGGACTATATATGTTGTCAGTCCCTTTCCATCCACCCTGCACAAATTCCAGCCCTCCCAGGTACACTCTGTCAGAGCTCTCTGCCAGTGCTGCATGTTAGACAGCTGCAAGCCTGCATCTGTTCTCTGTTTTCCACTCAATTAAAGCAAAGAGAAAAAAATATAAATAAGACAAATTGTTCTGACAGTAAATTTAGCGAAAAACTATGTCTGAAATATATGATTCTGTAGGAACTTGGTTATTACTGCCTTAAAATTTTTGCCTTTTTTTTTTTTGGTAACTATACAAAAGACTTTCTGTCTTACGCAGTTCACTATTTAATTTGGGCAGGAAATGGTGAAAAAAGAAGTGATGTGAGAAAGGAGAAATGCTTGTCATATTAGATACAGACAAGGCAAACCAGTAGTAGGTCCATAAGGGATTATTAGAAAAGGCTGTGATTCCTCTTGCACTAAATGATGTGGAGTACACTGTATGTATATCTGTCAACTCAAAACTCATTAAAATTTTCATTATTCTGTTATTTATATTGTAGTTGTGACTGAAGATCCCAGTCAAGAACATAGACCCATAGCCCAATGAGTATTCATAAAAGGAGTAGGGAAATTGTATTATTATTATTAGATTCATAATGACATGGACTCCAAGCATGGTCAGGCTGGCACCACCAAGACAGCACCCTGACAGTGGACTCCAGGGGCAGCAAAAGTAAATGAATGTGTCTCTGATGGTAGGAGACACAGCAACCTTGCAGAGTGAGCATTCAAGCAAGAACACTTCACTCTGAGATGCCACATACAGCCTGAAGGATGACAAGACTGTGTAACTCAGTTTTGTAGTAATTTATTACACACTCATCACTTACAGACATCGTAACAGACAAATAATGTGAATGTCTGTGATTAAATCTGAAGGCCAATTAAAAAAACTGGCAAAGGAGAATTGAGTAATAACTACTTGGAAAGTATCGGAAAACAGACAATTCTCTTTTGGTTTACTGAGTAGAGAGGTACAATTTAATGTCTCAAAAAATTTCTCTGTGATTAAAAAATCTGGTTATTTTGGTCCCAGGTGTAAATGGTGGGGTTTGTGTCACATATCTAAATATATTGTTTCTTTCTTCTACCCTTCTCTTTCAGGTTACCTGTGCAAATTTAACAAATGGAGGAAAAACAGAACTTCTAAAATCAGGAAGCTCCAAATCCACACTAAAGCACATATGGACAGAAAGCAGCAAAGACTTGTCCATCAGCCGACTGCTGTCACAGACTTTTCGTGGAAAGGAAAATGATACAGATTTGGACCTGCGATACGATGCCCCAGAAACTTATTCTGAACAAGATCTCTGGGACTGGCTGAGGAACTCCACAGATCTGCAAGAGCCTCGGCCCAGAGCAAAGAGACGGCCCATCGTCAAGACTGGGAAATTTAAGAAAATGTTTGGCTGGGGAGATTTTCATTCCAACATCAAGACTGTGAAGCTAAATTTGTTAATAACAGGGAAAATCGTTGACCATGGCAATGGGACGTTTAGTGTTTACTTCAGGCATAACTCCACTGGTCAAGGAAATGTATCTGTGAGCCTAGTGCCCCCTACAAAAATAGTGGAATTTGACTTGGCACAACAGACAGTGATTGATGCCAAAGATTCCAAGTCCTTTAACTGTCGAATCGAGTACGAAAAGGTTGACAAGGCTACCAAGAATACTCTCTGCAACTATGACCCTTCAAAAACCTGTTATCAGGAGCAGACCCAGAGCCATGTGTCATGGCTCTGCTCCAAGCCCTTTAAAGTAATCTGTATTTACATTTCCTTTTATAGTACAGATTATAAACTAGTACAGAAGGTGTGTCCTGATTACAACTACCACAGTGACACACCCTACTTCCCTTCAGGGTGAGGACCAACTTGTGTCTGAGACTGAAGCCTGGGGAATAAAAGAGGTCGAATAACAGGGCTGTAACCTCAAGGAGGAAGGCCACATCTATTGCCTGGAATGTGTCTACCTGCTGCTGCTGATGTCAAATGGCTGCAAATATGTTAGTGGAAAACAATCTAATGTAATTTTTGCCCAGTCAGCTCCATGTATCCATCTAGGTGTAAATCACTATGGATTTGAAATAAAACCATACACATACACAGAGACGCACACACTTTTCAGCGCACATTATTGAGATTCCTGTTAAGAAATCTTTCATTGTCTGATACCTAAGGATTCAGCATAACCTATCATCAAGCAAAATGGATTAACTAGACAGTACAAGGTTTCTAAGGCAGACTGTTATGGAAATCTCCTTGAAACTCCTTTGAGTACATGCCAATCAATAATCCCCACTCATGCGTTCTACTGCTTGGAGCAGCTGTACTGGTAAATAATACTGTAGGAATAAATACTTGTTAAAATGGGAAAAAGTGTGTTTAGGGTTCAGTATTCCATATTATACGAACACAGCAAAGTGTCATGACTTTTCCCAGCACACAGCAGGCACATTCAAGGTGGTGTTGGTGGCTCTTTTTCCATGGAGCAAGCCTGTTTCTAGTAAAGATGGGCAAACATTTGAAATTTACATGTGAGCAGACATTTTGGTTTAATGTTTCTCTGACTCTTTAAGCTCTGATTCTTTAAACTTGTTTGAGTTTAGGCCAGCTAAACTACTTAAAAACTGGAATTGATCTCTAAGAAGGAAAATGCCTGGCGGAGAACATGTAAGTTATAAGTGGCTGTCTTATCTTTATTACAAAATATTGTAACAAATTCAATATCCTAGTCTTCATTTGTATGAATGGTTTGTATTGTACATAATTTAACCAGTGTTATTTGAGCTGCTTATTAATATTAACTTGTAATTGTCTCTCTGCTTGTTATTGTTTAAAACAATCAAGGAAATGAGGAATCCATTTTATCAATGTAGCTGTAAACTCCATTAAAAGACAGAACTATGTACAAAGCATTTATTCAGCTAAAGTATTGTTGAAAGCTATACATATACAACATTACAGTCTGTCTGTATTTAGATATTTTATTTCCAGAGGGAAAAAAATGAACTGTACATAAAAATAAAAAATCTTAAAGTTGAGTTTCAATATGTACTGTGTAGATAGTAGTTTAAATAGTTCTGACAAGCGGGTAATACTCCAAGTCTAATATGATTTTCAATATTGTCTCTTCGCATATGTACATATATAGACATCTATTTATGAATTTGTGTGTGTGAGTATTTGTGTGTGCATAATTTCATGTGTGTGTGTGTGCAAATACATATATATGTTGAATACATAAAACTTTCTTGAGCCCTATTCCTAGCAAGCAGATCTTATTACTGAAAGTCTTGCTAGTTCAAGCAGAAGCCCCCACTCCGATAAGAAATTACAGGTGCAGGGCTTTGTTTAAAATGAGTCATTATAATTTAGAAGTGGGAAAACATAGAGCCACTCTCTGTGTACAAAGGCCTGTCTTTGCCTTAATTCTAGCCTCCTGTGAGGTACTGATCTCTATGGAATGAAGAGATCCCTTTTTATGGTACTAGGGAATTTTCTTCCTGTAAGAAAAAGCTCATAGCTTTTATATATATATATATATTTTGTGGATAGTGGCAGACTTTACCCCCAACATCCAGAGAACCAGCAACTGTAAGAAGTCCTTGCCTAAAAAGGCTGCCCAAAGAACTCAGTATTTCATATCATATCTTTCAGAATTGTCATTCCTGGAAATGTTTTCTTTCCCCTTCCACCCTTGCCCCCATGTTCTGTGCTCTTGGGTCACAGCTTCAGATGCAAACAAATACGGGTCAGCTTCCAACTATGCGCAGCATTATGAACAGCTTCTCTAAAATCCCAATAAACACTCCACTAGCGTTTCAAGAACAGAAAAGTTCAAAACAACTACCAGTCAAGGACCTCTTTTGCTGAAATGTGCAGAACCTAAATGAGAATGGAACAAAGCAAATAAATAATGGTATTGAAAGTAAATGTTTTCCCTGATGTACCAGTAGGAGACTTTCATATTATTATTGCTTTGGATTTTTTTGAATAGATATGCTTGTGGGAATTTGTTCATTATATATGACATTTCCCAGGACAAAATTATGACCCCAGACCATGTCTAGATTTGGAAAAAGAAATTTTCCAAACCATGTAGTCCATATTCTGATCTCATTCAGGAATATGCTGACACATATATTTTTTTCTTTTAACATGGATCATGATTAAACTGGTAGTGTTTATCCCTTGTGCTCTATGAAATGTAATTGTTATGAATATAAACCATAAATTAATTTGTGTTGTTGCCAATAGTTAGATCTTGGGTCTATTAAATCAGTGGGAATTTTGCTATTGATTTCAATATAAATTTCCATTTAATAGTATGTAGAACTCCAGTGTTAAATATGATTAATAATCTTAACAATCTGTATTACAATTGAGCATTATATGGTTCATTTATATTCCTGGAAAATGGATGTGAAATACTATTGCTGGTACAGTTTCATTTTTTTTTATATTTTTTGCAACTTCTCATAAATATATGAAACATATACATTCTATTAATATATAAATATTTGTCCACTTTTCAGGTAGCATCCGTACAAAAAGAAACTATTCATCACGCAATGTTTGATCCTACTAATTGTGGTTGTTGGTATTTTATCTGCCTCTGTCACAGTCATTCATACTATTAATTAGTCTTAAGCTTTTGAAGATTTTGCTATTCTTCATAAGCATTGTTGAGTTTGAACTTGAAAGAGTTCTTTGGTGATTGAGTTGTGAAACAGTGATCTAATACCAGAACAGATAATGTATTACTTAGGTGCTAGTTCATTGCATTTCATTCAATCTATTTGGGAAATATTTTGTGTTTACTAACTTTGTTAAAGAATGTTTTTGGTTTTGTCATTTGGAAAAGGATTTTAATGAATATGAATGTGTTAAGTCAGTTAAAAAATGTATGTATGAGTGTCTGGGTCTTGCACATGAACAATGCCTTAATGGAGTGCTAGGCCAGGCAAATGTTGCCACACTATAACTCACTAATTCTAGGAGTAATAAAGATGTATATCTCTAAAGGTATATTTTTAGGATTAAAGAAGATTAAGTTACTTATTTTTAAGAAGTGAAGAGACTGTTTCTGTTCACCCTTAAAAAAAACCCCAAAACATTTAAATCAGGCTTTGGCTCTTATTTTCACTTCATAGAGAATCACAGATAGAGATATTTTAATGGAACCAATTATTTCTGGTGGAAAAATACATGGATCATACACTTGAGCAAGTATCAGTATATTAAAATTGCCTTGCATGAATCAGTGATATTATTTATGTGTCAGTTCCTGTGCTTTTGAAAAAAGGAGTCCAAGATCTAGGAAATGAGTGGTTTGCAAAAAAACCTGCAAAAATCACTGATCAAAGTTCTAAACAGTGGTGGCGACCTGTAAGGCTTTCACTTGTTAATTTTATCAAAATATTTCAGCCTGGGGCAGAAAATACACTATCTTCTCTCCTTATGAAATCACTTGTAAAATTTTATCCCTTTCTCCCTTCTTCCTCTTACACTGATAGTAAGCAATCTAATAAATTCCTCTGTACACAGACATTGTTTTTCAAAGTTTGCCCTTACTTAAAAAGTAATGGTATCAGAAAACATTGAAAATTATTGTTATAACTTACAATAAACTTAGAAATATTCAAACTCCATTTATAGGAGAGCAGAATGAAAGTTTTGTAGTGCTCATCAGAACACGTTAGCACAGAAATTTAAATAATACTATTCAAGTCATTTGGTCAGAGGGCAATTTTACTATGATTAATAGTAAATCATGACATCCTCACGAGTCCTGAACGCTGTGTTGTAAATTGCAATTCTAGTAGAATATCATAAACCACTCTGAAAATTATGTGTTAGAGAATTGTGGAAGAAAATGGATTAAAAAATATCTGCTAAGCTTACAGAAAAACCAGCCTAAAGCGTGGACAACTGATCTGAAAAATTATTCTTCAACAGAAGACAATGAACCTCAGTCTTGGCATCTTATGGGTCCTTCTATTGTCCTTCCACGGCAGAGGCAGTAAAATTGAATCTGACTGCATCTAGTACAGGAAGAACAGCTTTTCTCTAGTGATTTGTACTTAACTGCATGTCTTAGGACTGCCAGAGACCTCAAATGGCTGCATCAAGGATCTGTTGTGCTAGGACCTGCATAATATACAATGTATATGATACCTATTCGGGAACGGTTTGGATGCCAAGAACTCCTAATTTCCAAGACAGTGTACTGCAGAGTTCTTGTGAACCATGTACTTATAAATTTGAAGCATACTCTTTATGATTTTTTTGTTAAATATACACAGTTCCCAAAAAAGAAGTATTTTTAAAATCTCATACATACATCAATGAAATACGAGCACTTTTGGCCCCTCTGATTAGTTACAGTTGCCTCTTTAATTTATGACTATGAATACTATTTCCAAAAATATTTTGACATTGGAAGAACAGAGTATTTTATAATAAAATAATCTTCAATTATTTTTCTTTTTTTAAATTGTCAGTATCTTACTAACATTATGATAAAATTGACAGATTAAATAATTTTCTGGATTAATTTGACAAAATAAATATCTATGGATATGGCTAGTACCTTTTGCTGCTTGAGAGAGGAACACTCATTAAAAATAAACTGTCATATGTAAATATACAATAAATGTTGGGTCTGTGGGAATATTGTATTTGCTTGAGTAGTATATACCTGGCAATATGATCTAATACTTGTAGCATTTCTCCAAAAACATTGATCCATCTTATAGTTAAAAATTACATTTTCTCATTGTTTCCTGTATCCTGTGCTAATTAGTTAATGTTCCCAAACTAGCAAGAGATTACTTTGTTTTGTACAGGAATGTTTCCTCATTGGAAAATATCTATGCAATTTTTTAATTCTGTTTGAGGGACATAGCTGATGAATCTCTGCCTGTGCTTGGACTGATGTCCTGTGTATGATATATATAATTTTGAATCCTTTATCTTAGTTTGCCTTTGGGATATTGAAGCAATGTAGTTTTTTGTAGGTGCTTTAGATCAGGAACAAGTAATAACTCACTTGAACTTTACTTCTAAGAGAGTTATATTCCCATTGTCAAAGAAGGAATTTGAGAAGAGGGAGAAATGTTTGGGATTTCAAATTGTACATCAGTCATGTATCTAGTAGGGATATTGCTATGAGGGAAGGCTTAAGTGGTGTGTGAAATGACTTCTGACTGTTGTTAATAAGAAATTAGAGGCACCAAAAGAGAATTTATAAGTTTGAAGCTGTTCATACACATCAGTGAAGATGTGGCAATTAGCCATTTCAAAAAGTAAATCACTATTTTATGAAAAGGCTACCGAGTTTCTGGAAAAAGCCCAGTGTACTTGCAGATCTGTTCATCACAGAAAATAAATAAAACCAGACTTGGCAAAGGCATAAATACCACGAGATCTTTAGTTCCTCACCTAGGTCACAGAAAATCTGGAATGAGATGCAAAAGCCTACCCAGAAACAGGTAACCTAAGGAAAATTTGAGATCACTTATGGAATGTAAATGAAAAGTCATATTAATTCTTTCAGTATCCAATAGCTATAATTGTTAAATTTATTATGACATATTTATGAAGCATTTGAAAATTTCATTTGTGAAAGTAAAGTATTTTGATTTGTTATAGATTGGAAATAAAGATGGAATTTTCTGCAAGGAAATTTCTACAATTGCAACATACTTCTTCCAGAGGCAAATACTCTGAACTCCTTTCAACTGGCTACATGTGGAATCCAGAACTGTGATTGCTGATAGTGAACAAACCAGCAATAATAGGCAGGGACCATGGTGATCTTGAGCTCACTGTATCTTAATTTTGTTGTGTTTGTCTGTTTCTGGTTTTGTGTTTGTATTTTTGTAAATCTAGAGGCATAAGAAATGCAATTATTTAGCCATAATTCACTTTAACATTCTAAGTGTGAAGCTCACTCATAAACTCTATGAAAGAAATGGATAAATAGGTGTGTAGGTGCTTCAGTCTTTATTTTGCTAATGACCTGTAGGTCATGTCCAGTTAATAAGGTGGACAGACACTAACAGCACGGTTTGTGTATCAAATGAATTCCTAAATGAATCTTCCCTAACTTGAGAAAAAGACTGAAACCTTTAGCTGATGAACTTCAGTAAGTTAGCTGTAGCCCTTCAGAAAACAGGATTAATACTCCCAACCTTTGAACTGTATTTTTCTCAAGAGCTCACCCATATTTTCCAGTACCATCCCACTTAATGGAATTATAATATCTCCTCTGCATATCAGAGACTTACCATTTCTTTAATCAAAGCTATTACTTTGATAGCAAGTTTTAATGTTTTAGCAAGTAATCTCCCATTTTTCAGTGAGGTATTTTTCCCTAAAACTTGTACTATTCTTCTACAAATGTTGAGCAAGTTTCTACTTTTTACCCAGCAGGCTATGGTGTTACTGAATTTCCTCTCCCAAAAGAACTGAGGTAAAATAATGCCTTTCATTTATTCATGGGAACCACACAAATTTGCCCAATTTACTTCCTTTTGCTAATTGCACAAGTATTACCTGCAAAGTTGCTTTTAATTAACCACTCCAAAAGAACTGTGTCAGTCTTTTCAGAGCAACTCCCATACCATCAGCCTCTAACACAGTTAAAGACTACAAAATGAATACAATATTTTACATGGAATTCCAGTGATAAAGGTCTCATCACCTTTCTCTAATGGAATTCCTTCATATTCATAGTTACAGTGGTTTCTCTCAGGTCCCAAACTGCAAAAAATTTACTGCTAATGAGCTCTCCACTATTGTTTCTATTAGAAGCAAGTCTTAATTATACTGCTTTCCAGTGTTCCTTTTCATTTGAGTTTTGAAGTAGCAGTCTTCAGATGTATTCATGGCTACTCTCCTTTGCCACTCCTTTATGCAAGTCTACAATTTTTAATACATTTTAACCTCACAGATGGACCAGTTGTCTATGAACTCCATTAGCACATTACTTAGGCTTCTAGCTAACTGCTGTGATGTCATAAAGATAGGAAATATTTGATTGTTCTTTTCTGATTGATTTCTGGCCAGTCTCCTGTTTGGTGTGTTTTTTCTTACTATGATTTGAAGTCCATTTGTCTGCTTCAGATCAGATGTGGGTAGTGCTCACTGATGTGTTTACACATAGGAAGGGATGAAATACATAATTATGTTTTCTATTAAAATTGATCTAATGAGGCGATTGTGCAAACTCATTTAGAAATACTAAGTAACAAGGGGTAGTTGTAACTAATCCTCGGGTAAAGATTTAGGTATGCCATTAAAAATAAAAAGTAGTTACTTTATTCGTAAGACTAGGAAGTAATGTAAAAAAAA
Source organism: Passer montanus (assembly GCF_014805655.1). Taxonomy (NCBI): domain Eukaryota; kingdom Metazoa; phylum Chordata; class Aves; order Passeriformes; family Passeridae; genus Passer; species Passer montanus. The sequence continues at coordinate 18,535,226 of NW_024356505.1, read as the reverse complement.
GTTGTTGCCTGTGTCTAAATATCACTAAAAGCAAAGTGATTAGCTTGGTGGTAGAACAAATCAGTAATAAAATTTCATATCATTCCTAGGAAATACACACCATTTCCAATTAGTTTCCCACTATTTCTTGTATCTTTCTAGGTAGAAGGCTAACATACAATTATAATTGCTAGCCTGTGGGCCTATTCTATTCCTTTCACTTTGTCTTATTCTCCCTCAGATATTACTAACATTTTAAAAAGGCTTTATACTGGATTCTTTTTGCTACTCTTATATGACTTAGACCATCTGATGGCTAGTTACTTTCTGTAACTGTATTCTCCCCTTTGACCTTTTGAATTTGTAAATTTCTAGAACTTTTACTCTAATCAGTTGGCATACTTTAAATTTACTCTTCACTCTTTTTCTAACAGGTACTGACTTTTTAGTTTCTCAGTTTAAGATCATTTCTATGTGCTGTCTTTGTGGAAGAGACATGCAGCCAACTCAAAAGCTTATTTCTAGGCTAGCTGGGTCCTAATATATGATGGGTTATATCTGTCACAGCATGCAAGCTGTAAATTCAGCATAGAACACATTCAATAATGAAAATTATATATGGATAACTAGGATAATATAAAATGACAGTTAAGTAAGCAAATACAAATTAATAATAAAAGAACACATATAAATATAAGTGTAATTTGCATATATCATAATTTACATATTTATTTCTCTTTTCAACTATGAGACATATAACACTAAGATTTTTTTCTTACATATAGCAAGGATGAGGAAGATTAGTTAGATGAGAAACTGAAAAATGGATGGTAAATCAGATATAAAATTAGAGCCCCATTGACTTTGTCAGGCTTCACTCAACAGGTGCTGCTGCTCCATAGCAAACTGCAAATAATATACTTGAGCCAAGTACACACCAGTAAAATGTCTACATTTTAGTAAGGCTGTTATAGGTCTAAAAAGAAATGAAAGGGAGTTGCAAAGCTCTTTACTTCTGAGCTCCTGCCCAGAGAAAGGTTCAAGAATGTTTAGACGACATGGAAAGATGTTTGTCTATGAAATTTTCAGGACCTTCCAGTGTGCTTAATTACTTGTTCTTTCTAGTTAAATTGTCTTCAAACTCATAGTTATCAACCTCTATGTTCTTGTACCCTTTCTTCAAAGAAAGTTAATCTTGAAATACTTCAATTTCTCTTTCTTACTGCTGCTCTTCCACTCACTCCTAGAACATGTCATGATATTAGAAATGAGAGAAATGGACACATTTACCCTTGTTTCCAGTGCTGCCCTGCTCTTGTGCCCTTCAGGATGGTATGCATCAACACTTCCATATTATTTATGGAATAACACAATTGCAAATGAAACAATTATTTCCTTCCAAGTCTTCTTGGACTGGAAAAAAAAAAAAAAAAGTAGGGCATTCTCTTAAAGTGCCCTTTTATGTCTTTGAAGACTCATACTCAGCCACGAGTCCTAATTTTTCTGGATTTAGCAGTCTTGGTTCTTATAGCATGCTTGACTGCATATGAAAGCAGACTATTCTGGCTTATGTCTTGCCAACAGTGAGAAAAGCAGAATGTGAATAATTCTCTTCTGTTTCTTTTTATGTACTTGTAACAGTGCTCTATGTAATACCAATATCATAGTTATTTATCATTATTTATCATTGACTATGCTGGTTATGCTGACTACAACCTGCTGAAGCAGTAATGTTGTCTAACTTGTAATTCCACATTTTCTATTTGTGCATTCAAATATTTTTTTCTGCCTGTGGTAGAATTTAAACTACCAAATTTCAGTAAGATAGGGTATAAATTTACAGCACACTAGCTTCTCCATGCCAGATTCCCCTGTGGATACTTGTAGCCTGCACTAATGTTGTCTCTGTGCAGAATGTGAAGTAGAAGACATCACAGAGAGCTATACTTACTGCTTAGCAGAGTGTCAGCATGAAAAGTTAGTATGCAGCAGCCAGTGTACTGTAAATTCATGCTTTAGTTTGCTGTACTAATCTGTTTGTGTAGACAAGCCCCAAGTGTAGTACTCTGCGCTTGTCTCTATTGAATTTCTTGTTATTGATTTCAGACCAATCCCCCCATTTATCAAGATAACTTTAGTATTCAATAAAGCACTTCTCTCCTCCCTCTTTTTTTCTTTCACAGTTACATCATCTCTTCATAGTCTTTGTAGTCTTTAATGATATTGTAAATCATTGCAAGGTGGCACAGGTGGAGTCTGAACATTATGAGAATAACCAAGTTGGCATTTTTACACTTACAGTTTTTAGACTACAGGCACACAAATTTAAGGCAATGATTAACTGGGGACTAAACAGGAGACTGAAAAAATTATTCACCAGAAGAGATACTTTTAATGTGTTGAGAGAATGAGCTACTTTTATAATTTAGCTGCTTTTGGAAGGAAGAAAGGTCATAAACTTCAAGTATATTCTTGCATGTAAAGTCAAAGCAGAAAAGTATTTCTCTTGGAACCAGTGACAATTAAAAAGGACTTAATTCCTTCTCATATTAATGAGTGAAATAATTCCTTAAAGAATGCTGTTCATAGTTTCTTTGGGATTTACCCTGACATTTTTTAATATATTAGAAGTACCTGTTACCTCTGGCCTGTTAGTATGTGTATGTTACAAATAAAAAACTTTGCCTAGATCAGAGGTTCTAGTTTGGGAAAATGACTTTATGTAACTCTAAGACAAGCTCCCACATTTCAACGGACATCACATGTCTAAGAAATGTTAATGGTATCTTCTCGTCAAAACAAGGACTTTAGCTCTCTAAATATTATTTTTGTTTTCTCATCATTAAATTTTCATAATTTAGTTTTGATCTGAATTTGATCCTTCTTTATAAGAATCTAACTGCAAATTTGTAAAAAACCCCTGACCTATCTTTACTCTTTACACTGTTTTACTATTAGCCATTAGTTCCCTGTTTACCTCTGGTTCTAATGTGGTTATCAGAACATACAGAGTGTGAAAACAAAGGTCCAGGTCTCTTTGATTACTTCTAGGCAGAGATTTTGCTTGTGCTCTGATCAAAATGGGTGCGAGAAAGGAGCTGTATTAACACACACTTCTGTACTAATAGACCTCCATGATGGGTTTAAATGTGAGAATATCTCTGAGGTGACAAATATGCACAGCTTTCAGGCTGAAGGGAGGTAAGTTCATAGGATAAGTGAGGTCAGCTCACACCTGGCTGTAAAAAAGTAAATGAGCAAATTTGTGGATCCTGGACTGCAATTGAGGAAGAGATTTCATTTAACACCTGTCTAATTTCTGCAGTTTGCTGGTAAAAGTTTTCTGGATTTTCTCCTCCTGGGCAGTTGTCTCCAAACACTCAGTCTTTTCTTTTTCTTTGAATCAGATCTCATAACACCTACAGTATAAATTGAATCAGTCCTCAGTCCTGTATTTCTTTCAAAATAATGAAAAAGGTTTCCCTTTTTAGAATATATTGGTTTCATCCTCACAATTTCTATGAGAACTATCTGGTTACATCACTTGCCCAGAAAGTGGAAGACATGAATTCTAGTTCAAAATTCAGTGTTCCCTACTCTGCCAAATCATCCACTCTACTTGCATTCTCTAAGGCTATGATTTCTCTTTTCTGTTCTATATGCTTGAATAAAACTATCATTCTGAACACCTCCAAGGTTTCAAGAAGAGAAAAGTGTAAGGCTTAGGTATTCATTGTTCAGCATTTAAGCCGAATAGAAGCTTTCAAATATCCTGGAGTTTTATTGTTTGAAATTGTAAGAAGTGTAGGCTTTACATTCTCTCCTGACATACAGCAACTTAACAAGGGCAATTTTGGCCTGCATTTTTGGAGAAGGAGATCTATCTATTCAAGGGGACTGTTTAGTCAGTCAGCTAGGAAAGAATAGCATGAAATTTTGGGTTCAGTATCCTAAGGACAAACTTGATGGGCTTCAAGGTGTGTTTCTCCTGTGAATCTAACGTCTACAGCTTAATCAAAAAACAAATGGGAAATTTTGGGTTCAGTATCCTAAGGACAAACTTGATGGGCTTCAAGATGTGTTTCTCCTTCTGTGAATCTAAAGTCTACAGCTTAATCAAAAAACAAATGAAAGATCATTTACATTCTAGTGGAGGAAAGTGTCTCTCTCTCTCTATTTACTTGTTCACTGATTAATCAATATACTCAGAATTTATTTAAAATGTTGTTCACTATTGGAACTAAAATACCAGTTATTCTCAATTGCCTAACAGCCTGATAAGCATAAGTTACCTCATTTCCTACAGAAATTCTGTGAGAAGAGGGTCTTTCCACTCTTCACTTATATTTTTGTTGTTATTACCCTTGTATAACATCAGCCTTAATGGGAGACAGTGTGGAACCTCTGCTTTCCAAGGACTGTGCTTCTGTGAGGAGACAACTGCAGAGCAGCTTTTTCCATGTGGAACTGCCTCAGCCCATGCATGCATTTGGTCTCTCCTCACTAAGACAGCTTCCTGCTGTTCAGAGTAACAAGATAGATCTGCCTCCTTTTCATACCTAAAAATGTTTCTGCATGACCTGTGTGAAGGATCTCACACTTCCTTCTGTCCCCTTCACCACTACTTTAGACAATTATGTAAGGGCTTTTTATTGCAAGTATTCCACTTGAAGAAAAGCTATTCTGCTGAGATGTGACAATATTTTTTTTCAGCGATAATTACAGGTCATTGTTTTGGAGTTTCTCAAAAGAGCTATTGAAGAGCATCATTATTGCCAATTTCTTCTTTGTAAGTTAGAACTGTCAAATGCCTTTAGTGTATTGAGAAAATCATGTTCGGACAATCTGAGTCATGACGAGTAGTTTCGAAGGTCTGTGGACTGAAAATAAATTGCTGCTTTCTAAGAGATTTGGCTGTAAACTCTGTCTGCCAATCATCTGAAGTAAGCTATCTGGACATGATCTGCAAATGGGTACAGTGTGTTTGATTTAAGAGCAGATATATTCTTTTGTGTGTATTTTCAACTATAGAAGGAGATATGCTCCAGCATATCACTGCTCAGACAGGTTACATGACACCATTTTCACAGAGGGCATAGTTACAAGGTCAAATGGACACTGTGAGGGAATCAAGTCTTCTGAGTATTTATATTGAGTTAAGGTTTGGTCTGTCATTTCTGGTGTTTGCTTATACAAAACCACTGACATTATTTGAAGTACTCAGGTTTGGAACAGTCTCAAATGCATAACAGTGTTCATATGATATCCAGCTTTGAGCCCTCCAAAGTCTGGGCTTGAAGATTCAGTTTGGAGTCTCTGGGTTTTCTGCCAGAGAAATTCAATGAATACTTTGAATTTATTAATTTTAATGAATACTACTACAATCAAAGGCATCATGCTTATATATAAAGTCATAATTGTCTCATAGACTAACATAGCTGAATCTTCTCAATGAGACAGGATAGCTGAATAAATCTGTCCCTATTTTTGAGAGACAGGATCTAGTCAGTGAATGTTTTAGTGGTGGCTTTTCTTCCTCATCTTTGAAACTAAACACCTCTCCATTCCATTCCAAGGGAACAGAGTGGGATCTCGATACTGCAAAAGAAACTATCCTACAAAAAGTTGTCTACCTTCAAAGGATTGCAAACAGAGGAATGAAACAATTTGGGCTTTTTTCTGGTGTTTTTCATATGGTTATTTATTTATTGCTTACTATTTGCATAATGGGATATATGATCTTACTGTGCAGCCAGAAGCAGACAGTCCCTGTCCCAAAAAACAGTCAAACAGAGATGGGAGTTTAAAGATGTGCATTATGGAGGATAAAAAGGAAGGTTAGGCATAAGAAACAAGGAAAAGGAGATACTGCATGGTGCTTCAAAACTATCTCAGTGTTACTCTATCCTATTGATAGCATAAAATGTGCGTTTCCTAATTATTCTCTGGACTGGTCTCATCAAACACCTGATAACTGGTAGGCTTGTAAAATGAAAGTCTCAAAGACAAGCATAGTGGTATACAGTAAAGCAACACTCAAGAGAAGAGCTATAGAATTATCGTGAAAAAAAATCTAGCATGACAGCAACATAGGAAAAATAGATAATAAACCCTGCCATGCTATTTCAGTAGTTACAGGTGGGATTACTGTACAGTGCTCCATTACATAGTATACATAGAACCTTGGTTTTAAGTATTTTTCTTTTCCACATCTAGCCTCTGTATCTCTTCACCTGCAATGTACTCCTGACCCAAAAGGAAGACATATATAAGTGTATTTTGTGGTTTATTTTTTTTCAAATTTTTTTTAATTTGTTTGTTTTTGTCTTGTTTTTGGTTTTTGTTTGTTTGTTTTTTTTTTAATAACTTGATTACTAATGGTCTGATATCCTGACTCGAAGCTGAACATCTTTTTCCAGTAAGCGACCTGCAGAATATTGTCTGTGTTTAAAATTCACACAGATTTTCTCTAATGTAGTATGTGTCAGTGTTTTGAAATCCTTTTCTGAGATGCTTACCTATATCTTTGCACCTGGCTAACCATATGCTGGGCTGCATCCAGAGCACCATGGCCAGGAAGGCAAGGGAGAGATTCTGACCCTCTGCTCTGCTCTGGTGAGACCCAACCTGCAGGGCTGCATCAGCTCTGGGGTTCCTGCACAGGAAGGACATGGACCTGTGGGAGAGAGTTCAGAGGAGGGTCAGAAAGATGATTAGAGTGGTTGAGCACCTTTTCTAAGAGGAAAGGCTGAGAGAACTAGGATTGTTTAGCCTGGAAATAGAAGGCTTCAGGGTGACCCGATTGCGGTCTTCCAACTGCAAGGTTGAAGGGAGCCTACAAGAAAGATGGAAGGAGACTATTTACAAGACCATGGAGTGACAGGACAAGGAGGAACGGCCTCAAGTCAAAAGAATATGTTTAAATTAGATATTAGGAAGAAATTCTTCACTGTGAAGGTAGTGAGGGAATTGGAACAGGTTGGCTAGAACTGCTCATGCCCCATCCTTGGAAGTGTTCTAGGCCAGGTTGGATGGGGCTCTTATCAAACTGGTGAAAGGTCTGTCTGCTTATTTCAGGGAGCTTGAAACTAGATGTTCTTTAGGGTCACTTCCAACCCAAACCATTCTAAGGGTCTATGATGATTCTATGATTATCTGACTCTATGATAGGAATCTCCACCACAACAGCACTACTGGGTGTGTCTTGAGATTTTCTACTCTTGCAATCAAGCTGAGTCAGAGGAGGTTTAGGCTGAATATCAGGAAAAGGTTTTCCACCCAGAGGGTGATTGAACAGGCTCCCCAGAGACATGGTCATAGCACCAAGTCTATCAAAGTTCAAGAAGGATTTGGACAATACTCTCAGTCACATGGTGTGATCCTTGAGGTGTCCTGCACAGGACCAGGAGTTGATCCTGACAGATCTCTTCCAGCTCAGCGTAATCTATGATTCTATGATTCTAATTCTATTTTAGCCCAAGCTGTGTTGTGATTTTATAATTCTGATGTGGGGCTTCTTAACACCAAAGATTCCCAAGGGCAACCTGAGGGTTAGATATTTGCTCTGTTAAGCACAACAGTACCTCAGGAATTGTCTAAATGGTCAGAGGCTGCCACTCGTACATTAACTTGCCTAGTGCTCTAATCTGGTCAGACTGCCTTATATCAATAAATCCATTTGAAAAGCAAGAATTATTAGCAGGGGCATGGTCACATACAGATCTGTCTAAATGACTCTAGAGTCTCGGCTAGTTTTGGAAATGATTTATGCACCCAAAGAACAAACTTCACTCATTATCTCCTGGAGCACCTTTTATCAAATTCCAGCAGTGTGTCACTACCCAGGTGACATATAAAATGGTTTCATTGCACTAAATTTCACAGAATTGCATTTAGCCTACAGGTAGTAAAAATGCTCTACAACATGAAAGAATGTATGGATTTTAATTTTTTTAAATTCAGATCAGATATCTGCTAGGAAACCTGCTCTCTTTATTGATAGGCAGAAACAGCGTGAATTGATAAGCAACTTCTGAACCTCAGAACTGCTGGATATTGTGGTTGACTGGCTACATGAGTTATTCTGGGGTAGTCTGAAACATATCATGTGGACAACACAGTAAACTGCTCACTTATGAGTTTGCTAGGTTTTTTTTTTTCTTTTTTTCTTTTTTTTTTTTAATCACCAGACCCTGAATTCATTCCACTTACACTAAACTTGCTGTCTATTATCTATTGCAGTCCTTCTCATTATCTGAATTTTTAGTACATTTTGTGGCAGAAACCATTACAAAACCTAAAAATATTTCCATCATTTATGTATTTCCAGACAACTTGAAGTGATTTTCTTCTAATGCAAGTTCACTCTTTCATAGTCCTAAAGAATGTTTGCTATGCTTTTGACAGCATACTAATTTTATTTATACTATAAGAGCTGCTGTGACTGAGCACACTGTCAGTTTTGTAAAAATATTCAGTGCAATTCTCATCTGGGTATGTATTTTTGATATATACAGTCTAAATACTCCATTTCCATTGAAAATCTACTTTGGAAAACATATTTCAGTTCATTTCACACTGTGTTAATTGTGTAACACACTGTAACCATTACCTTTACCAGCCACAGTTGCTCATCTAATGGGAAATGATGACTTTAACAAGGAATTATTAGATCTGTTTGATCTGAGAATGCACATGTGGACAATGGGAGCTGCTGGCTGGAACATGCACCATTTTCTCCCCCTATGAGTACATAATTGAATTACAAGTCTCATTTTATGAAGGAAAAAAAGTATCAGTAAGCCTTATGCTTTGTAACTAGCCCTGCTGACTTATAATTTGTACTTAACATTGCTAAATGTATTTAGAAAATTCAATGTTATCTCAAAGCTAGTTTAAAATACATCAGATGGAATGGGTGAGTAGATAAGAACTCTTTTTGTTCTGTGTTAGAAAAATTTTTGTACTGTTTTTCATTAAATACTGCTAAAACTATAAAAGTAATTTTACTAAAACTAAGAGGAAGACAAGCAAGTATTAGAAGGTAATGGTCATCAATCTATGTTATGAGAAAACTGTTTTTTCAACAGTGCTGCTTTTAGAATTTTTCTGTGTTCACTTGGCAAACTGAGAGACTTATATTCATGAGACAGATGTTTCATGGGAACATAAACCCTGAATGTACCATATTTAACTTCACCATTGCCTTCTATTCCTCACTGGTGAATAGTAATTATTCTTCTAGAAATTCAGAAAGAGATGTGAAATGCCAGTATAAAACAACTTGGGAACCTGAAGTCCAGTTTTCATAAGTCCAGTTTTCATAAGTCCAGTTTTCATAAGTCACAGAGGGGTATTGGAGTTTTGGGATATCCATCCTGTAATGCTATTATCAGAAAAGGTAGCTCTTTCCTAATTGAATTTTCTTCCAGTCACCCATTGTACCAGTCTCTGCAGGGTTCTTAGTCCAAGCAACCATTCCATTTTGAGAAAGTAAATACACATATTGGAGTGGACCTGGACTGATGTGACTACCTCAGGACCTAAGAAAGGACCTGTGAAACATCCCAGCACAAGTTACAGCTGTGGCTCTAAGTCTCCTTGACAGTCATTTCCTAGGTCTTTCAAAATAATTCAGGCTCCCAAAACAACAGATTGGTGCTTAGATTCATGGTATTGGCACGGCTGCTGTTTTCACAGCTATAACTACAGCCCAACCTCCCAGGTGTCCAATTCAGTTACGTGTATAGTCTCCTGCAACTGGCAGCTTTGCAGCATCCAAAGCACTGCTGCAACTTTCCCTACTGATTAGCTGCTTGGAGCACTAGCTCCAGAAGTGAGGCCTTGAAGATGGACTATTACAGAAGCTGGGATCATCTAGTTGGTGAATGATATATAATTCAGATAAAGTGTCTAGCACTTTCCATCCTGTAAACTTTGTAGCAGAAGGGCCAGATTAAAGTCCTTAACAGCTGGAACATCTGCATAAACAGTCAAGTGACACCAGCTGTGTCTGAAAGAGGCACCATAAATGGGAAGAGAGACTGAGAAGTCTAATTTCATGTGAGATGCACAGTGGGACAAGCTATCAGTCTTGGTGCTATCAAATCCAGCTCCTTAGTCCTTCCACTCTCTTCTCTCACTCTCCACTGTGGTGGATCCTGGATGCCTACACAGCAGCTCATTCAAATCTGGTTAGCACCACTGGAAGTTTAATCAGCCAAAAGACCTTTAAATACTTTTAAAAATGGGGCCCAAAGACTTTTATAAAAAATTGTGCTGATGCAAATGCACATGCCTCCAGCTGGCCATGTAGATGTCTTTTCAGATAAATGTGAGGCTCCCTGTGGCCTGCAGTGCATACTAGGCTTTCCGGCTGGCCCAGCTCATAGAAGTGGTGCTCAGTGAACGCAGATCTTGCAGCATCATGAAGTCCTGAGAAGTCAAGTTGCACCTGTGTGGTGGGATCTAGCTGAATTTGGGCTTTGCAGGCCCACAGAAGGGTTGCAGTGCTGAACTGTGAGCTCAGTTCCTTGTGTCTCCTGTTTTTTCATTCCTCACACTCCCCTGGTTTCACAAACCACTATTTGCCAAAACTGGTCTTGAAAGCTCTTATATACATGTGGTGGTTAAGAAACAGCTGTGAATTAAACTCCAAATAAGCCACTCCCCTTCTCCTAATCCCCCTGTGAGAGGGACAGAGGGCAGAAACGATGGGTTGAGATAACAATTTACTAAAAATAAATAGCAGTGGATAAGAAACACACAGTAACAGTAACAATATTAGTAACAAAAGTATTCAAAAGCAAAGGTGATTTACACAAAAAAGATGTTGACCATCTTAATTCTGCTGGGCTGCCAAGACACTGACAAGTTGCCAGAGGCTCTACACAGCTGGTGTTCCCCATTTCCATGCCCAACACAGTGAAAAATGATGATGGACAACCCCCCAAAAGCTGGATCATCAGCACAGCACTGCAGTGTCCATCTCCAGACTGCTCCACTCCACTGGTTTAATTCCTTGTGGTGCCACTGCTTCAGACCTGCCTTCTTGGCTCCACTGTACTTGACTGGGGTTCAGCTCAGGCTCATCTGCCACGTCAGAGCCGAATCTTGGCTGAGTTTGTTGCTTTTTGGAGATGTGCCATGGATCAGATGCCTGGAGCTGCATTCTCTGAGGGACAGGAAGGGCAGCAGCAGGAGAGGTACAGAGTCCTCAGTGGCTTCCCCAAGGTACCCACCTTCCTAGCGCCTTCCCCAAGGAAGAAATGGAGCAAAACAGCAAACTCCTGTCCTGAGGTTGTTGTTTAATTCCCTCAAAGCCATGCCCTGAGTGATGCAGTGGGTGGTATAAAACAGCAATTCAGCCACATCCACACAGCTCTAGGCTCCACTCCCGTGGGAGCAAACCAAAGACAATATATCTGGTACTTTCCAAAAGGAATGTGAGATACAAGAGCCACAGAATCAGATTCAGCAAATCACTGAGGTTGAAAGGGACTTCTCCAAGTCATCTTGCCCAAACCCATTCAAGCAGGGTCACCTAGAGCAGGTACTCCAGAACCAGGCCTTTAAAATGGATGGCTTTTTAATATCTCCAAAGATGTAGAGTGTGCAACCTGTGCTAGTGCTCCATTGCCTTCACAGTTCAGATGAAACCTTTAGTGTCCACTGACTCCTGTTGTGCCACAGATCAACACTGACAATAGCCTGGCTTTGTGTTCTCTACTGTCTCCACTCAGATATTCACGCACTTTGGTGGGGTTACTTTCCTAGTAAGGCTCAATAGAGTTCCATTCATATGAAGGATGCTCCCACCCCTAAATCTTCTCTGTGGCCCTTCAGTGGATGATCTCCAGCATGTCTTTTTGTTTTGGGAAAACCAGAACTGGGCCCAGTAGTTTAGGCATGGCCTCACCAGTGCTGAAAAGAGAGAAAGGATCACATTTCTTGACCTGTATGAGGCAATACCCCTCCTAATGAAGCTCAGGATACTTAGCTTTCTTTGGTTTAAGGTCAGTCACATTCTTACAAAAATGTAAGGAAAGCAACAAAAAATGCTATGTTTTTTACTTCTTGCCTAATCTTCTGAGCCTAAATAATTAAATATAGTCGTGCCTCAATTTATTTTTGAATTTCAAATAAGCTCAGCTAGGTCTTGCACAGTGAAGAACAAGAAGAAATCAAAATCTGTGTTGAACCAGAGACAGTACTACACTCTGGTGCACCTTTATATGTCAGGGTAGTACCATTAACTTGAGTGAGATCAGCCTTCTATGTATAAAGCCTCCAGAATACATGAAATTACTCCATGCTCTCTCAGCCCTCTTTACCTAGACCTATGAGCAAATGACGAGCAAAGTATTTTGAAAGTTGGTAAATTATTAATTGAATCTTATTCACACCAATATGTTAGTTTGCAAAAGTATTTGACTAATTTCAGCAGACCTAAAAAGGCTACATCTGTTCAATAGCAAACACTTTGGACTTTCAGTGCCTCAGGTATGTATGCAAAATAAAAGCTAGATAGAAATATTATCTATGTATCTCAACAGTTTGTCTACAAAAATCTCAAGTTAGATATTTAAAATGATGCATTCTGATATCAGTTTTGATTTTCAATAAGACAAGATCTCACACCCACCTCATAATCAGTGTTCTGTTATCAACAATTCATGAAATCCTGTATGAAAAGGAAGTACCTGACATTTCCATACTCACTGAAGGCAGCCATTAGTGGAGTCAAGCTACCTCATTGTTCTCTTCTAAGGATAACTATGCTATCTTTTGAATATAAGGATGAACTAAAGTAATTCTGAATACAGTAAGAGGTTGTATTTTTCTCTGAAATTGGTATTAATTTGATACTTTGATCACACTCTGCACTGACTTTGAGATTCGCTGCCTCTTAGCATATGTCAACAGAAATGTCACTGCATTTCTGGGCAGAAATTTTAGCTATGACTTCTCTTCATTACACTGTTATTTATTTATGTGATGTAACACTGTTAAATTGGACTTTGTTTATATTTCATATCATATTGGTTTGAATGACTATGCTCAAACCTTCCAGTAAGCAAAAGCAAAACTGGAGAGATTACATCCTTGATAAGATTACAATCCCTTCTTGTAAGTAATGTTAAAATTGACTCCCTGAATATAATCAAGAGTTTGTCTTGTTATCTTTAATTGATCTCCCTAGAAAGACAGTATAGACTGCAAATGAAATTGCAGTACATTACAAATCACAGAAATAATATAAAATCAAAGAGTAAAGCAAAATAGCAATTTGTGCCTATCTTGGCACTCAAAAGTTATAACTTGCCTCTAACTGACAGGAGAGGTCAGCTCCTGTTTATGGGAACAGTAAGTGAAATAAGACATCCAGAGCAAGACAAAGTTGTGCATTAAATATTAAGATGTTGAAAAATGTTTTCCTTTTTTGTTAGTGCCATTAGACTTAATAAACTTAAGAAGAAAATCTGGAACAAAAGTAACATTTCTTAAAATATGTTAGACATTATTAATCACAAGATTGGGAATTAACAACCACAAGAATTGATTCAAGAAACTTAAATCTCATTGCTACCTTTATTTGAGATAAGTTGAATAATTTTCTGCAAGGCAGAAATCCCAGATTCCAGCTATTTTAGATGTTTGCAAACTGCTGGACCAATGGTTTGTACTTAGGTGTTTGGACAGTCCCTCAAGGTCCCTTCTTGAGGGACAGTGCATAGTCCTCTAGTCCTTGCAGTGCTCACCTCTCTGGAAGTGGTCCAAGACACAGAGTCTGTTGTTGATCCCTATGTGTGCTACTGTCCTTGCACAGATTTGTCCAGCTCTTGGCTTTCTCAGATCACCATTTCTTATAGATTCAATAGGATATCTAGACTCTGGAGTGTCAGAACCCAGGACATCCCTCTGGATGGCTCAAAGCTCTGGATGGCTCAAAGCTCTGGCAGGGGGTCAGAGACCCTAGCATGCAGCCAAAGACCCCTGTGGCTTTGAGTTTGACCCATGGAACAAGTTACCACCTTTGTATGAAGAATTAAAAGTCACAAAAGTTTAAGTAGCATAGTAGTAACAATCACAGGGTGAAGGGAAAATTTTGGAGCATGGTATGTGGGGGTTTGGAATTCTGTTCAGGGGGGTCAGGGGTTCCAAGATGGAGGGATTTGGGCTTGTCCTGTCCTTCTTCTTTCTTCTCCCTGGCATCCATGTTCAGGAGGATGTTGGCATTCACAGACTGGTTTAGATTAAAAAGTCACTGTCTAACATGGGTGATAGGTATTGGAACATAATTGTAAACATTGTATACGTAGTTTTTAGTATAAAAGATACCACCAGTCTGAGAGGTGGAGAACAGACCTGCCAAGGTCTGTTCTGCAGCCTCGGACCGACCTGCAGAATGGACATTGGCAGGCCAGACAGAAAAATGTTTTAGATAAAAGAAATAATAAACAACCTTGAGAACAACAACCGAAGACTTCTCGACTCCTTCTTTGGCTGCTGGGTGGGGGAAAAGAGACTTTTAACAGACACACTCCTTGGGATCTTCCCAACCAGACCAGAGGAGATACCGAGAACTGGCATCCCTGGGTGGGCAACCCCAGGGGTGGGCTTTCCACCAGGAGAAAATCCCCATACTGGAGCATACTAGTTCCTTGGAGACTGTCACATACTATGTCTCAACATGTCCTTTTAACCTCTTCAGTCTCCTCTTTTCCAGTTATTATTTCTGTATCTGTACCCATAGATAGCTAGAGAAATTATTCACACACACTTACAGAGAAGGGGTGATTCTTTTTTGTTGACTAAAACAGGGCAACATGAATAAGTGTATATGAAGAAGATGGTGAAGAGATTTTCCTCTGAAGCCTGAAAAGAAATGATAACCAGGTTTATGAAATGGCTTCCAACAGTGCTGACACTTTCTGTGAATGCTGTTTATGCTAATTCTCTCCAGTGAAGTCAAGGCTGAAATTTGTATTTATAAGCAGCTCTAGCTTCACGTGTGTGTTGATATTCCTGTGACTATATTGTGGGTTATATGTAGTTACTTCAGTTATTTTATTTTTATAATATGCTGTATGTTGCTGTATGTGTAGGTATATAAAGACATACAGAAATATGTGTAATTATACAGTGGAATACTTTTGATTAGTGGTATATTTAAAATGAATGAATGCCCTAACTTATTGCAAGGAAGTCATAATGCTTAAATACTTTGTACTGTATGCTTAATATCATTATTTGTGATCTGTGCTATTTGAGCACATAAACTCTACTAGTCTGGTTCCCTACTGTATTAAGTATTGTGCAAACCACTAAATCAGCTGAATTCTTCTGCCTATATACCAACAGTAATGGTTCTCCATGGATAAAAAGAAGAATGCTGTGTTCAGGGTATCTCCATACAATTCTAAGTGCAACGCAACCATACAAACAATTCATTATCATATTATGCATTTCTCTTAGATATAGGATTAAAGAATCATTGGAAAAGTCTGTTCATTGTTACCTATGAATTCAACACAAGATACTCATGGCTTCATTCAGTCTTCAAAATCTCCAAGGACAGAGATTACCTAAACTCTCTGGGCAAACTGGTTCTTTCAAGCTCCTTTCATGGTAAAATTTTCTTTTCCTTATATTTAGTCTGAACCTCCATTATTGCAACGTATGTCCATGTCATCCTCCCACCATGCACCTTTGTGAAGAGCCATTCTTGATGCCCTCCTTGTAGGCTCTGGCATTCAAACTCCCTGTTAAATGATCTCTTGTCCAGGCTGAACAAACTCAGTTCCTTCTGTGACAGTAAGCTAAATTTTTGTGAATAGCCATGACAATCTTGTACAAATCCTCACAGACAACATATTTTTTATATTATTTGACTGAAAAATCAGTTTTTGTTGAGTCTATATTGTCTGATTGCTGTGTAGTTCATAGTCCCATTAAATGCAAAGTGCTGCAAGGTCAAATACTACTGAAATAAATATTTATCTTAATTTTATTTTGAATCAAAAGGAGACTTGAGGGAGGCATTTAGAATGGTGAGAATGGAGAGCTATTGTTTCTTGGTTTATTTTTTTTATAGTTTCTCGTCTCTTCATTGTTATGAAAACCATGAACCTACAGAGTATCATGACTGACACCAATGATTACCATCCAGAAATAACAAAAGGATCTTTAAAGGAAAGAGATGTAATCCACACCTGAATGGTCGAAAGCCATTACAACTGTGTAAAATCCTACTGTCTCCATGATAGAAAAAGTCTTAGATACAACAAACAGCATTTACCACAGTTTGACCATGAGACTCCTCAAGGAGAATTTTGAGACAAATTTCAGAATTTGGTCAAATTATTTTCCAAATCTTTTTAGATTCTAATTTGAAGTTATTATTCAGCAAATATGATTATTTTTTCTGATTCAATATAAAAAAAAAACAACTAAAATAGATTATTCAAACCAATGAATAGTACTTTCAAATGTTATTTGTAACAAATTACTTTATTTAAAAAATCAAAAGTCACTGTGCACAGTATCCAGAGGAAAAAAATCTCTCCCTTGGAGAGGTCAGGATCAAATTGAAAATGGGTCACAATGAGTGCAATAAACAAGGCAGGGAGAAGAAAAACTTGAAAGGATAGGGACAAAAATGTGTAATAGTTTCATGACTTGTCACACTGACATGCACAGAGCCTGGTAGTTACAAATCATGCAGAAGTTTTGCCTTATTTTATGTCCCTCACAGAAGCTTCACTTCAAGTCAGTATGTAAACAATGTGGTGCAGAGATACATGTTGATCCAGAGGCTCTAGACTGCAGCTGTGAGAAAGATATTTCCTGACATACACTGTGCAACTACATTTTTATTCCATAAAAGTTTTGACACAGTGAAGCCCTGTGAAGGTTCTGAGCGTTAACATCCAATATAAGTTAGAGAATTTATGTAAGGCTGTGAAAGTATTTTCATTTTTCTCACTTTCCATCTGCATAATTTTAGTCAATATTTTAGTTAAATTGGGCAACTTTATTTTTAACATTATCAGTATCCCACTATCCACTCACAGCTCAATGCAGTTCTTGGATTTGTCTCTATTCTCATATTTAAAATGTTAGAATTTATTCTTTATGGTCTATACAATATATGATACTTTTGTACTCAAGACACATTAAATTAGTTTTGTATCTTTGTTCTGCAATACATTTAAAATTAATATTCCACTTTTGCCTTTATATCTCAATGAAATTTTTGTAGAATGGCCAGTCATGGTCAAAGAAACTTCCAAAATGAGTGGTAATATTTTTGGTTTCCATGTTAATGTCACCCTTTATCAGAAAGCTGAAAAAGTGCATTTGATCAGAAAAGATGAATTTTCCTACCATCAAGCTATGACAATGGACAAAGTAAATGTTGGAAAAAAAACTCCAAGTAAGTCCTTCCTGGAAGGAGTCATTATAACAGAGAGGAGAAACACCAACCAAGCTGTGCTGGTTCTGTGCCAGTGCTATCCTGTTGAGTATGCAGTGTGGATGGATAACAGAAGAAAAAAAAGGGCAGGGATGATGCTCCACTGCTCCTAAAAGGCATTTGAATGGTGTCTGTGCAAGAGAAACACAGGCTAGGTGCAAAATTTCTGACTGATTTCTGCTTTGACTTAAATATATGGCTGTACCCGAGGTTGCAATGGTGCTCCAGATGGAACTTTAACTGTGCCTTTCCTGAAAAGATCAGGCAGACATTGGGTCATCTTTGTTAGTCTTTGGGGTATATTTGGATGAATAAAGAGGCTCTTCTGTTTAATTGTATTAGTTCACTTGATTTTAGTTAATAGCATTGCAGAGCTGGGCTAACATATCTGAGTCATGTTAATTGACCATGTTGTCATGTCCCTATCCCTGATGTTTTCTCCTGAGGCTAACTGAGCCTGAAATCAGTAGCCTATTTTGTCAGGGGCTTTTTAATTGGGTTAAAGTCTCCTGAGCAACTGAGGTTTTCACATATAGCCCGAATGGAGTACATAAATGAGTGCAAAACTGGATGCATTTCCCTTTAAAAATCCCCCTCTCAGCTAAAGAATTAAACACGAAAAAGGGTCTTCTGATGATTAGTTGCATTTTAGAATAGCTAGTATATGTAATTTGGTTTCAAAAATTAGGCTTCTGAGGAGAAACTTTGATTAAATCCCTAGAAACAATAAATCAGCTATAAAAATAAGCAAAGTAAAACTTTTTTTTCCTCTTTATGGATGTCTTCTTGTGTGGGAAGTAGCACAGATATAATATTGGCATAAGACAGAGAAATAGCATTTACAAATATGCAGCTACTACTTTATGAATACATACTGAAATAAATCAATTGCTCGTTGCACTCTGAAAATGATAACATAAAGAAAAACTATTCCTTTAATTTCAAGCAGCATTATCTTTAGCAAGACTAGATCAATGATTTTGTTCTTATTTTTAAACAATCAAAGCATGTGGTAAATGATTGAAAATAAAGATAATGAAAAGATATCTTAAAGTGATCTCTTTATTTTCTGTGATAGAGCAGCTTAGAGGAATGCATTTTTGGAAAGCATCTAATAGCAGCCATTTTCAGTTATATATAAATTAAATCATACATCTTCATTAATTTCCCTGTTAATCATTCAAAATTAAACCTACATATTTCTTCAAGAACACTAAAATCTGAAATCACCTGTGAATTATTGTACTGTCATTCACATTAATTTTATTAAAATTTGAATATCCTTATGCTCTGATGACAAAGATGGTAACTATAGATAAGGTAACTTATGAAAGGTGTAAGAAATGCAAATTGCATTTTTGTTCCTTAAATGACCTTTTATTTCCAGTGTTTATTAGAATGTTAAATATTCTTTTCCTGTATTGGAAATATACAGAATTTTGTGTGAAATTAAGAAAGCAGTTTATTTCAGGTGTCAATCTAGGAGTTTTTTTTTTTCTGTGCTGTAACAAGATGAGTACAGTCTAGTGTCAGTCATGAAAAAATATTTCAGAGAGTCCTTTAGCACAGATTTTACATAATAACATTATTTGTGAAATTATTGGTATGGTCTGGGAAAGTTATTGGTAAACCCATACTAATATTTTCTAGATTGTGAATGATTTAAAAATATAAAGCACACTAAATTTTATGTCAAATTATGTTGTTGTAGTTTGAGACTGGCTAAATGCCAGGCACCCATGGAAGCCGCTCATTCACTCCCCACTGCGACTAGGCAGGAGAGAAAATATAATGAAAGGTCCCTTGTTCTGATTTCTTCTTAAATATGTTATCACGGAGGCATTACCAACATCTCCAATTGGCCCAGCCTTGGCCAGCAGCGTGTCCATCTTCAGAGCCATCAGGGATTGCCTCTGCCAGGCATGGTGGAAGCTTCCAGCAGCTTCTCACAAAAGCCACCTCTGTGGTAAGCCACCTCTGTGGTCCAATCTGCTACCAAAAACCAGGCCATAAAAAACCAACTCAGATGTAATAAAGGTAAATCTAAACAGTCATATTTAAGTTGGTATATTTTTCACGCTTAGTATTTATTCACGCTGCAAACATTAAAAAAAAAAACTTGCCTATATTTACCTAAAATGCTATTGTCTAGTTAAATAAATTTGTATCTCAGTAATGTGGAATTTTCTGGGGAAAAAATCTGTGATTTCTGTGCCAAAATTATTGTTATTACTATTGCTAGGTCTGTCAGATCAGCTGAAAATAGTAAGGGTACCATAAAAAGTCATCTCACTAAAACTAACCGACTCAGTGAAATTCATTTACATAAGTGGAATGGAGGGAAAATTTTCTTCTACTAAAAAATGGGGAACAAAAATCTAGAGTGGACTGGAAACAAGGACAGAGTAGAGATGGAAGAATGAGATCATTAGGTCAAGTCCTTCAATCAGCTAGTCTATTTTTCAGATCCAAGCTAACTCACTGACAAACGCACATTATTACTCTTCAATCACACCTCAAGTCTGCAAGCCTCTTGATGCCTAGAAACTTTGAATTGTTTTGCATGATTTATGCAGTCACATTTCGACTTAAGAACTTTAGTCTGCTCAGCAGCCATTATCTTACAGCAGAAGTAGATGCTAGGGTTAAAGGCAGACCAATGTCATCCTATTTTTCACATAGATTTTTATTTTAATTTCTGAAGTTTAATCTCTTTGTAAAAGAGGTAATATTAAAAATGCTACATGAAAAAATTATGTAGACAGGACCAAATCTGCATAACCAAATTGAATTAATTAGAAAAAGTCTTTATATCCAACACTAGGATTTAATATGACTTTGAGGCTATGTAATCTCTAAGAGATAATAGTTTTGAAAATAGAAGGATTATTTTCTAGTTTGAATGCGTAAAAATGTTATAAATAACTCCTGCAAACCCCCCAAATGCCACTCATCTACATGGTGATACATCTGCACATTCATGGGTAGAATGAGACAAGCAGGTCCGTCTGCAGATCCATTGTCTACTCCCATTAGTCATCTCATTTGGAAAACTGAACCTGAATATTTTTTGTCTGGCAGCTCTTACGCAAAAGATCACAGCAATAATGTGAGATGTTGAAATGCTAAAAAGTCATCCTCTCGGGAGGGTTTTGCCAATTAGGAAAGGACTGAGAAATCTTTGTTACAAGAGGTAACTCAGTGTGATTCAGGATCAGAAATTGGAAAGAAAGGTGGGAGGAGGAACAACAAAGAAAAGAAATGAAAACATATAAGAGAAATTTGAGAAAAAAAATATAGAAATGTTTCAACACTATCCTAGCTGGTTGTATGAACAGAAGTGTGGAAGCTGATCTTGATCTTGATCATTGGGTGGCTGCACTTTGTGCAGCTGTACAGGGTGGGGATTGGGCTGATGCAAATGAAAAGCTGTGAGTGAAGGCATCAAAGAGGAGCCCATAATAAGAGTCTGGCGTTGAGTCTCAATTGAATACCCTTTTATAGACTAGTACTGGTAGCCTTGTATCCAAATGCTTCAAAATTTTGTGTGGATTATTTGCCAAATATTGTGAAATAGGGAGATATTATTAACCCTTGAAGGAAAGCCAACACAGAAAAAAAAAAAAAAAAAAGTTGATTGTCATGCCTTAGGGCATAAACAGAGTTAGTGACAAAGGAAGAAACTAACTCCTATGTCTCCTGCTTGACTTGTATCATTTCCTTTTTCTGAACTCAAATACTGTCTTGTATCTTGTGACAGTGATGTACATCTTTCAGAAATCTGCCTTTATCTCTGCTTTAAAATGGAAGATGATAACCTGGTTCAGACAACAAAATTATTGCTATTGAATTTCAGACAGATATTTAATAAACACTTTTTATTGTGTGGAGACATCTCAGTACCACAGCAAAGAATTCTCATGGATATAAATGAATAAAGATTCAGATTAGCTGTCTGTACTGAGATGACTGAATATGCAGTCAATATGCTCTAAGATTTAGCCTCTAACCCAAGGTATAGCAATTTGGAATTAATTTGTGCATTTATAGTTAGAAGAATTTCCCTGACTATGTCATAATCTAGACAGACTATGGCAACACAGACAAGTGAGTGGCATCCTGTTACACACCAGCATAAAGGCAAGACCAAAGTAAAAGCCAGGCCCCTCTGAAGACCTTAAGAACATAGACCACGCTGCTTTTCCATTCAGTTTTAAGAATAAAACATCAGCCCTACACTGGCAGCTCTGGAAAACAATAGCTTCCCAAAGTTTTATTGCTTTCAAAACATGATTAGGATCAATGTCAGAACAGGAACTGAGTCCCCAGCCTAGAATAAACCAGCTCCTGTCAGCTAAGTCCAACAATATGAGTTTATTGTACCACTGACATCTGTGTGGATAGGGACACTACGTTCATTTAACTGCAAAACTCATAACTAATTGCAAATTTGATTAATCTCTTAAATACTTGCTTTAAAAAACTGGAGCATTAAGATCATGCCTCCTTCTAACACTTAGTGTTTCTTTCTTATTTGTCCAAACACAGAGAATTATTTCTTCAGGGACTCAGTTGTGACTTACAGACACTGGAAACACCCTGGATTCCATTTGCTGGAAATACCCTGGATTCCCTTGTTTAATGAGATACTATTCTCTGAATGATAAAATAAAGCTGTGAAATAGAGAATTGCCATTGTATGAAAAAATGGTTTGAAATATCTTTGCAAATGATTGTTGTGTCTGTTTCCCCTATTGTGTTTTTTAGTATTATTATTTAAAAAAACCATTATTTTCCCCATAAAAATATTGCCAAATATAAAAGCTGGGAGAAGTTTCAACAGGAATATTCCTTTTTATATTTGAAGACGGTTAGTATTTTCTATTTTTCACTTGTAAGTTCCCTGCTTAAAGTTCTGTGTTGTCCATTCAAGGAGTAGGAACTATACCAGGAATCCTGGATGAAAAATAATAATGTAGCAGAAAAGATGATACAGTTCAGCTGTTACAGTGGATGACAGAGCTACATGTAAAAGCACTTTTTGAAATGGTTTTGAATAGCAAGAACACTCTGTGAGACCAGGATAGGTTTATATGCAGTTCACAAAACTCTGTCAAGGCTACAGCCATGGCTGTGGATTATGGTACCTAAGCCTATTGCCATTCTTGCTGTAAGCTGCTCTCCTTATCTAGTTGTAAAAGCTGCAGTCCTTCTGTGGTGCTTAGTGTGTTAAGGGAATTATTTCGGGAAGTTGGATCCCAGCGTTCCCTTCGGTGCAGTAGCACTGGGAGCTTACATGTGGCCAATACCCAACTGCAGCTCCTTTCTTGCTGCACATGTGAGCAGCCCCTGCAGTGCTGCATGTACAGGACGAGCTCTCCCGGGTGTGTGATGTGACACCAAGCTGTGTGTCTGCCAAGTAATGTGACAGCACCATGTTTTTCCTTTGTGTGACAGAAGTGGGAATACGGTTGCATCCAATGGATGTAGAAAGGAAGATTTTAGTCATTATATTGACTCTGCATCTCCGTGCTTCTTTTGGACATAGATATTTGAACCCTGTGATCCAGCACTACCTTCCTTAAGTAAATCTGGCTGAGCTTCATACACTATCCAGGTAGTCCAGAGGCTTCTTTGCATAACTCTTCTGCAGTCAGGATGCTTGATGGAGACAAAGCAGATAAAGCTCTGAGTATAGCATCCCCAATCATTGTTTTCTTAGTTTGAAATAAATCTACCCCATCATTTTTTAATATTTAAAATAAAAGTAAATTAGTTAGGCATTTATTCCATCAAGCTAATGATCTGTGCACTCAGCAGTATTCTGATGAGCTCCAGAGTGGCTGAATTACAGATTCAGGGACTGGGGGCTCCCAGATCAGCTTGTAATGTTGTGAACTTACAGTTGTCTAAACATGCCCTGCAACAAGTCACTGCTGTGGTCTGTAAAAAAAAATTAAACAATTGTTATTTCTTGTGTGACATGTACAACAGATATGCATTATCAGACATGATCAATATCACATTTATTTGCTTTGCATAACTTAATTTATATCTCATGATACAAGTTTTATATATTTTGTCTGAAGGTTCTGCCCTTTGAATATAGGGACTGTTGGAATCATGAGCAATTGGATTTTAGAGAAAAGAGCGTTGTCTTTTTTATTTCAAATGTAGTGAAATAGAATATTTACAGAAAAATAACCAAAATAAGCTACAATGGTGGAAAAAAAAGATTTGCATAAATTTTAGGGGTCTAAAACCTGGATATTTAATTCAGAATTAAACAATTGAGACTCCATTCGTAGCAAATATATACAAAAATAGATACAATTAATCTGATCCATCATGTTAGGGAGTGAAATAATTGTCTAGACGTGTCTTCCTTTTTCTTTGCTGTCTATAACAGAATCATGGGGTGACTAGCTCAGCCCTATAAACTAACATTTGGGTTCCCTAGCATGAGAAATTAAAACCCCCTCCTTTGATATAACAGCTTCACAGAGTGACTTGCTCCAGCTAAATTGTAGAACTGAAAAGCCATTTGTTATGGTTTTGAGATTTCTTCTTTTTTTTTTTTTTTTTTTTTTTTATGTTTCTTATCAATACTAAAGTATTATTTTGGAAATAAAGTTCTAGCAGGATAAATTGTTCATATAGATCTGATCTAAATAACTTGGCAGAGGCATATTCCTTTAGAGTGGAAAATCTGATGTCCAATCCCTCTTCTACCAGACTATAATGAATACTCTAACTGTGCAGCATGGTGACAGCTGTGAAGATCTGCATTGTTTTTTAAAGATACAGATTTCAATCTTTCTGAGGAGAAATGTAGAAGGAAAGCAATCTCTGGTCTTTCACAGACACATTACTAGAAGTGAAAAATACATTTGACATGCATCTTTTTCTTATCTATTACCCAAAATTATCAAGAAATACCTCCCTACTTTAAATTGAACAGAAAAAAAAAGATGTAGCCATTTTTAATATTCATTATTATGTCATAAATTATCTTGTTTTTCCAAAAGAACATGTTTTTTTCTAATTAAATGTTTTCCGGCTACTGAATCTATAGCTGCATTTTTCTTTTCAAGCAAAATAGAACATGTAACAATCCTTGTCATATTCAGGGAACTTAGAAGCTAGCTGGTCAAATCCTGCCATTTGGTCTTTGCTTTATTGTTCTTTAGGTGCCAGTTATGGTCAATCCGTTATGTTTAAATTGTTAGCCATCACTGTCTCCCTCTTTTTCAACTGACAGGACACAGCAGGAGAGGAATTTCAAAATGTCTGGCAAACTCATTACTCCTCATAACTACTGCTGTGCTCAGCTAACTGGAGTTGAGGCAGCATAAGCCTTAAATGGCTGACAGCATACTAAACATCATATTCATTAGCTCTCTCTTTTCCCTTTTTTTTCACTCTTTGTTTTTTTATTTTCTATTAAATCTGCTCTCAGAAGAAACTTTCAGTCACTTGAATGAACAGCAAATCAAAACATAAGGTATTTCAAAAGAAAAATTAAGGTAACAGAATTTTCCTACATGAAAGTTTCTCTACGTAACACATTGCATACTGTCAAAGTATATTCTTATGCTGCCCATTTTTCCCTTCAAAGTACTGCTTAACACACAGATTAACAAATCCACCTATGCATCAAGTTTGGGGATAATAGTAAAGAAGAGACACAGCTTCCCCCTTCTGTGATTGCTTTTTGGAGTGATGTACAGCTGATACAAATTTTATGGATAAATCTCAAGATCCAGGATGAGTCAGGATCCATGCCTAGCATATTCACCAACATTTTTTTCATTTGTAAGGTGTTCATTCTGTTGTTTGATTTTTTTGTTTTCCCCAGGAAGGGGTAACTGTATCAAGAACACATTAAGAATGTCAAGAATGTCAAGAAGACATTAACATATACAACATTGTATATGTTTTCTAGGGAATGTTTTCTATAGAGTCCAGATGCAGAGACTTTTTGATCACCAGAGACTGAAGCCTAACTCCCTACATGGGATGCAGACAATCTCCATTATCATCAGAAGCTGCCAATGTGATTAAACAAATTGAAGACACTGACGAATTTTGTGTCACAATCAGCTCTTGAAGACTCCTTGGGGAGTCCTATAAAAATGAGGTTTTCAGTAGCCCCAGAGAGATCTGAACAGACTAATGATGATGATCACACCTTTACCACACCATCCCTTCCAGATTTCCTATTGCCTGCCTCATGCCTTGGATTTTACACATTTGATGTTTTTATGGGCAGTTCTGTGTGCCCAAATTTTGTTCTCTCCAAGCCACTTTGCTTCTCCTGGTAGAGAAGGAACACTGAGGAGACTTGGTATCTCAAGCTTCTCTGCCACTGGGGAACAAGGCTTTGGTAGTGCAGGTGATAGCTCCATGTTAGGGTAAAGAGAGGAAGAAAGATCCCTTGTCTGAGTCCTTTTGTTGGCTTGGCTGAGTTGGTAGATTAGCTTAGCTTGAAAGATGCTTTTGGCAAGTGTGTTTAAGAAGATACTTTGGAAGTAATTTTGGTTTTCCTTTCTCATCAGACTTGTTATGAGTTTCTGCAGTGATGCCTAGGTAATACTTTGGCATTTAGGAAATGTCTGGATGTGAAATTTTTAAAATTTTCATGTTTAAAAATGCTGATGGAGAAATGCCATGAAGTTTATTACATGTGCAGATATATGTAGATATAGAAAAATTTAGGGAGTAAGAGACTGATGTGATGGGGGTGTTTAAGATGTTGACAAAACAGAACAGTTCTGAAGTTTAGAAAAAGACATTGTCAAATTCCTTCATTAAAACCTTTGCAAGTTATTTGTTATCATCCCTGCCTCTAAACAGCTGCTAGACTTTAATAAGTGTTTCATATGTGAGTATCCTTCTAATGTATTTGGCAATGTATTCTGCCTATTTGCAGTCTCTTGTGCTTATTTTGTTCTTCAATTTGTTTTTACCTGGATCCCTTCCACATTAAACCACATGCATCTTTGCCCCTTTGGTGTCACAGTGCTCACATACAAATATATGCATAAAATGCATATGCAGAGTGTTTGTCTGCCTATTGCAGTTTTACAGCCACTGTCTTGGCTGAAAATTGAATGAACAGGCCTCATTCATTTACCAACAAGTTGAAAAGTAATCAGATTTCTTCTGACAGTTCTGTTTATGGTTAATTTGACCCTTTGTCTCCTCATCCATCTGGTATCATTGCCTCTATTTTCATTTACAGCAAAAAGCTGCTGCTTGCTTTGCATGTTTTTGCAAAACCATTATATAAAGTAAATACTAATAGAAACACAAAAATGTTTTTCAATAAAATAATTCAAATTTCTTTGTAGGGAGTTTTTGTTAGTAAAGTCTTGCTTACATTCTTTCTGACTTAAAGAGACATGGTTCTACAGACGATGTTTAAAGAACATGAATATCATGGTATGTAGTATGATTGGGCAGTCTTCGCCAGTTTATTGACATATGCAGCCTAAATGGAAGAGGAGGAGGAGCAGAGCAGCCTGTGGATGATTGAGCAGGTATTGTCCTGCAACCCATGGGAAGAATACATCCATTCTGCATGTAGGATTTTACACCTGAACATATGGTTATTTTCTGGTTATTTTGTGGTCCATGGAGGTCCCATTGTTGGAGCAGGTTTTCACTGAAGAACTGCAGTCCATGGAGAGGCGCACACTGCAGAAGAGAAAAGGATGGAGCAGCAGAAAGGAACTGCTACAGACTGACTGTGACCCCATCATTCCTCATCCTCCTGCGCTATTCGGAACAGTCAGAACAGGGAGAAAGTAGAGAAGTTGGGAATGAAGGAGTGAAGTTAAGCCTGGGAAGAAGGACAGATAGAAGGAAGGTATTGTTTTAACCTGCAAGCTCTTGTGAGAGGAGTGAAAAGGGGGGAATGGCTGAGTGGGAATCCTTCACCTGGCCAAGTTCAAGCCACCATAATAGGAAATGAGAGGTTATAAATCTCTTTGCCACTTTGGTCAAAATACAAGCAAATCATAAGTTAATGGTAAAGAAAATAATTCACTTTTAAAGACACCAGTCAGTCTTACAGATAAATTTAATTTTGCCCACCCAACAAAATCACAGTTATTCAACAGACACAACAGGGAAAATTCCATTACTTATAGTGGTTCAAAGAGGCCTTTCAGAATAAGCATTATTGCTGGGCAGTAAATCCAAGTCAGTTATCAGACTTTTTCTCTCTTACTTTTTACTTTCTTTGATGATAAACCCTCATTTTACAACATAATATAATTCTTAGTTTAAGCAATTTTATAAGAATGCCAAAGGATTTAATTTTTAGACAACATTGATTGTCACGACATGTTTTATAGAAACTCATTACTTTTAACTTATTCATGTTCTTTCTCTGACAGAAACTTTAATTGTTTCTCAGCTATTTAAGATAAAGCTCTTTTGAAACTTGTAGTTAAAAATACCATATGTCTAAACGTAAACCATTTTATAATCCCTTCCTGATTCCATTGTTACGTGAATGCTAAAAAAATTACCTACAATATAACAAGGCTGTCTGATGCTACAACTGGATAACAAAGTAAAAAGCTATTTAATGTAAAAAACCAAAACCCCTAAAATGAGTTACAAACAACACTATCATTTGGGGAATTAATTAGAAATCTGACAATGTAACTTCCGAAACAAACTAAAAGACAAAACATGTCTGTTTTTAGTCTGGCTGGGATGGAGTTCACTTTTCCTTAGCAGCCCTCACAGTCCTGTGCTTTGCATTGGTAGCTTGAAAGATGTTGATAACACACCAGTGTTTTGGCTACTTCTGGGCAGTGCTGGCACACCCTCAGCTCTGTCTTCAACATCCTCCCCCCATTAAAGGGGCTGGAAGAGGACAAGTTCTTGGGAGGGGACTCAATGAGGCCAGCTTACCTGAATTTACTTAACTTTTATTTTCCACCATCTCCTAGCATATAATTGTCAGACTGAAAATGCAGAAGTACTACTCTTCATCCTCCACCCAGTGCAAATGAAACGGTATTCCTATTTTGGTCCTGTGAGAAATGCTACTGTGACACACTTGGTCAACAAGTATCTTTTGATCATTGATCACAGCCAAGATTTGAATGTGATCACTGGTCATTGCCTTTAACGTAGTGCCCTCAGCACTTAGTAAGCGACCTCCTTGTGATTGAGGAAAAAATAAATTAACGTTTCTTTAGACTTCAATTTCTTTTTAAAAAGAGAACTGGGTACTTGGTGAACTGGAAACCTGCCAATCACATGAAGTGTCCATGTCTGATTCTACTTTATCTTGTCAACCAGAAACTAAACACATAGAGTTTCAAAAGTATGGGTACTTTTCTTTTGAAGACTTTTTAAAGGTTACTAGATTAGATTATTGACTACTGAGAGAAATGCATTGTATTCTGTAAACTTGAAGGTTAAAATTCAGCATCCTGTATCATAAGTGTATTTTATATGGGAAGATGGTCAGACATCTGTGGGTGAGACCTAGGCCAGTTTTTTTTCTTAGATGTAAAGAAATGATTGGGAAGAATATAGATTTCAGGGTGACTCTGTAACTCCTCAGGAATGCTATGTATCTGTGCTGCTAAAAATCTAGAACTGTTTAAAAGCAGGGGCCTGATATTTTTTCTACATCATATTTTATCCTCAGGGTAATTTCATTCCTTTTACTTGGTTCACATTCACTAGATTAATGCATTGGTGACTGAAGCCTCAAAAGTTAAAGTGAAGCTATACAGATTATTATATTTTGAAGAGCTATAAGATACCTTTAGTACTGAAAACATGTCCTTTGGAATTATATTACAGATTAAGAACATCATAACACATCTTCCAAAGATCAAATGCCATGTCATGTCTTCAACTGATATAGATCTTTGTATGTTCAAGATACTTCAGTCAGACTATTCTGCTTCATCCCAGCTGAGAATTCAGCTGCTGTTTCCTCATGATTACATAAGATTTTCTTATCTGGCCAAAACACTTGTCCAATTCCTATTCAAAAACAATTGTGCTTCACATGAGAAATAAGCTGTGCCTGGATTATTCATCAGACACCTGGTGTTGCATATTTTTGCTACTAAATGGTCTCTTCACTCAGTGACATTACAAACTCTGTGTATCTCATGTCTCTTTACCTTGCTGCCACAAAGTTTTCATTGTAAAAGGTGATATTGCAACAGCACAATTTTCACTAATCTTAATATTAAAAGTATGCTAATCAGTAAACAGACATCTTGTGATTTCCACAAATATGTTTTATTGGACAGCACTTAGCAATGATGGAATTCAATATGCTAGCAGCTAGTGGTTCTATGATTGATTCAATGTTTAATCAACAATTTAATTTCCTCAAAATTTTGATGCACTCAAAGTGTATTGCATCTTGAGCAAAACAATACCCCAGTCCTCCTCACACTAATGTTTCGTCATTGCTTTTCATGGGAGCAGAGTTAGTCTTTTTACTGAGTCACTCCTTTACAAAGGAAAATTCTCTCCTGTGTTTGACAAAGATGCACAGAGCCCTGGAATTTGGTAGCCAGGGAAAATAAGATCCATTGCATTCTCACTCGATAATTTTGAGCCTTAGGTTTGTACAACAGAGTAGAAGTGTTTGTCGATGGAGACTTTGACTTCTGTGCTATATACACCAATGATATCAGAACTTTTTGTTTACATCAGTATTACTTTGAAAAAATATTAGTTTCTGTTCCTCCAAGGCCCATTTGTGGGTGTGTGCTATAAGGTATACCTTATATTAGCAATTATTTCCTTGACTAATCCTCAGAAAGGCTAGAAAATTACTTAAAAATTAGCAACCTTAAATTTGTCCCTCCAATTGCATTCTTTATGACATTTTAGTCTAGTACTATATTTATATCCTCTTTTTGATTTTAAGTTTTTTTGCTATATAGTATTTTAAGTTTAATCAAAAGTCAACTTAGAAAGGCCATTCTGCCTAAGGGATATTTTTCCATTAAGTATTTGACATATTGGTGGCCTTGAGGGATTATTGGTTTTTGAAGAAATATTAGCAGCTGGAAATTTGCATTTTAATACAGTTCTCCTCAACTACTCAAGCAATTTTATTTTTAAGACTTGTGACAGGCTTCAAAGCCTTAGTTCTAAAGCAATCTTGCCAAGTGGTAGCTAACATAATTTTACTACAAATGATTGAATTTCCTAATAGGTTTTCCTTTTCAAAATCTTGTTTGAGGTGTCTGTGAAATCAATACCAAAACTTTGAGATTTGTACTAGAACTAGCATTGCTAATTTGTCTGAACTAGAGAGAACTGGAAAAAAACTCCACTCTAAATTCTCCAACCTAAAGAAAACAAAAAGTGAAAACTAAACCCAAATGTGATGGAAGTAAGTTCTCTAAATCTCTGGAAGATGACAACCTCTGTAAAATTGGTATTCTTGATCAGTATTTTTAAAAATTATGGCTGTATAAACAGGCTATCATAAACATTTCTGTTATTTGATGGTATCTGAAGCTTTTAGGTGAATCAGATGCAGGAAAAAGCAGTTACAATAAAATCAGAACAGACTGTACACTATGGAAGTGCTGATACCATGCATGTGATGTCTGTTCCAGATCCTATTTAAGAGAAAATGCCCATTGGCTTAATGTGTTTTGTGTCAACATAACATAGAATTTATGAGACAGTGACAGTTTTGAAAATGGGCTAGAATGAGATGAATTTTCTGACATGTTAGCATTGCTGGTTGAAATTAGGCAGGCACAGTTTAATCAAATGATCATGCTAATCATACATTAGAGTATGACAGATTGGGATTTTGTTTTGTTTGGTTTGGTTTGTCTTTTTTTGTTTGTTTGTTTGGTTGGTTTTTTTTTAAGAATGAAATTGCAGGGCAACCTTTCAAAGATATAGTTTAGTTAAATCTTTACATTGTAGAATATAGGTAAACCAGAATGGGCTGTAGATGTAGAAGGGGGGAAAAAAGGCACTAGCTGGGAAGAGAACATTGTCCAACTTCTCCATATATCATCAAGTCAAGTGTAGCAATTACCTTCAATGAACTCCTTCCAGAGGAAAATATGATGTGATTTCCCTTTCAGAAAAAAACCCCATAAACCTGATCAGAAGTTCTGATGACTGTTGGGATCTTTTATATTGACCTTAAGATATCTCAGATTAGGTCTGAAATGTATTATTAGAACCAAAGTATTTTAAACAAAGACAGTATGATTTCTGCTTACTTTACTGGTTTCTATAGAAAGAAAGACTTTTGTTTAAGGTATCCATGTGGCTGACACACCATCTCATTACAACTGAAAGTCTCATTGCAACTAGTAGTCTATCAACTGATTGTTCTGTTGTATTTCATAGATGGACATGGAAGAGCTTTACTTAATATCACCACAGAAATTCTACTTGGCATTATGGAAAAAACCCAAAACCCCAGCCAGAATAAGTTTTCAAATCAGAGACTCATGAGTTCAGATAAAAAATAATAAGACCATTGTTTTTTAATTAATACACTTTGAGTGTGTTTGTCTTTTGGTTTCTGAATTATTGTTTGTCAGTTGTGGTATGAAATACCTAACATTGTTAGGTAATTTCCAGAACTTATTTAAACAATGTCCCTTTGACCAACAATTCCTTTTCTGCATTCTTTTCCCAAACTGACAAATCAGTTGTGGACCCAAAGGCCGTCAGGAAGTTTGAATTCAACCACCATATCTGACCATGCCCTAAAGCAGCATCTAGTCACATATTCTGACCCAGACCTTCTCAGAATTTTTCATTGTTTCTTCATAGAATCATAGAATAGTTTGAGTTGGAAAGGACCTTTTAAAGATCATCTACTCCAACCTTACTGCAATGAGCAAGGACATCTTCAACTGGGTCAGGTTGATCAGAACCCTGTCCAACAAGAATGTTTCCTGAAGGGAGAGGGCATCTGCCACCTCTCTGGACAAGATGTTCCAGTGTTTTACAACCCCCATTGAAAAAACTTCTTTCTAATATCTAATCTAAATTTACTATCCTTGAGTTTGAAGCCATTTTCCCTTGTCCTGTCACTACAGACCCTGCAAAAAAGTTTGTCCCCATATTTCTTATAGGCTTCCTTCAAATACTGAAAAGCTACAATAAGATCACATCTTAATAAGCCTTGTCTTCTGCTCATTGAACAATCCCTCTTTTCTTAGCCTTTCCTCTTAGGAGAGATGATACATCCCTCTGACCATCTTGTTGGCTTCCTCTGGAATTGCTCCAACAGGTCCATATCCTTCCTGTGCTGGAGATCCCAGAGCTGGGTGCTGTGTTCCAGGTGGGATCTCTCTCAGCAGAGCAGGGCAGAGGGGCAAAATCTCCCTTGCCCTGCTGCCCACACTGCTCTGGATACAGCCCAGGACATGTTTGGCTTTCTGGGCTACAAGTGCACATACATGGTCATGCCCAGCCTTTCATCCACCAGCATTCCAAGGTTCTTCTGGGAAGGGCTGCTCTCAGACCCATCATACCCCACTTGTATTGATAATGGGGATTGCCCTGACCTCGCACTTGGCTTTGTTTGTCCTCTTGAGTTCCCATAGGCCACTTCTCAAGCCTGTCCAGGTCCATTTGGATGGCATCCCATCCTTCAGGGCTGTCAACCCCATCAATCCACTAGCCTTCCACCCTAAAGAAGTCTTCCAGAACAGTGTGCAAAGCCTACAGATTAATCTTGTGTTGAGTGCATCCTGTCACAACTCCTGGTTGTTACATCTTCTGCTGGTTGCCACCTTCTATTCTGCATTTATACTGAATGGCTATACTGAGGTAAAGAAACACACCAGGAAGCAATCCTTAGGTGTGTAAAATTCTTTTAATCATATTGGTCTGATATAATGATATTCCTCAGTAGAATCAAAGGAACATTTACTTTACTGCTTTTCTCAGACAGCGGCTGAAATTGGATTCTTCAGAAGGGTGGATCTAGTTTATTGTAAAAATAATCTAGCTTAACCTGTTTACCAAGTCTTTTCTTTCAGATGTCTCAAAATTTTTTATGACTAAACAAAAATAGTTTCTGGTTTTTTTATACAGATGTTTCTATTTCAATATAATTTTTTTGCAACTATTACAAGTCAAACTGTGATAGAGCTGGTTTATCCTTAGGTTTCCATCATGTCTTTTGCATTCCATAGGCTAATTTACAACTGCTAAATGATAGGAATGAAAAATGTTTATTTGACTCAGTTTTAAGTGACTTTTCTCCTCTCACTATTACTTTAATTTCAAATCCAATTACACCATAGTTATTAAGAGCAAGATCAGAAAAGAACTCTCTTAATTATAAAGTCAAAAACTGCTCTGGACGCTGTGGAAATGAGAAATTTTAGGATATTTGGAAAAATCTTGTCCAATTAGATAAAAAGAATTGAAATAGGTAGAGGTTAACGCATTTGAAATAATGACCTATAAAATAGTGTTAAAAAACAAAGATGATTGTCTACTCTACCCTGAGCTCATTAAACATCCTCATTGATGCAACCTGAGTTTGTATGTGTGAGATGCAGTTGTACTTTGAAAGTTATGTATATATCTCTTGTGCATATTTCCTAAAAATGGAAAAATTTCAGTGTATCAGTAACTGAATACACCCCAAACCCCCAAAATTTCTTTTTAAACAGGTAATCATGTAACAAAATGTGGATTTTTGTGGGGCTTGGTAAGACCTGTGTGTTGATTTAAACACCTCAGGCGAATAAGATTCACACATAAGAATATGATTACTGCTAGAGGCTGTAACTTTATTAACTTAATTAACATAATGATAGCTGGGGAGATGAGAAACAGCTATTTCACCCAATATCACTACCTAACAGGAGTGCTCTAGAGTGCTTTTACCTAGACTATATCAATCAAGTTAATAATAAAACAGCAATCTTCATTTACATTCCTTGGCAGCTGACAGTCAAATTTTTTCCCCTTTTTCTACTTGAGTCAGGGATCAAAGTGCAATGTCTCAGTCTGTGCTTAAAATTTTCCTATCTGCTCGGAAAGGTCAACGACTACCTTGGAAAACTTGAAAATATCTGAAATTTTTCCCTTGAATCACCTTGGACCTTGTAGTATGAGGCTTAGGTTTCAAATCAGCAGAAACTCCAAACCCCCATATATTATAAAACATTTGTCACTATAAACCCCTCTGACCCTCCTGAGTTCCTTGGGTGTGTGCCACATGAGAATATTAACACTGCAGAAAACTATCTTTAAGATACAATAGAGGAGAAACTGTGCACAATATATCACTCTCTCAAATTCAGGAATTAAAGACAGGCTATAATTTAGAAATGCAGAAAGAACTAGAGACCAGGAAGATTTGCTTTGTAAAAACTAAAAGTTAATGGCAATATTGAGCCCATGTAATGGTTTAGTTTTCACAGTAGAGTTGAAGTATCTTTTATCACTAACTCTAGGCTATTTTTTCCTTCTGAGATGGAATGTACTAGTAATGTACTATGACAAATTTTAGTAGTCTGAAAAAGACAGGAATTAAGTAACAGAGCTTATAAAAATGATACTAGAAGTTGAGAAATTTTCAGTAGAAAATACTGAGGTACTGGGAGGGAGGAACCCACATGATTGAACAGAATTTTAATTTTTCTTAAAGTCAGGAAAGATTTCTCTTAGTCAGCACTTAGTTTCTGTCAAAACTAACAAAACCCCTACAATCCTGTAGTTGCAAACAGGTAGCCATGCACTGATGGAATGAAAAAAACAGACTTTACATCCTTGCCCTGACTGATTTGAAATGAATGTCTTGAACTTGCAATTCTCATCTCTCTCGGGAGCTACTGCTTCTTCTGAACAGATGCTCTCTATTTTTCCCATAAAACCCTTCATAAGTCAGTTTTGGCTTGATGCAGACTTACCACAGGCTAAGAAAATAATTCTCTACACAGTTCTTCAATGCTCATACCTTTCAGCACAGTATGCTTCCTTAAAAGCTAGCTAATATTTGCAAACTTCTTGAATAGCAAGTCAAAACTCCCAGAGTAATTTGGAATAGTGTTGAATTTAAAACTAAATGTCACAAGCCTAAGAGAATAAACATGTCCTGAAAATATAAATGAGGATTTAGTTTTCCACACCAAGCAGATAAAGTGGCTTTCTCTATGAAAGTTTAAGGTATTCTTTTGCAATTGTCCATATTTTTTCATCATTTTTGCCCTTGTCCACTGTGGCCACGTTCTCATCTAATATGTTTGTGCATATGACGCTCATATGATCCTGCTGAAATGCCTAAACAAGGTCAGTTAAGAAAATCAAACCAACAGTGAAAAGAGAAAAAACCCCAAACTATTTAAATGTAACTATTTGTCTCCTTTAAATGAAAAGGTTTAAGAGGAAGTCCTTGTACTTGGTTTGTTTGGCAAGGTTTTGGTAGCAGGGGGACTACAGTGCTGGCTTCTGTGAGAAGCTGCCAGAACCTTCTCTAATCTCCAGAGTGCTGGCTTCTGTGAGAAGCTGCCAGAAGCTTCTCTAATCTCCACTGGAGACAAAACCATCCAGATCTAAGATGAACCCACTGCTGTCCAGGGCTGAGCCCATCAGTGATGGTGGTAGCACCTCTGGGATTGTAATAGAGAAGGGGAACAAAGGTGCTGCACAACAGCAACTGCAGACAGATAAGAGAGGACTGAGAACACAAGAGAGAAACAGCTCTGCAGTCATCAAGATCACTGAAGAAGGGGTGGGCTGAGCTGCCTCAGGAGCCACATCAAGGATTTCCCTGAAGCCCTTGGAAAAGACAGTGGGGAGGCAGGCTGTCCCTCTGCAGCCCAGGAAGGTCCACAGTAGAGCAGAAATCAACTTGCAGCCTGTGCAGAATTCCATGTCCGAGCAGGGAGGTGCATCCCAAGAAGCCTGTGGAGCTTGGGCTGTGCAAGGTCCTGGAAGGACCTGTGGAGCCATGTGGTCAGAAGAGATGTGGCTGGAGCTGCGGAGGAGTTGTGACCCTGTGGGGTCTCCCACTGCAGCAGTGAATGAAGAACTGCAGCCTGTAGGAAGAACTCGTGTGGGAGAAGCTGATGTAGAACTGTTTCCCATGGGAGAAACCTCACACTGGAGCAGAAGAGTGTGAGTAGTCCTACCCTGAGGAGGAAAGAGCAGAAGCAACGATGTGTGATGAACTGACTGGAGACCCCATTCCCTAACCTCTGTGCCACTGGGGGGAAGGAGGTAAAGTTGAGCCCAGGAAGAAGGGAGGAGCAGGCGGAAGATGATTTAAGATTTAGATTTTGCTTTCTCATGAATTAATTCTGATTTTGAAGAATAAAATTAAATATTTAATTTCCTGAAGTTGAATTGGTTTTGCCCATGATAGTAACTGCTGAGTTACTTACCCTGTGCTTATTTTGATCCATGAGGCTTCCCTTATATTTTCTCTCACCTGCCCAGCTGAGAAGGGGCGTGGTAGAACATCTTTGTGGGCACCTAATATCCAGCCAGGGGCAAGCTGCTACAGTCATATATTGGAATAATATAGATAACCTACACAATATGGTTATGATTTTACTTCAATATTTACTGTGCAACTTTAAGACCATTTTGCTTTCTAAAATAAGAGTCAGTTTTCTGAGTGATTTTCTTTGCCTTCTGCCGTCTTGTTCTGCATTTAGTATAATTTACTGCACTTGCTCTATGACTGAAATGAATAATTTAATTCACATAAGCTCTCAGATTTGTTCAGCCTTTTATGCCTTGCCATGAGTTGAGGACAATATAGGCTTAGAAATATAAGGTCAAAAGTGCATTTTTCCATAAATAATAAATTCTTTGATCATTTAAATAATAAATTTTCTTACTGTAAGTTTTTATCATGGTTTTTAATGTAATTTTTGTCACTCATCACCTTAGACATAATGTTTTATGTTCGTCAAAAAATACCACTACCTTCAGACTCCATATCGTCTCAATGTATAAAATGCAGTTACATTTTCAATAGGTGCAAATACCTGTATCTTTAAAATTAATACCATGAAAGCAAACTATACTTAAAAATATTGAAATTCATCCTGCTAAAGAATGTGAATATCCTTAAATTTTGGACACTTCAAAATTATATTCTAGAGAGCTCAAACTTTCATTTCTTTATTTGTGACTTTATTTTCTCAATGCTCTTTTGTTTTGAGAGCACTGGAACTTGTTGGAAGCTGTAACTGTGATTCATGTAAGATTTTTTTTTTAATTTGTGTAATTTGCCATTCCTTTGGAACAAATTTATTCTACAGGTGCATTATAGCACTATTCTGTAATTAATTTTTCAGTCTGTAAGCTGAAAGATGTGAAGTTTCCCAAAAATTTTAGTAGAGGTATGTGATGTCAGTAAGTCAGTTCTGACAAGCAAAAACTATTAAGCGAGTGACAGTGGCTGATACTTCACTCTATAATCAAGATGTGCAACATAAAATTTGAGCTCTCTTTCTAGGGAGTTTACTAGAACCCTTCTCTGTAAAAGGAAACCCATTAAAAAAAAGATAAATTACTCTGGCTTGATTTTTGGCATGCCAAAGGGCATGTTTTAAAATTACCCAAAGAAGTTAGAAGTATTTCTGAAAACTTAGCACTCATTTTCTAGGATGACCCTGCTTGAGCAGGGAGGTTGGACCAGATGGCCCCCTTTCAATGGGACCCATTCTGTGATTCTCCTAAACACTTCAGTTGCTTACAAAATGTCCTAATAACCTTGGTGAGAAGGAAGAAGGAATGGACCAACTTTATGTTCCATAATAATTCAAAATTAACGATCACTAAATGAAATTAGAAGCTGGCTATTTTACAGAGTGTACGTATTAGGAAACCACATTTATGGTGTATGTTAGCTTTAACAAGAAACCCCATAATGTTATTCATTCTTATGGATATATTTCTCTCTGTATTAAAAAAAATGAAGTATTACAGGAAAAAAATACAGGTTGAAAAAAGAAGTATCTTCAGTAGACATTTGTAAGACATTCTGTGAGTAAAAGAAGATGCATAATTTACTGCAGCCTTAGGGAAGCCATAAATTATATTCAGACAAATCACTATTTGTTCTGTTATTGTAGTGAAAAATTCTCCTAGCAACTACCATGCCTTACTGTATCTGTTAGTTGATATACAGAACATGCTTTCTTAAAGGAATGTATACAAACAGATGACAAAGATCTTTATCTTTTCTGGCAAAGCCCATAGGGTAAAATGCTTAATTTTCAGTTGAAAGAAAAAAGAAATCTTTTAGTTGCTCTAGGCTATTTGGATTAAAGAGTAGAAAATAAAGATGCAACATGTGTCAGGAGAAAGAAAGGGCAAGAAAAGTACTAAGACGTCAAAAGAGGAAATAACATAAACCAACATATTCCTAGAGGATAATTAAAATACAAAATACAAAATAAATTTTAAAAGTGATAATACATCTATATAATATAAACTATTTGAATCATTAAATAGAAAAATAATAGGGGAAAATACCCCAGCACCAGCTAGACATACTGTATATTTTGGAAAAAATAAACAAATATGATGAAGATATGATGGTGTGTGTTTGTTATCGGTCACCTGACTTGGAATGGAAAATTCTTACATCAGCCCTTGAAGTGTTAAAATGCAGAAGCTAGTATATTCATGAGGGACTTAACAATAACCATTTTGAAACCCATTAGGTAATGAAGACAGTAAAACACAAAAGTAGTTCCAAGAATACTGAGAAGACAGCTTTATGATCCAGAAAGTAGAAAATGCAACCAGAGGAGAAACTGTCCTGGATCTGCTTCTTCAATAGGGAGGAACTAATTGAGAACGTGAGTATAATACAGAGCTACTTGCATTACTCACCATATGTGTCTGATTGTAAGGAAGGAAATCCTTTGGGAAGAAGAAACTGAAGAAATATGGCACAGAAGAGAAAGAATATGAGACAGACTAGAAAATGTTTTTGCAAAACTATTAACTCTGCCTTTCAGTCCTGCAGAAAACAAAGTGCACAGTCCTATAGGAACGCACATAGAGTTGTGCTGCACAGCAGTGATTCTTGACACATCACTGATGAACCGATACTAGAGATCACCCATTATCTACTGAGCAGTTTCTCTCTTGAGCTGTTCTTCTTTTGCAGTTTGCAGCAATTGTGTTACTATGGTAAAGTAAGTTGCCAGTGAGTTACCTGGAAGAAAACCAGTCTTAGCAGAATGGAACACAGTGCAAGCTAATTTATCTAATTTTGTAATATGAGCAGAAAAAAAGCAGAGTAGAGTCTGGAGCATTCAAGATATTTTGGGCAGTGTCTTATCCAAGAAGGTCTCTAGCACTGTTTCCAGTCTTCATTGGCTATTTAACTGAGTAGTCTTTATTCTGCCTGGTCTGTTTTCATCTTCAAAAACTCAACAAAGTCAGACTGTACAAAAAATACAAGGGCCAGTTTATAACCTTTCAGTACCAGTTTATAACCTTTCAGTACCAATAACTATCACTGAGTTCATGCTTACCTAACTCACTTTCTGCAACCTGCTACAGGACATTTAAGCAGAGCTTCTTCCCAGTCAGTATCATTACAAGGCAATCTCCCTTCCCATGTGTGCGCTTCAGCATTTGTCCTTGCTGAATTTCATCAGGCTCCTGTTGACCATTCCTCCAGACTCTGCACTGGGTTGCAGTTCTGCCCTTGAACCTGTTGACTATCTTCTCCAATTTTGTGTCATCTGCAAGCTCAACACAACATTTCATTTTCCCCCAGTTTTTGGGTTTTTTTTTTGAGTAAATTCTGTCTCTTTACACAGATTTGTGTGAGGTGCCTGTCTGAGGTCTCTTTAGCAGGCCATCTTTTTAGAAACTTCAGAGATTTCCTGGTAAAACACAGTTGTGCTGTGTTCAGTTCTTACCCCAAGTCAAGTCAGACACTTCCAGACTGGACTGAACTGAAGAAAGAATGCATACTCATAGGAATTAGATACAGTGAACTATTAAGAACACCTATTGTTTACTACAGCTTTGCAATGGAAACCTCATGTAAATTCTATCATAGGTTCTTGCTTTAAATAATCTTGAATAATTTACTGAACATTACAGCTGTACTGCCACCTTATTTAAAAGATGTAAACCCGTGATGTTTTAACCCTGTCAAAAATTTGACCTCATCATTCAGCTGATTTGGCCAGCTAATTTGGAAAAGCAAATATGGCCAGAAAAAAAAAGTGAAAAAAAGAGCCATTTTTCACTTTTTGCCTCAAGCATGTAACTATGAATGATTCATGGCACTTCTTGCTCTGTGACAGATTCATTATTAAAAGTTTATTTAATTATCAATACTGTGCTCTGCTCTATTAAGAAAATCATATTTTATATTGACTATTACTTGTGAATGAAGCTATCAGTGTCATTCAATCCACTTGGAATCCTGAACAGCTGTTTCATTAAGCTGATAATGTTTGCTATTGACATGTTTAATGCAATATATTTTACAAGGGCATATTGGCAGTTTCTCTGTGTGTTAGGAGAACTCTGAGGGGTAAGCTAGGACGTATGACACTGTGTGTCCTGTTTTGTTTGGGGTATATTTGAGGCTCAAAACCTGAGAGATACTGTGCTGCAGTACGGTAGTGCCCACTTCAGTAGTACCAGTTCAATTTATTTCATTGTTATTTTCATTGCAAATGTGTGTCAAGAAACATAATGATCTCAGCATGTAAATTATACGAGGACATAGAAAATAAAGGGAGTTGTAATCTGTTGTTAATGTCAGTTGCTTTCAGTTTGCCTAAATACATTAAAAACATGATATTATGGATATTTTGCAAACACTAGCATTAGCATATATTAATGCATGTTTCTTTTTTTTCTTCACTCCATTTCAGATTAATATCCATTACCATTATCAGTGTTTTATCTCTTTTGTGCTGGAAATTGAATTCTGCATTAGAGAAAGTGGATAATGTTTAATAGGAAGATGAGAAATATTCTGAAATAGAAAATGTTGGGCTTTTTTCTATTTAAGATTGTTTTCATGCTCAAATGATATTTTCTGCCTATTTTCACTATTTGCAATAGTGTTTATCTTGGAAAATACCAGGGTGAATAATTGGCTTTTTCTAAACAAAAGTTCCATATATAATTCAGATGCTTTCTTTAAATGTATATGGTACAATTACAAAAGAATGTATTTATATATTTACTTAAAATATATAAAACACAAGGATATCAATGATCTTTTTGCTCACTTCAGTGACTAGGTCTTACTCTGCTTTCAGTTGTCTAAGTACTCTATATTATGAGGAATCAATATTCTGTTTCCATGTCAAAACAAATTCTGTATTTTGCCATGAAGCCATTTTCTACCTCAAAGTTTACACATATAACTGTGATTTAGCAGGTGCCGTCATAAAGCTGATGCCCTTAAGGAGGTAAGAAATTGCAGGAGAGAAAGAATTTGAAATATTTGGAAATGTTTCTGTGTTTCAAGTATTCTGAGGTTTCAAGGGTTTTGTAATGGAGTTTTTTCTGTGTATATCCGTGTTTTCTTCCTATATTTATTTTTATTGTACTGATTTTGAAAAAAACTAAACTACTCTTGGAATATGGACCAAATTATAACAGGAAAATGCAAGAATTTATGTTTAGTTATTTAATTAATTTCTTCAAAACATTAGTCAAAGAACTGTCAGAAACATAAGGCTTTATTTTCCATGCAAGAGTAAGCTTTACAATGAATCAAGTGGCTGTCTTTAAAGTATAAA
This sequence comes from Passer montanus, assembly GCF_014805655.1. Taxonomy (NCBI): domain Eukaryota; kingdom Metazoa; phylum Chordata; class Aves; order Passeriformes; family Passeridae; genus Passer; species Passer montanus. The sequence continues at coordinate 18,493,016 of NW_024356505.1, read as the reverse complement.
GCAGTGTTTACAAATAATGACCAATTAATGTGGTTAAAAACACATGCACTTTCTGTCCTGATCAGTAAAACCTTACTCAGTAAAAATCAAGCAACAGTCTTTATAAGACTCTTTCCTCCCTGAATTTTCATCTTCCTCTCTTGGGATCTGCTGAAGAAGGTGAATATCATTAGAAGATATACTTTTTCATTGGAATCTTCAAAGATCTCCATTTTGAGATACCTGCTTACAGTGGATGAGACAACTTTTCCCCCGATGACTATTTACTACACTTATGACCACAGATGATAAGAAAAATTTCCTTAGAAATTAACTACTTTGTGGAACTGTTGCAGTGTGGGAGATAAATTCAGAAATGTACAGAAAGATTCTTTGGATCTAAATGTGTTTGCAAATCAAAATTAGAGATTTAAACCACAATAACAAATAGCATAGAAAATGGAAGAATAAGATTTGGGAACTTTATTCCAGTCCTCTATAAAATAAATTAATACTGTGGCTCATGTCATGGCATTGAGACAGCGACTCTTTACAGAGCAGTCCAGCATCCTCCAACAAAAACTTTCAATAAATTCTCATGATAACTAGTATTAAAAAATTTTCAGTTTGATATCTCCTTCCAGACAAACTTCAGTAAATACAAGGGTTTGTGTCCATGTAGTGAAAAGATTCCAAATTATTACATATTTTCACAGAAATTTGAGATCAAACATTTAAGAACCTTATCATAGAGCACAAATCATCACACCAGGTAACAATTTTAATGTATGTATTTTCCAGTTTCTTAGTGCTTTAATATCATGTACCAATTTAAAGCAGAAAACAGAGGACAAACACATTACAAACACCACAAACTCTGTAATTCTAGTTTTCACATGGTATAACATAAACTGATGTGTATGAAAATCATTGAATGATAGCAACTGGTACTGGAACAGTGTATTTTAAAATATCTTTCTTCATTTCTCCCTCTAATAAAGAAAATTCTGTAAATTTGAACATTCTGAGGATGCCAACTCACCACACGAACCAAACATCCATCAAGCTGATATCATATAGAACCAGACCTTATCAGAGCAACAAGTGACAAACCTGTCCACTGGAGCCAGCACAGCCACCCCCATCTCTTCCTCCACCGTCCCAAAGGGAACATCAAAATTCACAGGCATCCTTCCAGTGGAATTTCTGTGCCCAATGCTACACTGAAACTATGCAGGTGAAGAAAAGCAATCACTTTGTGTCAAAATGGATCTGCTTGGTCAGCTAAGACTGGGAGAAAATGTTCAACAAAATGGCTATTTTCTGATCTGTTAGTTCTGATGCTCATCAGAGAAGTACAAAAAAGCTGCAAAGGTGAATCTTTCAATTAAAATTATAACTCTGACTTAGGTTTATGTACTTAATTGTGATACTGCTTTTCAGACATATTACAATCTTTTTTCTTTCCTGTTTCATGATACATTATTTTAACTAGTTAACTAGCTTATCCTTGCAGATGAATAAATAAATTGTTTTTCTTAAATTTCTTGTTTCATAAGTTTTGTGATTTTTTTTTAAACTTGCGTCTATTTTGTTAAGGATCAGGAAATTTATTTTAACTTATTTTTAATTTAATTTTTATTTTATTTCTAGTTACTTCATCTGACACCAATTCTTCTACAATTCTTACCTGACATATATGTATCATGTAGAGTTTTTACAGTACTGGAAATTATTTTGTACCTCTAACCATTCAAAACTGAGAGAGAGAGAGAGTGTTAACAAGAACCATCTGTTGGACCCTAACCAGTAGACAACTTGTCAGAATACTCTTGTAATAAGAAAAAAGGTGACCAAGTGCCTATTTTGAATTCAGAAATAGTTTTAATTTAGGTCTCCAAGGATTTAAATATTTGATCCAATAATTAAATTTCTAACTGTATTTCCATCATTTGTCTTTTCAATACTTTGAAAAGTTTAATAGAAGCCTACTGCAGAAAAGGAAGATATAAAAAAAAGAAACAAATTCTTTGTTATATGACTGAGTCAATAGGTTTTTTCCCACACACAATTACTGGCCTTGAGAGCCATTCAAAACACGTGGGTATAAATGAAATATGACAATTCCCTGTGCCAGAAGTTTTAACTCATAGCAGCAGTAGCCTCCACAGGACCCTGAAACTGGTGGGATGGATTGGAAATAGGAGGAGACTCATCTGAGGATTGCCTATTCTCACCTTACTGCCGTACATTGTTTTGGGGTAGTGCATGCCTAAAAGTTCTTCTGGTTGCTAGTTCAGAAGCTTAGAAGATGGAAAAATTATGTTGCTTTCCTCCACAGCACACACTGTTTGCACAGCTCTTTCATTTCTCAACTTTCCCTGCACTGAATCGTAACCCTCCAGGCCCAGTGTCCATCCTACGCAGATTTTTTTATTTCTTAATCCATATTTCTGTGTCCTTCCAGATACTCTTATAAGCTTAACCCTTATATTTTTTAGCCATAGCTCTTTCAAGAAAAATATCACAGACTTCAGGGCCTGGATTAGCTACATGTCCTCTGCCTGGTTCATAGTGCATTAGACTCTGACCTGTGCACAGACTTTATCAAGTTTGTCCTAATGCAATGAAAGAATTGTTCTTGAGGTTGAATTGATGTTATCTGTTTCTATTGATGCCAAGGTGATTTTTTGCCTTTTGTTTTATATACCTTTTATATAACTTTTATGTATCCTCAGTATTCTCAGCAGGCATACTTGTAATTCCTTCAGTCTGGTAACTTGGCATAGCCATAGTATTCTGTTAGGCCAGGAAACCTAGCACCCTAAAAGCCTCATAGGAGGAGGCTGGAAAACTCTAAACTAATTTGAGAAACCAAGGTCCTCTCTAGAACATATCTTGGAAAACAGAGATTTGGCCCATCCAGAGGGGGATTCCATGAACGGGGAAATACCATGCCATTCGTCCAGGCCTCCAAATGGGGCATCCTTATTAGATGTGCTAATTTGTAAGGTCTTTAACTTGTAAACGTGATTTATCGTGTATGCACATTGTGGCGCATTCCATCTTGGCGAAACAACGCACCAGTAAGGATTCTTATTAAAATACCAAGGCAAAACCCCCGTATCACTTAACTGTGTCTGGCTCTCAGTTTCCCAAGACCAGGAAAAGGCATTACTATCATGTTGAGAAAGGTTTTTTTCCATTGTACCACATTTTTTTATTGATGATTTATATGGAGCATAAATGTAACCAAAAGGAGCGGAAAACCCCCACTCAATTAATGAAGTTTGTCTTGAAGTAAAGTACATTCCAAACTGACTCGTTTTAAAGATGTTGATATTTTTAATGTGTGAACTTTTTCTCCTGGATAGATTTTGCACAGTGTAACTCATTATAGTCCATTGAGAGCACTAACTGTATTTCAGAATAACTAGACTGTAAAGAAATATTCTCTAGAATTAGCCTGGGGAAAGAAACTAACCAAAAAAAAAATCACTGATAAGTCTGCATCAGTATAAAATAAGGACACAAAAATATATCTGCCCCCAAAAAATTAAATGTTTTTTAACCTTTATGTCAACTTTTATCTGGACAGGCATTTTTCGGTTGGATTTTAAGAAAAATTATAAGACTTTCCTGAAAATATTTAAATTTATCCTCAGGTAATATTTTTTACACTGGCTTAGCATAAACAAAATATTTATTTTTATCTGCTGCAAATGAACAGTCTACCTCTTTCTCTTCTTCCAAACTAAAATTTTATTCGCAAATAAATAGACTGGTGACACCATAGGAACTGATCCATTCAATTACTTTATGATACAAATATGCTTTACTAGAACAACCTATGGTGTAGTCTGCTGATTCAGCAGAGCATGTAGGGTTAACTAAGTGTTTTGCTTCAGTCCATTTATATTTATTAAACCTTCACTTATTGCAGTGAGCCATTTTTGATTAATGTTGCTATTTGTTTGATGGCTTTGCCGCAAGGTTTTCACAATTTCATGAGATATATTGCTGCTTAAGTTTGTTTGATCGATCAACTCCCAAATCAGATAGTTATGACAATTTACAATTAACTTTGATTTTGGGCTTCTAAATATAGTTGAGCTGTTCTTTGTAATGGGTGCTTAATCTGTAAATTTACTGTCACTTATTTTCTGAATATTGACTTGTTCATGATATTTTGATAGAAATTAGGAGCACAGTACACCACCAGGAAAAAGATACAGCGGCCAGTTAGTTTCATTTTTTGGAAAACTTAATATTCGTGCTTCTGTGCTTTGTACAGAGAAGCATCGCATCTTGCACTTGCAAATTCTTATGATGGATTAAATCCTTGTGATGAACCAGTGATATGTGAATTCTAATACATATTTCTGGAGAAAGCAAATAGCAGATGTAATCCAGCAAAAAACAGATAAATTATTTAAGACGCCTTTGAATCTGATAATTTTAAGAGAGCTCATCAATAAATTAGCAGAAGAATCTCAATGGCTTTCGTTCTTTCAGATCCTCTAACTGTACCCTCAACAATAGAAACTTTATGAATCCTTCTTGCAAAGGTGTTCGAATTCTAGTTCAGCAGCATTCCAGCTACAAATTGACAGCCTGCAGAGTTAAAAATTCATTAATTTCCAGAAAGAAAAGATCATCTAACCATTAACTTTAAAAAATGAGGAAAATGTTACTACTCCTTGTGGAAGTAAATGAAGATTTTTTAATGGCAATTAAAGATGGGTTAAAATTGATTGAAAAAAAACCACACCAAAGCAAAGCAAAAACCTAATATGTTAAAACCCAAATTAATCTGTGCCAATTTACTTCAACAGGTCCTAGATAACATACCAGGTAACTGATGCATAAATACTGCTGCTAAGTATAAACTATCAGAGATATCTTAGAAATACTGTGGCAACAAACTGATAGTGACTACCAATGTAATTTAGTTAAAATCTAAGATAACAGACATAATTTCTTCTCTCTTCTCCTTCCCTCCAAAACAAAAATCTTAGCCACCTTTTTTTTAGTTTCTTCCAAAGACAAGATATTTAAAAAATGAGCTGATAATTCAAATTGTAATAAAGGAGAACATAAAGGATTTGGGCAGGATCTCAATAATCTGAAATAGGAAAAAAGAGTAAACTTTTGTACATATTTTCCCAGATGGCTCCATTTTTGCTTGCAATCCATGGTCTTTTGGGCCTTTTATATCCTTTCTCTCAGCTTACATGACTGATAAGATTGTCCTAACTTGGTTCTTACTGTCTGCTTTAATGGTATCTGGTGTCAGTTCTTCAAGCAACTTTAACTAAGGTATCACCAGAGCAAGGTTGATTTCCTGCATAACTAGTTGGATGACTTTTTTTTTTTTGGTTTGGTTAGTTTGTTGATTTTTGGGGTAGTTTATTTTTTGTTGTTGTTACCAGTTTGGTGAGTGTTTGCTAGTGTTGGTCAAAGAAAATATAGCAAATATTGGCATGGTTCTCTTATTTTAAGAGAGTCAGAGACTCTTATATTCTGTGGTGTTCATGCTCCTAAAGGGAAGGATGTTTTTGGCTGATAAATCTATTAGCAGACTAATGAACACATTAGTTAATTGCACGTATTGCCAAAGGTTGAATAATGTATTGATTTCCCTTAGTTGAACTATTTATTTCTTCACTTATGTCTCTTACCTACTCTCTTTCCCAGCTTGTTACATTGTTGTCCATTCTGAATCTCACCTAATTCAGAAGTTCCTTGGGATGAAAATGAGGTTGCTGGTAAGGAAGAAGAATACTCAGTGTGGGTATCTGGTTTGCACTGCAACTTCAGGTGAAATTTTCATCTCCAGTTCTGGCTTATCAAGTCTCTTTTAAGCACTGTATGTCTTATTTCTAAGTGATTCCTGTAGTGTGGGTAATATTTCATGGAGGTTGCACAGTTGTGTTGTGCAGCATAGGGAAGTGACATAATATAGCATGAGAACTCCAAAAGTTCTTTGGAGTTGCTCCTGGCCCCTTAGTTGAGGGAAATGCTGTCTGGGTCTATGCTGTAAGACACAAGTCCTCTGAAGTAGGTCCCAAATTTCTGATGCCATGGAAAGACAGAATTAATTCCTTAGTGTCTCTCATTTCTTTGTCAGGAACTTCAGATACATTTGCAGATAGGAAAGAAGGATGCTCTAGGGAAAGACTCATGAAGGAATTAGGCAGAATGACCTGGGAAAGCAACTGATTTGTAAGAAAAGCTGACAGAAAGTGAGCACTACTTCTTGCCAGAGGAGACTATTCTTTTGAGAGAATTTTGTGAGACCAGTATTTTGTCAAGAAAACTCACACATGTTGAGTAATGTGCAGTTGCTGCAGTTTTATTTACAGTTATGACACCCAAAGCCAGCAATGTAGTGGATTTTAAAACATTATCCTGAATTAGACATGTGTCTATGAGTATTTGTATGTCTTATAAGCACTTGTAGCCATTATATTGGATAATTAAGTGGCATTCCAATTAGACAACCTTAATGAAGTGTTTCAGAGACAACATGCATTCATCCTCATTTTCTCTGGTGTTTAGGAAGCACAAGCAAAAGTTAGTTGCACAATATTGTGAAGTACGAACTGGCTATCGTAAGTGTATTTTGTCGTGAGTCTGTATTTGTGAATAAATACATAAACCTTATCAAGACAAAGAAAGTAATCAATACTCCACTGTTACATTACTTGTCTAAGGTTATGCTTCATGGGATAGACTTAATATTTTGAAACAGACCTAAAAGAAAAAGCTCAGGTAGCTGAAGATTACTATTCAGTTTAGGCTTTGATATTTCTGTTTTACCAGTGAGGAGTGCGTGCATTCTGCTGATCACTCAACAGCTGAGACATTACAACATGCTTACTATTCTTTAATTATTAAGGGTTAATAATAAAATGTTAATTACCAATAAAATGCAAATACAGGCTACTGCCAAGTTGGGGTGACATGACAACATACCAGAGATACAGTTCAGAAAACACAGGTTGTGTTCTTGATATCCTTATTTCTTGGGATGGTTGACAGGGAAACATGTGACAATTAGTTTGAGTGATTTCTCGAGTGAACAGGCTGTTTTTCTTATGGCACCATGAATGGTAAGTGATTTCCTTTGAAACTGCAGAGCAGGTTTTGCGGAGATACATGACCCAAACCATAATAAAACTCGGTGAAGGGCATCAGTGAAGGGAATAGGGGCCTTTATTTTCAAAGTTGCACTGGATTACAGATGGCTGGATTAAAACCTTTTTTTTTTTTGATGCTGTACTTATAGATGATGTGCTTAGTTGCTGTGCAATGCATGAAGTGGAAAGGCAGATTTGTTTTTTAGTATGGGACACTGAAAGTGATTATATCGGCCACAACAGCTGTGAATTGCTTCAAACTTCTAAAGGAGAAGGCAATCCAAACCATACTGTTACTGTATTTTCTGAGGAAGAAAGTCAGAGTCAAGATTGAAGAACTATGGCTGATAGTAGAGCATCATTGTTATTAGCATGTTTCATTAGTTTCTTTTTCTACATGTCTATAATATTGTTAAATCAGCTTTAATAAAAGAGTATTTTAAGGTCTAGCAATTTGTCATTGTTTTTTGAGTAATCCTCTAGTTAAATTCTAATTATACAAGATATTACTATTTATCACTCCTGTTTTTCAGAACATATTTCTTTACCTTGCTAATTTTATTTTTAGTATGGTCAAGCAATGTAATACTTATTAGGATATTAAAAACATTGCACTGAAGCTGTAAATAAGTCATTGCCTCAAAAAAAAAAAAAAAGAACACAGATGAAAACAATATGATAAAGCTCGTTGTTGAAATAAATTATGCCTTGGGAAAAAAAGTAATTTGCACAATTAGGTGATACAATAGAGTGTTCCATAATTAGGTGCAATACAAGTGTAACCATCCTTAATATCAGTAGTATGCAAGCCTTTCAGACTTCATTAAAGAGTTCCATTGGAACATGTGAATAATAGGATTAATATAGCCATGGGCGCTGCTGGGTCAGCTGGCAATAGATCAATCCACAACGTAGAGCATATTAAAAGGATTATAGATTAGCAATTAGATGGCTTTTTCATGAGCAAGAAATAGTTCCTCAAGCTTTGCCAAAGGTTAACAGAGATAGGATGTCGATTTTTCCAGTTTATAATCCAGTAAGAGCTATAAGGTAAGGGTAGTTATGGCATTTTCAGGATGGTAAGAATGATATAAGCAAAACATAACAAACCTTTTAGGATCAGTGACTTGGCTTCACAGAGGAACTGTTCTTACATGAAATGTAGAATATGATTATAACATTTCTTACATGTAGAATATTGTTTATAACTAAATCTCTAAGAAAAAATATTTCAAGTGAACTGTCTGAGAGGTAAGAGGCATTTTCAAAGCTCTTTCTATAGTATTCTGTTTGAAAACTTTTGTTGCTTTTCAGAGAATACATAAATAAATTTTCTAATTCAAACTCTAAAAATTAGTGCTGAGCATTACTAAGATTATACACCACTGGGATTATAGTTGGACACTTATTTTTAGTTTGTCAATAATACACATATATAAGAAATTTTATATCTTCCTGATGAAATACTGCATGGCAATATTGGTATGTTTTCAACTGCATAAAGAGAATGTAGTATGTAGAATCAATATATATTGATCACACTGAGAGCTGAGTCTCAACATTTCCAAAAACCAGGTCACTTACTTGGATAATTCTGTGTGCTTTTATTTCATATGTTTAACTTTGAAAAGATGGGCTTTTGTATAAAGGGAGACAGAAATATATTTAAAAAGATGAAATGGGCATTCAAATGGGAAATAAATCAAGAATACCTAGAAATAAAAAAAAAATGAATAGCAGCCAGTAATTTATTCAACAAACTCAAACATTTATGTCTGTTCATGAAGAAGTTTTACTCCCTTATTATTCAGTTGCCTTGTTATCTTTCTGCAGAAATTTTTGGACACAGACCTGACTGTTAATATTTTGCTGAGTCTATTTCTTACTCTATAAAAAATTCTGGTGAATTTGTTGAGATTAAAGGCAAGTGAATAGCAAAAAAAAATGTCTGAATAATGACTTGCTAAACAACAAAGGGTAAGTTTTAAAAAGATTTTTTTAAGAAGCAGAAATATTTGCAAATTATTACAAAAAAGAGGAAAGGAATTTGCTGAAAGCTATTTTATTTTTAAGAATTAATGGTTGTACGGTTTAAGTGACATTTAGACTAATTAAACTGCCTGCTTTATATTAATAAATTAATAAAGCCAATCACAGCTGCAAATCTTTTCATAAATTTTATGATACCACACTACCTTCACTATGTTGTTAAACAGCCCCATAGAGATATTAGTTGGATGAAGGGTTTAAAACTAACTGTCCCTTCTTATTCTGCCCAAACCAGCAACATTTTGGGGCTATAGCTGCATTAGATGCTTTTCAGCATCATTTACTGTTCTTTAAGAACAAAAATTTTCTTGTGGAATCTGTGTCTCTGAGTACCTGAAAAATTATGTTGCAAACTCCGTCTCTAATTCTAAATGCCTCTTTATTGCACCCATTACGCATTATTAGTTCTAGCATAAATGCATCCATTTCCTATAGAGAAAAAACTTAAGGGATAGAGGGTTATATACAATCTATGTAATTTAATTTTTTTTAGTATTAATTTTTAATACTGAGGATATACAGTAATATTTTAATCTCAGTTAACTCCCATTTTTTCTAATTGCTCTTGGCAGTCAGAAAAGCAAAAACCACAATATTTTCTATTTTAAAAGTTTGAAGACTGCATTTTTGACTGAAATCTGTATAATTACTACTTTGACTTTAGCTAAACTATAAGAGAAATTTTATAAAGTAGGGCTTTCTAATTACAATTCTTTTCAATTTAGTTAAATTGTGACAGCTGCTCTGATTTTGACAGACAAGAAACAAAGTGTTTGCATTGCAATGACAGCAACGTCCATGACACTAATTGCAACTTTTGTTGGAAAATGTCATGAATAATGTTTCAAATAGGATCCAAACATAAAGCTGCCTCTTCACTCATTTTACTTTGCAACAGAACTCTGGGATATTAACATTATTTTTGTCTTAGTTAGATAATAATTTTTGCAGCAACTGTAGAGAGTGAAATAGGTAGCAGCCATCAATGATCACTGAAACAGTCCAGTCAATTCACTGACTTCATAAAATGTTTGGCAGCCACTGCTCCTAAGTGACCAGAAGAATAGTGTTATATGCCAAATTATTTTCATACTTAATACAAAAAACGTAAGCTGATGTTGCATTTATTTCTAGAACTGAAACATTTGCATTTTTGTCAAAATCAAAAAGTGACAGCTGTTAAAGGTGGAATTTTCACAAACTCATAGATAATGTAGGAACAGAAAGCACATAGTTTTTTTTTTCATGTGCTGCATGCTTTTAAATTTGATTTAGTTGAGACTCTTTAGAGTGTTTAAATATTGTGAGAGTCTAATTTTCACTTTTTCCCCCTTGCTTTTCAGCCTAGGTTTGAAATTTTAATCCACCGTTAAATTGGATGCTTTTATAAACCTCACTGTGATTCTTACTATTCCTGAGGTGCCAACATAGCCCATATAAATATGGCCTTCACATAAAATCCTACCTGAAATATGCTTAAGACTTCCCCAGGGGAAGGGAATGGCAGGGAAACATACCTCCCAATTCCTAATATTACTCTTCTAGGGATAACTGGCAGATCCCCTAAGAGTCTGAAGAAATTATATTGTCCTATCTTTATAGCATTTTTCAACATGTCTATACCATACTACCATGTATATAGTATGTAGCTACTATGTACTATATACTATATGCTTGCAAGGGAAAGAAGTTGGGAAAAAAACATTCAGGAGCTATACAACTGGAGTAGTTGGAATATAACTTACAGAGCATTTTCTTTTTAGGCAAGTTAAAGGTGGGGAAGGGGAGACAAGGTTAAGTTTCTTAAATTGATACAGAGGTAACTTTCGCATAGGGTCAATAATGAGTGCAGTGTCCTTAGGGGTGCTTTGGCAGGACTTCCTTTTGTATACCCCAGTACTTGAATTTGGCAAACCTGTCTGCATGTGTCAAGAAATACTCTTCAAAGTCATCCTCATGTTTTCTGCCTTAAAATAATTCTGACACTATGACAGGTCACAGGATTAGCCTTTTTCCTGTACTGCATGGCATCTCCCTATGTCCTGACTGAGTCAGGTTTTTTTGATTTATGTCTTCTGAAATGAACTCAGATTGCCATAGCTGCTTATTGCTTATCTATCAATGCATTATATCTTCAGACCTCTGTCTGGTTTCATAATTTTCTTTCTTGTCAGCCCACACAAAATGTCTTTTTAATGTCACCTTCTCACTTTGTATTAAGAGTTCAGACCCATGGAGATGAGTGTGGGAAACTCCCTCTCAGCCCTTTCTGTATCAAAGCAGCTGGCATAAAAATACCTCTTCCCACTCCCTTTTCAACATATAGCTTCTTCCCTGTTGAAACACCGTGAACTAATACTGAATAAACCCTTACACTCCAGTACCTTAATCCGTATCACAGCAGCTGGCTAGGCTAAAGTTTACAATTTTACAGATATGTATAATTATATGAGGAAATCCTCCTCCATAACTAGCATTTTTCCTTTCGTACATAAAGATTTCTCACTGAGGCTGTGTTGTTTCCCATTCACTTGAGAACTTTACGTTATGGGAGTTACAATGACTAGGCAATCTGTCCTCAGAGTCCTTTTCCATTAATGTTTCCTTTAGGAAAGGCTCCCCTCTGTGGCAGTGTCCTTCAAATCCCTGGCCTCTGTCTAGATCTCTTCACCTCCACAAGGCATTATAAAGTCTCTACTGCTAGCATCATATTACTCAACAAGTTACTTCCGCTCAAGCTGCAGAAATTCATAGTTATGTTAATAAATATAAAGCAGTGATCTCCTCTGAAAACTTGCTCTGTAAGTGTGAATAATCCAATTCAATTTCCTTTGGGTTTGGATTTAGCAGCTGTATTATGTGATGTTTACTAAGGTGAAAATTCTACAGTTGTAGAATTTCTACAATTGTGAAGCTTGTAATGGCTCTTTGATGAACCAAATCCCAGTGACCAGCAATAGCTGAACATAAAAACAGTCCTAAGTCCTCCATCACTATTCATTGATGCTCTCTTTCTCTTCTGTCAGATATCTTTAGAGGCTCTTACCTTCTGTCCAGTGGGGGTGAGATTAACAAATAGATTTGAAAATCATTACTGAGGGCTCCCAAACCTCTGTAGATGTAGGCACACCTGTATGAAACTCTGCTAAGCAGCTCCTTAAGATATGTGAATTTCCTTGCCATTTGTTAAGACTCTTTTTTCCTTAACCTAACACAATGTGCACCTATTCTTATAGAGTGCGGTTTCCCTTTCATTTATCAACCTGCTTATACTCTCACTGTTTATGTTATAGAAAATATAAAATTCAATGGTAAACTTGTGGTATTCTGAACATTATTGCTAATGTTTATTCTTCTAAGTTACACACTATTTTTGTATTTATTTGCAAGTGAAAGAGGATATCATAATATCAATCTATCTGAATATTGAAGTCTATTTTTATGGTAGTTTTGGAGCTGCATGCAGCCTCCATGTGTCTATAGATAAATCTATTATGTGGAATAACTTTTTTAGTTGAAAATTATATCTGAAAGTAACTGTGCAAAATAGCACAGAGAAACAGCTATTTTTTTTCTTTCTTTATACTAAAAACACTTTGAGAGTAAGAAGTAGTTTATATGCTTTCATGGAGATTCTTTCATGAAAATGCCAACTCCATGAAAGGTGCTAGAGAACATAATTGCATGTAGATTTAATGAATTTTTGTAAAGTTATACCAGTTAAAGAAAAAAAAAATATTTTGAGGACCTGTACAAACATGGTATTATCTTAATTTCTTAATCAAAAGTAATTAGTGGTTTTATCATCAAAAAAGAATCTTGGAAAAAATTTTCCTAGTGTTTCTACCTAAAATATATTTCCAAACATAGCCAACCTGTGAAAAATACTTGATTCTATATTGTGCTCTTTACTGTTTAACTATTGCAGGAATGTAAAGGGGGTGATGTGTAACCTATAGCATGTAGTTCTATAGTACCATGGTGTAAACTTATGGCAGTCCAGAAACAGAAAGTTTTGCATGAATCATTCTTAGAAATGCATATGGTATTTTTCCTGTGTTAAATGTCTTCCACTCCAAATTCCTATGGGAAAACTAAGTCAGATTTGCTAATAACTTAGGGCCTTTTACTGGTTTTGAATATTTTTTACCTAAAATGTGCAATGTGCTGTAGAATTTCAGCATCCAGGCAGAAAATGGTACTCTAAGCTCAAAAGGGCTATGACCATCACAGTCTAACTATATCTTTCTTCTCAGAGTGGATAATTTCATAACCTGTTCAGCTATTAAAATGCTAATATTCAGATTCCTGATGATGCTGAGAAATTGTCTCTTAACAGCCATCCTGGGCAGTCTTGTTAAACAAACAAAGTATACAACTTATGGGTTGTATAATACAAATATATACAATATATATACTAATTTCTTGATAGATCCTGTTTCAGAATACTTATATAGTTGATTGAACCTGTTTACGTTTTTACCTTTGCTTATAATATAGCTCCTCTGGGAATCATTTCAGTTTATTTGTAAGCTTTATTTGTAAGCTTTATTTTTTATTTCAAATAAAACTTTATTTGAAACAAACCCCAACTCTACCCCATATGCAAAAAACTGAAAACAAACAAAGAAACCATAAGAGAAAAATGTCACAGTATCACCAGAGGAAGTCTAAGTCTAGTAGTGGCTGTCCTTGTCTCTAAAGGATCTAACTAAATGTTTCTACTCTTTGTTTTCAGGCTGACTGCAACATACTGTCTGTATGTGTCCTCTGTTCCCTTGGCAAGTTGTATTTATTTCATCATATGTTACAATAATCTCCATGAGTGGAAGTAACAAAGGAAAGTAAAGACCCGGAGAGGTAAAAATCCAAAGAAACAGCAAAGCATTGAATATTGAAAGGAACTGAAAGAGCAGGGTGCACATTATTTCTAGCTGTATAAAATGTATATGGTGATAGCAGATAATCATAGCTCCTACTTACTACTCTAATATTGGACTAAAAAGGGGATTATTGTATGAATGTTGAGGATATGCCTGGAACAAGACAGAATTTGCACGAGGGAATTCTCTTTTGCAGTTAGAGACAAAAAAGATGGGTTATTGTGGGAAATCTCCAGCCTGCCTGAGCCACTCTGCAGCTCCTCTGGTGTGCATGAGGCTGGAAGGGTTCTGAGCAGAGTAGGGCTTCAGAACTCTGTGTCTCTCTGTGTGTGTATGTGTGTGTGTGTGTTAGGTATTTTCTGTTGTCATTACAAAGAAACGTGCTTTTCATCCTTCAGTCTGAACTGCCTTTGCTTCTCACCTGCTTGCTGGCCTTGTTAATAATCAATCACATTTTAGTCACTTAACCTTTGTTTGCTGCTCCCTGCCTCTTTTGCTCTTTTGCATGTTGCAGTGGATGGCACGACTCCAGCTGTTTGTTGATTAACAAACGCGCGCTGTGTGTGCTGCAGCCATTTTCACTCCTTCCCGGAGCCTCTTGCTGCAGCCACTTTAGCTGCTTCTTTGCATATTGATTGAACAGGGCTCGCATTGAGTATTGACTGTCACAGACAATGTTCCTCACTTACCATTACTGCCCTTGTTTCTTTCTCCCTCATCACCATTCCTGTAAATACTGATGTTCATCCAGTTTCTCCTGCCCTTATATTTCTCCACCATCTGCCTCTTTGTTTCATTCTCATACTTGTAAATCAACCACATACAATCATTTCTTTTCTTTTTTGTTATTGCCTTTGAGAACATTTCTCCTAATCACCAGTATGGCCAATCTCAGGAGTTCAGCATTCAGAAATCATGACTCAGCCTCCCTCTTCTCTGATATCAGGTTAGTGATCTAATACTGAGAAAACCTTTTTAATTTTCCATTTTTTCTCCCTCAGAAAATAAATATAACCATCTCGCCTTTTAAAGTGTGTAGGAAACCTAGGTAGTAAAACAAAGGTATTGTTTACAACCCCTGGGAAAATAATATTGTCTTAAGAATAAGAATGATAAAAAAATTAAAGCATCTGCTATCACCAAAAAGCAAGAGCCTGGTATCTGAAGACAAAGAACAGCTAAGATAAAAACAGGATGAAAGAGAGAAGAAGGCACACACTGCCTGAAGTGGCAGGAGCTGAAAACAAACATACCAACTCTATAAACCACTGGTCATTTAATGGAGTGCAACCTTGTGAGCAAGAGAAAAAACAGCTTTAAGGAAAGAAGGGAGCAAAAACCAAATATGCATCATATCTCTGGCACTCTGGTTATCATATGTTTGCATGTAACATTGTGACATCCAGCTGAAGATCAATGAAGAGAGGGCAACATGAAAGCATGTTGGAAAATGTTAAGACACAGGAGAAGAATGAATCTTTCATCTTCCCCATATTGGGGGGAAGAAAGAATCAACACCATTCTCCTCCTGACAAAGAGAAAGAAATTCTGTCACCAACATCACTTGTTTTGCTTTGAGTGAGCGACTGAACTAAATGACCTCCACTGGTGTCTCTCAATCTCATGTGTCTGCTGCAAACATATTTTTAGTAAAATTGTGAAATTATGCATTTAAACCTGTTTTCTGCTGATATTATTCTTCTTTTGGTTTTGTTGTAGTTGTTTTTTTTTAATTTTTATTTCTATCCTCAAAGGAAGGTTTCATTAGCAATTTCCTGTCAAAATACTTTCTGGCATAGGGTTGCTACATGGAAATATATTGTCAGTGTGAAGATAGGATACTGCTTGAACATTTTTGTTACCAATTTAGGAATATCACAAGTAAAGTTGTCCTTAACTGGAATATCTTCATTTTTAAATGAAATGAAGAAATTTTATTTTGGGACAACAATAACCTCACTCCAATTACAGTCTTGGAGCTTCCTATTTGTTTTCTCTTATTTGTTTTCTCTCTGATGATTTAAATTCTCTGTATGGGCTAAATTTCCATTAATGTATTCCAGCTTCATCCTTGCCTCATTTCCAGGAATGTGCTGGAAACCCTATAAACTTGGTCTATTATGAAAGATGAAATTTGGCTTTAAAAAAGCCAAAGTTTTAGAAGAAAATTTAATTTGGCATCCAAATCAAAAAGCCTAGTAAGTTTTTGCCACCAGCTCTCAGGATGTAACATAAAAAAAGGTGGGGAAAGTGCTAAAGATAGGGCAGGAAAGAAGAAATCCTGCAGAAGTTCCCCACTCACATATGCCACAGGCAGGGCACAAATTTGGTTGCTGAGTGAAGCACAGGCAGTGAAGGGATGGGGTGGCAGGAACTGAAGGCAGGGTTTGCTGAAGACAAGTGAGGTAGAACAAATGTACCAGATTGAGCCCTGGGCTGCACAGCCCCACCCGGGTCAGTGGCCATGCCAGGGGCCAGGCAGGTACTGCTCAGTGCTGTGTTTAGCAAACCTTCCCCTCCAAATGTGGAATTTCTTTTTTGTTGTTTGGAATTTTTACTCATCACTCATTTTCACACGGATTTCTTCCCCATGCTTTCTTAGGTCATTACAGAATGCAAAGCCATTTTTTTAAACAATTTTTAAAAGATTGAATAAGCTGACATGTTCCTTTGGATTCTTGTAAAAATATGTGCTATTCAACTTTCACTTCTGAAAAGCTTCTCCTGTACATTGTGGTTGTGAAGATGAAACAATTGACTCAAAGATATCCTATATATAATAATATAAAACAGGGAAAAATGTATATTTGTTTATTTTACTCAAAACTTGAAATTTAAATGACTAAATAAGCATGAACACTTGAAATATTACTTCTATATTAAATGTTGCATTTTTCATTTCATAGCTCCTGTTGTTTGCTTAATCTCACCTTGAAATCTTTGGTACTCCTTGAGAGACTTGTACTTAGACACTTTAAGTTGCTTCCCAATTCAGGTCCTTTTTTGACTGAGTGTCTTTGAGGTAACCTTGATGAGTCTTTGACTTCTCTCTTCTTTCAACAGATGCCATAAATTACTCCTTTTTTCTTTCCCAATTTGTCCACTATCTTTTGCTCTTATATTCATTCAAGTCACTCCATCTTGCCCTGTTCCTTACTCAATGACTCAGTTTGAATATTGCTGTTTTGATAATACCTGTATTTTCTCCTGCTTGAGTAGTGTCCTACTCTTGAGAGTATTCTTATCTTCTTATTTGAAACTGAAATTCTTTACCATTAGTTTAGCTCACATACAATGTATTCTTAAGTGGTCATATTTTACAAAGTGGAGTGATATAGAAGACTTAGCAGCAAACCAAGAGAGTATCTGGTGCTCAGATTCACTCTGTTGTGGCTGCCTATATTCCCAAGGGCCATCAGCTTTAGTGAAGGAGACTCACATATATGAGTGAAGGTTTCTTGATTCTTGGCCTTTGGTGATAATAATGTAGGAATACAATTAAGAAACTTTAATTATAATTATGTATCGACTTGTTCTGTGTGGTATGTGCTAAACTACTGTAACATATACCAGCACTTTCATATTACCATGCACTGCTTTTGGGATCATTCCACAGCGGCACTGAATTTTCATATTTAATTTCATTTTCCTCAAACCTAACTGCTTTTCAGAGACTAACTGCAGCTTTGATAAATGTTCTTTCTAGACTAGCTAATATCTTAGGCTTATAAAAGGTATTTTAATAAAAAAATGTAGCTCCCAGCTAGAGCCCAGATTTCAAAAGATAAGAACATCTACTTTTCCATTTCTTTTTTTTTTTAGAATTAGTCACTTTAGTTTAAAGACTTTTTTTCCAGACTGATTAAGAAGAAAGACTGACAAATTGAACTTCAGATTTACTCTTTCACCAGACTGATACAAGAAGCAGGTAATGAGATCAACTCATTGTTAGTCACGAAGAGGTTTCTTTGAAATGAAACGTCAGACATACTTATTGCTTTAACAGCCACAGAGACTGATACAAACAAAAGCAAGACACTTAGGCCTACATTTTCTTCCATAGCTGCTAAAGTAACTAATGTGTATCCTCACAGCTTCTCACAACTGCCACCAATCTGATACCAATTTGAATTCTTAAAACTGTATTAATAGTAATTTGCCAACAGAGTACTGTATTTTTTGTAAAGCTACTGTGTTGTTGTAGAAATTTCATCTGTCTCCTCTCAAATAAATGAAACCTCAGCTATCATTTTTCCAGAAGACTAATTGTTTTATTTGTGTTAAAATCAAGAATAGCAAAGAAATAAAAAAAGAGCAGGGTTCTGTACCAGCCCCTTCCCCCCTCCCCCCATACAAGCTGATGGGCCAATTGACTTTTCCTGTTAGCAGACAAGTTTTAATCATGTTAACAGAATGTGCTCATTTACAAAAGAATCACAGAATCACAGAATTAATTAGGTTGGAAAAGACCTTTGAGATCATCAAGTCCAACCTATGACCTAACATCACCTTGTCAACTAGACCATGGCATTAAGCGTCACATCCAGCCACATCCAGTCTTTTTTTAAACATCTCCTGGGACAGTGACTCCACCACCTTCCTGGGCAGCCCATTCCAATGCCCAATCACTCTTTCTGTGAAAAGTTTTTTTCCTTTTTTTCCTGAACTTCCCCTGTGCAGCTTAAGACCGTGTCCTTTTGTCCTGTCACTGGTTGCATGGGAGAAGAGATCAACCCTTACCCGGCTCCACCCTCCTCAGGCAGTTGTAGAGAGGAATAAGGTCCCCCGGTTAGCCTCCTTTTCCCCAGGCTAAACACTCCCAGCTCCCTCAGCTCCTCCTCATAGGATTTGTGTTCTGGACTCTTGTTTGTCTAGACACCAGTTTTGCTGCCCTTCTCTGGACACCTTTGAGTACCTCAACCTTCTTCCTAAATTGAGGGGCCCAGAACTGGATACAAATTTGCTCCTTGAGCACTGGCCTGACAGATAAAGAGTATATTCCAATAGAGGAGGAGTTAAGCCAATTGTAAAAACTTTCCCAGGTTCAATAAGACCCGGCACCCTTGGCATGGAAGGAAAGCTAGTGAGTTATACATAAAACAAATCAGAAGAAAAGTGGAGATGGAGTGGGAAGACCTAGTCTACTGGTGACATGGATGGTTTAAGAAATTTTAAGAGCTCCTCCACTGAGTTTTTTCTGTTATATATCCTTGATAGGAAGAGACAGGCGAATACCAGTAACTAATGGAGAGAAAGAGAAGATGGTTGTACTAACTTCTGTACTATGAACCATCATGAGTAGAAGCAGCACTCCTCTGTCACTTCCCCTTCCCCCTCCTTATCTATACACTAAAGACAATGATCATAATTGAAGGAAAATTTCAATGAAGCCACAAAAACTTCTATACTCATGATATGAAGGATAAAAATATTAAATTTTGCATGCCAAATATCTAATTTTTAAACCCAGCTTTTCCTGGGTTTGCTCTAACAAAGAATTTATTATCTCCATCCACCAAGAATTCCTTTCTCACCTAAAAGTTCCTTTTTTTCCCCCTTTCCTCTCTGACTTGGCCCTGATTTTTGCCTCTCTCTTACTGAAAAACCTCACTTATTTGCAGGCCCTTTGGTACTCACAGTACTCATAGTTCTGTTTTTCAACAGATGAAACCATATCTCTCTTTTTGATTATATCAAACTCCCACTAAAAGAGAGTTAAGTTTATCAAGAATTCATAAAAGTGAGACACTCAACTACAACATATCTGAGGAGATCTCAGACAAGCAGGACATATTTAGAAGAGAGTTAAGTTTATCAAGAATTCATAAAAGTGAGAGACTCAACTACAACATATCTGAGATCTCAGACAAGCAGGACATATTTACTAAGTGCAGATTATAAGTACCCTTCTGAAAAATGAATTTTGTTTTTGTAGTTGACAAAAATAGGCTGACCATGAAGAGTTTGGGGAGAAAAGTTCTGATAATGTAAGCAGTTTTAAAAGTTTTTGGAGTACCATTTTGGGGATGAAAGGTTGTTATTTAGCAGATAATCTTTACAATTATGGATGAATGAGACTACCTCATTTCAGTCCTCCTGCTGCTCTATCGATACACAGTGTATCAGTCCTGCTACAGGAATGAGTGAAGATGCCCATTATGACAAAATCCACATCTGCTTTTATCTTACTGGGACACCCATGCAAAAATAATTGCCAATGGCAGACATACAGTTTCTTATTGTCTTCCACTGTGAAATCAAAAGAAGTCAGAGTGCAAAGGAAAATCTGAGTCAGCATCATTATAAAAGTACTAATTTTTTAAACATTTTTCTTTTTAAAAAATTGAGTCAAGTGTGATTTTATTTCCATTTTCATATGAAATAGTTTCTGCTTGGCCCTTGGGATCAGTTGATTTCTCTTTCTTAAAGTATTTGCAACTTATCTCAAAACATAACAGAACAAAACAACACACGCCACACCAATATGGAGTGAAAATCCACCAGCTGCTCCTATGAAGATAGCCAACCTGAGCCTCTCCAGTCCTCCCAGTAAAGTTTGTGTTCTAGATTTGCTGGCAGTTGGCTCAGCGCGCTGTTCCTCTGCGAAAATACACCTGAAATGATGCAGCACCCAAGGCACTTGTGTGATGTTCAAAATTGTTATGAGCAGCATAATCTTATAAAATGACACTGATAAAAGTACCATTTAACCATGTTGTGTTATATGTCTATCAAGACATATAATACACTTCAGGAAAGTGAGTCTTCTTCTTTTCCTGTCCCCTTTCCTCCAATTCATTTTTTGAGAAAGCGGTGTAGCATAATCTTATAAAATGACACTGATAAAAGTACCATTTAACCGTTTTGTATTTTATGTCTATCAAGACATTAACTTTCAGGAAAGTGAGTCTTCTCTTCCCCTCCTCTTCATTTTTTGAGAAAGCGGTCAGTTTAGTTTTAGTTTATGTTTTAGTCCTCTGTTGGAGTTGGGGTATGTGAGAAGCTTTTCCTCCATTTCAAAAGGGACAGAGATATCATCAGTCTTTTCACTTGCAGCAAACCCAGATTCCCTCTGGTATGCCACAGTGTGTGTGGCATTTGCTGGCAGTGGCACAACTTCCCTCACAGTAAATAATTGTTTCCTTCCCTATCTTTTCACTTGCAGCAAACCCAGATTCCCTCTGGTATGCCACAGTGTGTGTGGCACTTGCAGGCAGTGGCACAACTTCCCTCTGTAAATAACTGCTTCCTTCCCTGCTTGGGGAAGGAAGGAACAGCCCTGGTTTGCATGTGGGAACAGATGAACAGGAGATGTTTTGTATCTTTCCTATTTCTTTTGTCGATGTTTAGGCCCTGGAAAACCATATTCTGCAGTACCACAAATCCCACCAGTAAGGGGTTTGGGTATGTGGGGAAAGGTCGTAAATAAATGTCCAGTTTCCATTCTCACCTTGCCTGTTCCTTACCACTTCTGCAAGGAAAGCCAAGCCTGACCTTTCAGGTGTTTCCCCTTCACTCTACACAGGTCCACATGTTCCCTGTCTCCTCAGAAGTCTGCTAAGGCCTCAGCTGCTGGAAAAAGGAGCACTATGCTCCTGGTAGACCCCTTGTTCTTGCAGGAACAAAGCCTAGTTTGCCTACATTTTTAAGAGAAGACTTCAGGGAACTCTGCCTTAATATATTGTAATTCTTTCCAGAATGAAAACATTTTTTCTGCCCTTTCATAAATGTTTGCATGATATCAGTATAAAAACGAAGTTTCAGTGAATTGGAACTTTTTTTATGTTTACTTAGATATATTTTCCCTTCATGCTTTTAATCAGGAAAAGCAACTAAAATCTGAAATAAAGAGTTCTTTCAGATAAAAACACACACACAAAAAGAACATTCTGTTACACAGTTTTTGGAAAAAAAGGCAGCAGAAACTGAACCTTTCTAAATTTATTTTTTGATGAGTCAGTATTTTCACACAAAATAACATTTCCCAGACAATTTCCTAAAGGGCTGTAGAGTCTTGGCTAGATTGTGAATACACCTATTCCTCAGTATTGCACTAGCCCTCAGTGTTATCCAAGTTTATCTGTAGAATTAGTTGATTAGAAAATATTTTCAGTTCTCATCTAAAATATATACTGTATTTTGAAGTTTTGTTTCTGTATGGTAATGAATCTGCAGATATTAATCAGTACACTTTTCTATTCAACTTAGCAACCATAACTGTGACTATATGTTTAAAACAGAATGATTTAAATAATAACAAAGCCCCCTGCTTGCTCATCTTTAACACTGGCATGTTAGTAATGACACAAAACTGGCTTGCTGTGTTGCCCCTTTGTGCTGCAGTCCTGATAGGATGCCATGATGAGCTTACTCGTTTAAGCCTAAGGGCTTAACATTAGCAGCATATGATAATTTTCTTATCAGAGTCTGCTTTGCAGAGCACTCAGGGAGGAGGGAGTGGACTGTCATATATGGAATGGTGTGGTAATTAAGCAACACTGTTCAAGCATGGAATGTGAAAAAACCCAAGGGTTTCACTGTTAGGTTTCTTACATGATTGCAAAACATGCCACTGCACAGCTTTTTTGCCGTGCAATAAGGGACTTTTTATTTTTGAAAAAAAAAGAGAAGCAGTTATTAAACTCAGCATGGAGACAATCTGAAACAGGATCTTCATCAATCAGATTAACTACTTTCCAAGATGAAAGTAGACGAGGCACAGTGTGAGCCTGAGAAGATATTTATCAAAACCCATATTAATAACCACTTTCAGCCTTCTCCTGACAGTTTCATCTTAGCTTCCATGTTTAACATTTGAGTATCATATGTTTTTGTCAGGATGAGGCTGCTAAGAGCATCAATTAATTAATTCCTCTGAAGTATGGTTTGGAAAGGTAATAAAGTAACATTCCCTAAGGCCAGAACCAGTAATGGTAAGCAGCATTCTGGTGCTGTGCAATTCGTTACTTCAGAAAGAAATTAAAAGCATGGAATCATTTCCACTTTTAAAAGCAGAAGATATTCAACTTTATTTTAATAAAATTGCTGAAAGGGATCCATTTTTTAAAGTAATATTTTCAAAGCTGATAAAAAACATTGCTGCTTTTTATTTGTTTTATTTTAATAGAAAAAAGTAGAATGCCTCTGGCAAAATAAAAGGCAGAAGAGATGACTGGAATATGTCTTAACACTGTTATTTATTTGCTATCATTATTATGATTTGCCTTGTTATGTTTGGGTCTAACTGTTCTGTTCTGGAATTTTCACTGTGGGGTGAAGGAAGCCTGCTGACAATACAGAGAAATTAACCCTCTCCTTCTTTCTCCTAAAATTCTCACTGAGAATTTCAAGTATACAATAACTTGTCCATTCTTTCCCTGTGTTAAAACCAGTGACATTCTTGTTTCTTTGACTCTGTAGGAAAAGAGATGTTTTGTCTTGTAAGCAGTGGAAGAAAAGCAAGGATAAAGAGCTGTTTGGTGACATAGGAAAACATCAAGAGAGTATTTTTTAAAAAATCAGAAGCAGATAGTTGTTGAACTTGGATACGTTGCTTTAATCTTGTGAAATACATGCACTCTCTTACTTCCACATCCTTTTAGTCCCACCACAAACAAAGTAATGCATCTATGCAAAAGACATATGTATGTGTGCTGTTGACAATAGTAGCTCTTTTCTTGCTGCCTGTGGGAATGTCAGCTTGTATAGTTAGTGTGTCCTAATGACTGCATCATCCAGATCAAAATATTCTGCTTGCTAGTAAATAAATGTCTCCACACATTTTATATTAATGTATTTCAGTCTGATGTTGTCAGAGAATAAGATTCAGGTGTTCATACTTTACATCTTGTGTGTGAATTGTGTAAATGTGTGTCTATGATCCCTTTGCCTATCACTTCTCTTTTATAGCTTTGAGTCTTTTGACTACTCAGTTTGGGGTGGTTCTGAAGGCATTGGTGTTCACAGGAAGTAACTGCTTCACTCTCCAGGATAGCTGGAGAGAGAATCACTGCAGAATAGACTGAGAATAAGAAACTTGGTGAACTTTCATAGAGACAAACAGGACAGGGATGTTGTCTCTTTCCCCCTCTGGAACAGGTCAGAAAACCATCCCCAAACAGGAAATGCTCTTGACACCCTACAAGAACTAGGTTGATTTATGCTCCTATTCTACATGGTGAGGGTTCATCTGGACACCATCATTCAGAGACAACAGACCAAAAGAGCCCTGAGCAGCCTCCCAAGAGTGGAGGTCAGTAGCCTGCAAGCCAGATCTCCCAACAGTATCATCATTTCCAAAATCAACTTATTTATAAAGAATATGGATGCTTTGGTCATAAATTTTAGGTAGTCAAATATCCATAAACCTCTCTTGTATTATACATGGTGAAGGCATAAATTTGACCTCCTCTAACCTTCAAGAAAATGACACTTTTCCTCCTTGCCGGGAGGAATATCTATCTGCTTAATTGCTCACATTGGAGTGAAAATCCCTTTCGTCAATGAGAGAAGCAATGTCTTAGATCTTACAGGATATGGAATAAAAATAAACCCAAACCCACCAACAAATCAACCAATCAACCATGACATCTATATTCAGCTGTGGTTTTGCACCTTCATTCCGAAAATGCATGGGATTGGTCATAAATAATATCTGGCGATCCATCCTATAGAGATCCTATGGCACCATCCAGATATCCAAATATTTTGCCAGATCTGCAAAGAATTTGCTGTGTTTTTACTCTAATTAACAGCTGAGCAAAGCATTAGCATTTGCAGCAGAAAACTCATATTAGAAAAATCACCTCTGGCAAGTAGGGATCTGTATCAATTCCTCTTGCCATGTCAAATCTTAGGATCTGCTTGTCCCTAGTCTTCTGAAAGTTATTCCAAAATGGCCTGCCTGGACTCAGATTGCTGATGTTTATCAGCCTTTTTGTTGCTCTGGGGATGGGACTCAAGTAAGCGCAAGAAAGGGGAGACAAACATTGGAAACAAAGTTAAGAGAATGCAGAATTTTCTCATAGAAAAAGTTTGACTTACACAATAGATAAATTCCATTAGCTGTCTTCTGAGCTGTTGAATGTTTCTATTTGGTTCTCTTTCTTTATTGACGGATATTGTGGAGGATTTCCGCTTGATTGGTGAAAATGAAACAAATCTAACTTATTTTCACATAAAATAAAATATAACTTTCAAATTTACACGTGGACTATGCTCATATACAAGGTCAGGAGCGAGGGTGGAGACACAAATGTGTTCTCTGGCCTATCAGATGAACTGGTATGAGTCAGATCCAAAGTCCTGTGGAATTCCTCTTTGCTCTTCTCCATGCATAAAATTGCTATTTATGTATTCAGACCTAAATACCTCTGCAGAAATATACAAGTCTGAAGCAGTTTGGTGTAAATTCTTTGCATCATAATCTTTTTTAAAGTGTGGGGTAGCTACAAGTGAATTAGGGAGCATTTTCTATGTAACACATGGGACTTTAGCAGGAGCGTGAGAAGAATGTTTAGCAGCCAGCCAGAATCACCAGCTGAGGTCCCTTGATTTGCATTCAGAGGTTACAGAACATACAGCTAGAGGAGGATTATGGAATTGAAAGGTCTTAGGCACAGGAAGACTGAGTCTATAAGTGCTGTTAAGAAAACTGAGAAAAACTCAGGAAGCTGAGAGTTGAAACAAAACTAGTTTGTCTTATGTTCTAATTTGGCTTCAGAGATTTAGGGGGTTATCTCTGCTAAACCTCATAGATTGTGGTTGAACCCTCTGAGTGTCAGAAGATCTGCTATTACTGTCTTCCCTGCTAGGGTGATTGTTGTTGCTGGATAAAGAAGGTGTACATCAAAGCAGAAGGATTAATGTGATTTAATACCACTATTCAATCTGCAATTCTGCACATGGAATTGATTATTTTGGTGTTTACAACTGTGGAAACTTAACATTTGAAAATGCACAGCACTTTTAGGTAATGTAGTTAATGTTAAAGAAACATAATCAAACTAAGAGTACGTCCACATGCTAAGCTGACCAAATGCTGTGTGACCATGCTGAAAATTAAATTTTGGTAGGTAAGATCTGTGAGGCACAAAAATGAGTATACTGCTTAAGATCAGTATACAACACTGATGCAAAGAATAGACTCTACATCCTAACTACAGTTAACATTGCAAAGAGACTTGTAAAATAGTACCAGCCTACAATTTCTACTACAACATCCTGGGATTCTGAGACCTTTTTAAACAAATATTTCCTTTCATGAAGTTTTGTGCTGTGCTCCACAGGGTCACTGGGACAGGTCAAAAACATGATCAAAAGTATCCTCTCTTTTTCTCCTGCATTGAAAATATTTCCCTGCTGTTTGCTGACTATCTGTTTTGGTTATTTTGTGTTACTCCCAAAGCATGAAGATGAAACTGAGGACCAACACAATGCTGTTAAACACACAGAAACAACTACAAAAATGAAAAAGGAGAAAATAAAGCACTTCTGCAGATCTCCTACTATTATTGAGATGCTGAGGTTGTATATGTATTACATGATCATACATGTGGGTAGCAGCATAGTTTTACCTAGTGGAGCCACAATACACAAGATACTGATGTGTCATCACAGTCAATGACTATGGTCTGACAGCTCCAAATTCCTGATCATGATAATGTAGGCTATAATTCCTTAGAAGACATGAATGGATTTATTGTGTCTAGTTTTTGATCCTGTAGAGGTCCACTGATATTCAGGATCATTAGTGTAGCAGTGTTTGTATACTCTGCTAGTAGATAAATTCAGTTTGTGGTGATTTCAGTTCACATCAAGTTACAGGGTTATTCTGGTATTTAAAACAAATCTGTGAAGCTCCTTTCTGAGCATTATAATTCTGTCTGAAAACCATCTGACTGACAAAGAACATAATTTTGCTGAGTCAAAATGGATGCTTCCTGGTATACAGCTTTTCCCCAATACTGTTTAAAAGCCCAGGTTTTGAATGAGTCACTCAGGGTGATCATAACTTCAATAAATATTTTACTGCCCTATTGCCATATTAAAAAACATACTTTGTATAAGCAAGGGCTTGGTATGTTCAAGTTATAGTCTTACACAACTGACCCATTGGTCTCTGTCTGAGTTGACATCCAGAAAAAGGTCTTCAGTATATTTGCATGGAATTTTTTTCAGTGTTCACGTCCTTGGGTTGACTCTTAAGTGGAAGGGAATTGGTCCGAGATAACAAGACTGTCATTGTTGGTCATACAGTATTTTTTTGGCAGATTTTCTTTCCACCTGGACTTTAAAAACTACATTTTTGCTTTATTTTTGTTTCAGTTCTATTTTTAATTTACTTCTTCCCATAATTTCACTACTCAGGACAGTCTGTTATCCACCTGGCGTCACTGTGGTTCCTGTTATGGGTTTAGCCAGTACACAGTGAATTTTTTTCACTGTAGCTGTGAGTGGGTAGTGCCTTGGAGGATGTGGGCATATCTGGGTTTGTTATTCCACAGAAAATACATCACTCCTGGGGGCAGAAGGAAAGGAGTCTGCTTCTGGGAAGATGGGCATAGCTTCTGGTGGAACAAAGTGTGGCAGAGTGGGGAACCCTTTAGCCATTGTTCTTTGTCGTGGGGTCAACTGCCTTGGGTCAGGTTGAGCGAGCATTTTCCATGTAAATCACCCTCTCTTTTGTAGACTTTCTGTTATTAGCATTGTTGCTGCTACTGTTCATTTTCTTATCTCATTGCTTTTTCCAGTAAGTGGTTCTTATCTCAATTTGGGATCTCTGCCTTTTGTCTCCCACCAGAGGGGGAGAGGGTTTGTGGTTTCCTTTGTAGTGAGAGTACTAAATTGGGGAATACCATTCCTAAACCATGACAACTCCATATCATGACTCAAATTAAGATGAAACTGATGAGGTCTGTAATTTTGTATTGTGTCATTTTTAATAGCTCAATGTACCTTTTTTACTTACCAATGGTTTTGAAAGCTCCAATAGAGTTTCTTTATACTTTTGCCTCTAGTTTGCATACTGACCTATGGCAGTTGTGCTTGTTCGTATCTACATGCTCAGAATGACATAAATCCCTTTCAAAATGACATATCTTATGGCCTGCACATGCAAATTTCATATATTCAATTGTAAAACTACAAAGAATCTCCTTGCTGCCATCTCACACAGGAACTGAAGGTTGTCTCATGATTTTGGAGAAAATATGTCCTTTTGCTTACATTTACCAGTAAATAATGTATGGCCAGAAAGGAAAAGAATTTTTGAATATGAAGAACTTACAGAAACATTGTCAGTAATGAAACCAAAATTCTACTGCTCTATGCAATCTAAAAGATCCACATTCCCTACAATTCTGTAGAAAACAACTATTTTGTATTACTGAACTTCTGAGAAAAACATACAGATTATTCTTCCTGCCAGAATCAATAACAGGAAATAAAATGGAATGTCCCAGCTGGTCATTTGAAATTGTGTTCCTATCAGTTAAAGCATTGGAATTAGACTGACCTGTATGACTGTATTTTTAGACAAACTATCAGTCTCTGTTAAACAAATTTTAAAAGTAGCGGGAGACCATTACAGATATGTCCTGGCTGAAAACATTTCACCTGAAGGAATTAGCCCATGCTCCTTGGACCCAGAATTATAATGCCATCTGGCAGATATTATTTCAGCACCAAGTTCTTAATGAGATAAGGTCGAGCCAAACATGGATTCAGGGTACAAAAGAATTTAATAATCTTTTATTCATACTAGTGAACATTTGCATATACTTTATGAGAACAGTTATTACAAGAAACTTTTCACCTTCTAGCATTCTTTAAAATATTTTGGCATGTAGGTATTTCTAAAAGATCCATAATGTTTTTATTTCTGTTTTTTTTTTCTATATTTAAATTCTTGTACTCATGCATTTGGATTTGAATTTATGTTAAAATAATTGCATTCTGTCACACATAACTAAACATATTTTATAATCTAAGGCAAGTAATAGTAGAATACTGAAGATCCAAAATTCTCATTTCTAATCAGTGTAGGTTAGAACAGTCAAACATTTGAAAATTTCAACCCTGATGTCCAGTCATCCCATGTGCTAGTGAATTTGGCATATTGCAGCTCTTTTACACCGTGTCAAACGGGGAGCAGTGCTATTAGCGATATGTCTGCTTGCTCTCAACTTCTTAGCCATGATAAAGGCTGAGGGCAGTCTTCAGTTCAATTTCAGATGAAACAAAGAGATTTAAACAAAAAACATTTTGTGCAGCCATATCATGTACACTGTCTAAAGTAGCTGTGATTATTTTCATTGCCCACTTAATGGAAAGGTTCTAGTTAATATTCATCTTGTCTTGGTTATGTGTAATGCATCTGGCCATATTGGAATTAATTGTATAAGTACTATTAGAGTCAATGAAGATATAGCCAACACAGTCAATGGCATCTAGAGAGCAGTTAATCTTGTCCTAAATTTGATCAGATGAATTGTTCTTTAAACTCCATTAACTATATTGATTATCTCCCCAAGAATGTAATGGAATTCAGACAGTAAGTCTGCTTTGGACAGGCTAAATGGTAGATATCTTGAGTAAGAATTTCATGCTCTCTGCTGTTGCTCTCTGCAATGAAATCTGGTTGACATACTGGTGACTTAGCAGCATTTCAATTTAAGAATAATATTCAGGTTACAAAAAACTTCATAGAGGAGTAGAACTTTACATTGCAGCTCTGGCTGTCTAAATAGCAAACAGCCTTGGAAGAAAAGAACTTATTTCTTTTTGTTATTTTTGATTTGTGGAGAAGACCCTTTTCTGTCCCAATTCTCATATAGTTCTTCAGGGTAGATATTTATCCTCAAATCTGGAGGGACTGTGGCCACTGTCTGAATATTTGGTATGTATCTTGTTCAGAACAAATGGCCTAACCATGCAACCAGATCAGCGGGTCACTCACAGCTACTTCACTGTCCTTCACTGCTGACTTGCCTTCTTGTACTGCATCATCTTCATAAATTCTAAACTTACAGAGCCCAAAGAAATTTTTGTAACCACCTAATAAGCCCTCCTGACAGACTTGGCCCTGAGAGTTCCCTGAATAATAGCTGCTTGAGCACGGACCACATCTTGTTTTAAAAATTAGTGAAAAATTATCTATCATTAGTAAATAGTTCTAGCTAAAACCTTTCCCCTTATTTCCCATATGAACTTTTCTAGCCTTTATAGTGATCAAAACAGTATGCTAGAGTAAAAAGGTGTCCATTACCATGTTTCTCTTTCTTTAGTGTATAATTATAGATGGAACAAGATAAGCAAGGTCTTTCCTGCTGACTAGATATTTAGAGTATAGTGTCCTCTTCCAAGCTGTCTTAGTGGAACTGTTTAATGTCCAATAAATAATTAAATACTTATCGTAAAGGGGCCTTGGGTCTCTGTTTCTTGCTTCTCAAGGGAATGCAGCTACCATTGGATCAATCTTTAAGTAACTGACCCACTGGATTATTTATATAGAATATCACCATGCTGAAGAAAAGGGTATGACTGATCCTATTTCCATAGTAAGGACACTTAGTTGGGATGTAAAAATGGTTTTTTCTGAGTTGGGCAAAAAAGGACCATAAACTAAGGACCTGTTTATGCAGGTAGCTGCACAACTACTGATCTATGACAACTCTGGATGAGGTCTCTTTTCTTTTGTTGTGGATAAAAAAATCCTAAAAAGTACCTAAAGACTCTTTCCAATGCAAAATTCCTGTTGTGTTCATTTTGAAAATTTTAGTTCAGGGGAAATAAAATTTTGTCCCAGAAGAATGGCTGTTGAAAAATGTTCAACCTGTTGCTTTCAAGCTATAGCTCTTGTTAATAACCCCCTCTTTACACAGAGAAAATTCCCATTGTTCTGTTATTTTCTTGGTCTTGTTTCTCCCCACAACGAGTGTAAGGAAGGAGATGAAGGCAGAGTGTTTTGTTATTTTACAGTCACTTCTCTCAGAAATATAAAATGTTTCCTCTAAATTCCTAAATTCTTGTTTCTGAAAATTTTCTATTTCCAATTGCAAACCAATACTCTTCCTTTAAACTAAATTCAAGATAATTACTTCTCAGCTGAATATCGCAAGAAAAATTTGTGATCAAAACCATAATGCCAACTTATTTTCTGATAATGATTTCCTGTCACAAATTTTTCAAGGCATATTTTCCCTTTTGGGGAAAAGCTTTATTCAAAACTTCTGTTGGAAATACTCTTACAGTTAAATGCTGATGCTGGTACAGGCACTTTATAAAGACATGGTGCCACCCTTTCCCTCAGAACACTTCCAATTTGGGCAGACAGTGGATTTACAAACCTACAGGAACAGTGGTATGCTAAAGCATGTGTAATTATGTGCAAATATATATCATGTTTCTATGCCATACTTTACTTTGTATAAATATATGTAGCTTCTTTAATGTCCAGGCATCACTTTGCATTGCCTTAAAAAAATGTTAGTATTCCCAGTGCTATAGAATTACATATCATGGAGATTTAAGGGAATAAATGGTGGTAGCTTTTCAGATTTTTTTATAGGGAACTCCTTTGGAGAGAGGGTAGCTACATTTTTCTCCCTGCCAAACTTTTCCCCATGTTGCCTTACTAAACCCTTCCTGCCAGTGGGGTATCCATGAGGGAAGGGATGCTGTGAACTTCCATTCCCTAGAAACAAAAGAAGCACACATAAAAAAAAAAAAAGAAAATAAAAAAAAAAATCACAGGAGTACCTGCTTTTGTAGACACATTCCCAGCTGTGAAGATATAGGGCAAAGGGACTTGCTATGTCAGCAAGTCAGCACTGACCTCCTGTGACCATGCCAAGGACCTTTCATGGTCATCATGCTCAGGGAAATGCTACTGAGCAGATCAGGCCAAATGCAGAGTTATGTCTTCTGCATTAAAACCTGGAAAGTTATCTGTCCATTCTAATACCTTATCACACAAAGTACTAAGATCTTTTGGAATTTTCTCTCCCACAAAAATGAGCCTTTTCTAACTTTGCCAATTATGTTGATTTGGAAGAACAGCATTTAACATCTTAATTTTTGACTGGAGATACTTTTAGTGAGGTTTTCAAGGAGAATGATTAATATGCTATGTCTGGTAACCTGCGTTATTTTTCATTAATCTGCTGGTTACATCACAAGATCCTTGCATGATGTAATTTCCTTTTCTCTCCATTCCTCCAAGATATTTCTAGCACTTAGGTTCTCTGCTGTAACACAGTCCCAGGTAGAGATTTCTGTTATTGCAAAGGTTTGGTTTAATGAGAAAATCTTAAACGAGTTCTTAAACACTTTGTAAAGAAGGGTAGATATTACACCCCTCAGCATGACTGGTGAATCATAATACAGTTTCTAGACAAATTTCAGATAAACTTCAGTTGTTAATAAATTTAATATTTTAAATTATTACAGTTAATTTTTGCATATTTCAAGTTAGTCTGTTTTGGTACACGGCTTTAAAAAAACAGTATTTCTACTGTTTATTTTAGCCTTAATTTTTTTGCCTTGCCTTCTCTTTATCCCAGTTTCCCCTTTCCATGTCTATTCTGTTTTCATTCTGTATGAGCAGTTCTGAGCAGGCTGATGGACCCCTTTGGAGCAGACAAAATCACACCTGAGTCTTTAAGGTTTATTGGTTTGTGCTCATAATGAGGTGGGGCTGGTTGTGACAGCCTGAATAACTGGAGGCAGGCATGTTCAGCTTGCTTTTGGTGAGAACATGTGAGAAGGGAATATTGATAATAAGGACGTACAAAGAGCTCAGCTTTCAATAGTGGTGGTGAGGTTACGGACAGAATGCATGCAGAGATTGAGTCTAATAGCAGGAAAAACCAATATGGAATGCAAGACATTGAGACCCTTACAACCCATATTTATCATGAGAAGAGTTTTTGTGCTGTGTGACTTTCCACAATTTTATCTGAATTAATAAATTGCAGAGGAAGGACATGAAGAGATTCATTGACATGATGTTCCTCCTGTGCTAGGGGACAAAACAGTGGCTGTAATAACCTCTCTGAAGACTGGGGAAGAGTTTCAGATTAAATCAGAGAATAAAGGAACAACAAAGAAACAGTGGAAGCTTTTGGGAATTAAAATGAAAATACTTGGTAGAAGAGAAAGCAAACAGTGAGTTTTTATTAATATGTGGTGAAATATCCTGTCACAGTATACTGTATAGTTAACCTTTCTGAACCACTGGAGATTTATTCTGGTTGGCTAAATGTGAACCATTTAGTGAAGCTTAGAGATCAAATAACTAACATTACCATTGAACACCATTTATAAACATCAAACTCAAAAAAACTGTAAAGTCTTTTCAAATTTGTGAATTTTTTTCCTTTTGTCATTATTCTCAAACTGTATGAATATACCTGTAAGTGTTAACTGAATCTTATCTAGTTGGGTTTTTTTGTGCATGCGCTTTAAAAATTCTTCTTCTGTTGATTTCGACTTCATTAGTATTTTTGTGGTCTATGCTGTCATAACCTGAGCACAATGTGGGCATTCTCTGTTTTATTTATATACCTCAAAATTGAATACTAGAGATTCACATTAATGTATTTTGGCAATAACTAACCAGTCGCATAAAACTATAGGTACATTTTAGTTGTGTAATATTGATTATTTTTGCTTTTCTGTGTTATCCATGACCTGCTAGAACTTCAGACCAATGTGTAGGTCTTTGCCCTTATCTTGTGAAGACAGTGTTTTGAGGTGTAAAGTTGGTTCAAAATACTATAACCCCCTGAGTACTGTGTTTAGTATATATACAAATCCAATCTTTTATATGTGCACTAAATTTCAAAGCCATTATTTAACATTTTGATAGAAGAATCGTCTATAACTTTACATCTTTGCAGATTCTGACCTGGCTTTACTGTGGCTGTACAGGGCAGCCACAGCAGAGTGTGAGTACGTGGTCATGGGCTCTGTTAAAGTGTTGTAATATCTTCGTGTAGTTGGCTGGCTTTCTGTTCTCCAGCCAATGAAACAGACATTACACATTCAAGCAGGATTACACATCTGGAGGTCTAGGCAATATACAAGGGATCAGGCTTATTTTCTTACAGCAACTGTAACTGAGAGGATTACTAAAGCACTGAGTTGGTGTCAGAGACTAGGATTTATTCCTTACTACCTCTATCACTTTGGGCAATTCACTTAATCTCCCAGTGCTTCAATTCTCTGCTTAGAAATGGGGACAAAAACGCTTCTTACCTTACAGATATTTCAGATGCATACACAGCAAAAAGAAACAATAAGGGGGTGATTCTGTGTTAAGTGGAATAAACTCAGGAGCCCATCTGCTGCTCTGACAGGGAGTCATGAGAGCTGTGCTGCCTTCTGGGAGCTAATGTTGTCCAGAGGGTGCCACAGCTTGTCAAGAGCACAGACTTCTTTCCATCGCTACCCTTTCATGTGGGAATAAATGACATTGCAAGTTGGAACCTGGACAAAATCAAAGAAAATGACAAAGCTCTGGATGTACAACCAAAGTATTGGTACCCAAGTTACATTTTCTTCATTTTACCAGTTAGATAAAAGGGTGCTGCCAGAAATAGACGTATTATGCAAACAAACTTCTGGCTTAGTGGCTGGTGTTGTCTTGAGGGTTTTGGTTTTCACAACAACAGGATATTTTTTGATTATCATAGCCTATCAGGGAGGAATGGGATACCTCTGTCTAGAGGAGGCAAGGGAATCTTTGATGGTGAGGTGTCCAGTTTGATGATGTATGCTTTCAGTGGAAGGACTTAGGGGGCAGGGCTCAAAGATTTATTGTTTCTTCTAAGGTGATATCAATGTAGAAGACCATAATGGGTTACGATGCCTCATTTTCTTGGTTAATCCATAGGCTAGGACAGAAGGAGGAAATGGGTAATAGAGGAGGGAGACAGAAGGTGAGAGCAGGTATGAAAGGATTGTTTTCCGAGATGTGAGAAATCAGAAATTCTGATAGTGAATGACCCAGGAACTGAGGGCTAGAGGTGCCTGTGGGGTTGTTTGATGGTAAGACAGGACGGCATAATTTTCCACAGTCCCTCCAGAGAAATGTCCAGAGCAACCCTCAGCTACCATTCTAACAGTGGGAGAAATAACAGAAACTACTCAGTCTCTTGGCTTTCTGCTGTTCAATCATAGGGAGACCTAGACATTGCCACCTGCAGAAAACTGTAACTTAGTGATCCCTGAACAAAGAAAGGACAGCTTTTACTGTCAGGCTTCCCGGATCTCCAAAGACAGAGATTTCTCAGCTTCTCCGGGCATCCCATATACAGCTTTATCATTGTTGTTATTAGAAAAAGAGAAAATGTGCTTACCTCAAACACTTTGAAAGCCATAGCAGTGGGCATTAGTTGACTTGCCCCATACAGTCTGGATTTGGGACTTTCCAATTGCACATTCAGAGATTTCAGATTTATCAACTGGACATCTTGACTGTCTTGGTGTCAAAGTAGAATAAAGCTCATAAATTGAGTATAAAAGGAAATTTGCCTCACTGTAAATTGTATGAAATCATCTTGTGTCTGATGTTACAATCATTTTTTATGAGGAACGACCTCCCACAATACAGAGAAAATGAAGATGAAAGACTTTCTGGTGGAAACAGTAAGTATGGAATGAAACTCTGTGCCTTCACCTGACTGTAGTGTCAGACTATACTATCTCTTGCATAGAAAATGTTCTTATAAATTGTTCAAATAAACATGAAAGTTTACAACAGAAAGCAGCAAACAATTGGAAGTATAAAACTGTGCTTTCAGTTATCATTACAGTTAAAAGTTGGTTGAACAAGTAGGGTCTATAGCAAATCTTCTTTTCCATATTTTTTAAAACAAACTTTTCATTTAGGTACACTAATGTCATAATATATCTTTAGTTTTGTGGTGATCTCAACTGAGATCACACCAAGCATTGCTGCCTCTTAAAATTGATTAGATCTTGAAATTTGTGACATACAGCAAATGACAAGAATTGTGAATGTATGGCTTTGAAATTACCATCTTCTGAGTTGCCCTGCTGAATGAAAAGTCAGACTAGAAAGAACACCACTGAAGTAATACATTCCCTTCTTATCATGTCCCCATTTTGGTTTTCCAATCTCAAAAATCAGGAAAAAAATCAGGGGGAGTTTTAATGTTAAAATAGTTTGCTATTTGGTTAAGTAGTTTGATTTCATCATTAATGGAGATGTTTACTTTTAAATTTATTGGGCTTTATCTGATCTAGTGTTACAAAGAAAGGAGATGGTCTAGTCCACTCAGCCTTGTGTTGAAGAAGATTACTTTTAAATTTATTGGGCTTTATCTGATCTAGTGTTACAAAGAAAGGAGACGGTCTAGTGTTAAAGAAGGTGATGGCTTTTTCCATGATCCATAGGGGAAGAGGGCTGTTTTCAGAAGTTTATGTTCTTCCCCACAGCTGTTTGTGCATCTCATATATCAACAAAAAAGCAAAAAGCTTTTCTGAGTTAGTTCAGCCCAAATTTGGGTGACTGACTAATCCTGCAAAGGGCCACACGGAATTTTATTGTTTTATTTTGACTTATTAATGAACAGTGTAAGAAAAGCATGCCCAAACTTTATTTCAAATGCTTCTTGTTTTGTTGTTTACAATTCCCATTTACTAGATATACAAAAAACAGAATGGTTGGAATATGCTCTGGTTTTGAAGGAAATAGGTGGTGTGTAAAAATTACTTTCAGGCATGTTTTCTACTTTATTTATTTAACGAAACCTACAGAAAGTGAAGTCTTATTGGCAGAACATGTACACATTGAAGGCTTATCAACAAGAGCTCTAAAGAATATTTACATTTCTTCAATTTCTTTGTATTTCTTAGTACATTTCCACTGCATTTATGAAGCAGTATTTTGTATCACAGACTGTCGTATATGTAGTTTTGTACCAGTGCTTACAGAGCTCAAATCCAATTAAACTGGGCATGGTCATTGCATGTGATCTATAAAAATTAGAAATAAAAATTGGCACTAAAGACATATTTTGTTCATTAGAGGCAGGTAATTGAGTATTTTGGGACAAGACAAAGCTCAGAATATTAATATATTATAGAATATATATTTGACATTATGCATAATATATCATGTATACACATATCACATACACTAATATAATTTTTATAGATTATGGAATACAGAATGTTCAATGTGAAATTTAGGTAACTGAATAAATATACTCAGACGATAGCAAAAGCCCGCAGAACAGTAAGAGCCAGAAAGGTCTTGTAAGAGCAGTACATTTTTGTCTGCCATCTTTCCTTTTTCTGTGGAAGCTATAAGGCACCTGACAACCACTGTAAGTTTCTGAAGAGAGCGATGGAGCTGATGTTCAAGCATGCTTGAAGAAAATGGGAAATTACTTTGTTCCCTTGCATCTTTACACACCTCCTGTGGAGTTGGCTGGAAGAGTGGGGAATGTATGCTGTAATACCAAAAGGAATATCAGGGACAATATTAGCAAAAGCAATAGTAGCAATAACATGATATTTTCTGAAAGTCCTTTAATTCCAGTGATGTCCCTGAGATGATGTACCTGTTTAGACCACTTTCCTACGTAGAACAGCACTTTCTGTACCTTCAGCTTTAGGTATCCTCCCAGCTACAAGCATTTCTTTGGAAAGGTGACTGAAAACTGAAGAAACTGACAGCTCAAATTCCACCCCCCCATCAAAAAGCACATCTTCAGGTACTAGGACTACTAATAAACAAGTTCAAATTTCAATCAATTGAACAATCTTCTCTATTAAAGAGAAGGGCAGAGAAAGTTTTCTGGATGGTAGGAATACATTGCAAGCTACACCTACAGTTAAACCATGTTTAATTCCTCTACTATTAAATATGTGGTGTTTGGTACTGTAACTGCAGTTAGTATTTGATACCATAACTTTACTGATTCTACCTCTTTGGTGAAGTAGTAGTCCCTTCCTATTCATTGGAAAGCAAAATTCATAAAACGAAACATTTCTTGATGACAAGTTTTGTTTCACTTGTGGTGATTCCTCAACTTCTCCAAGCTCTTTTTACATGTTTGCTTAATATTTTGATGGCTTTATTTAAAGCAAAATTCTTAACAGGATAAAGAAATAATATTCTTGGTCATATTCAATTAATCAGATTGAAACAGGAAAAATATATTAACAAAAGACAATTGGCTTTTCCCACAGCATTTTAAATAGCCATTGTCAATTTTATCAAGAGATAGTTGGGAAGAATTCCTGATAAAGACGTTCATTGATAAAGACATTCAGGATATGGGGAAGTATCAAAACAAACAAACAACCCCCCCCCCCCCCCCCCCCCCAAAATCCACTAAAGCACCCAAAACACTTTAACACTTTATTTCAAAAGTGAAAGAAGAAAGATTAGCTCCTGAATATATCTAAATACTCTGATCCACCCAGAGCTATATTTTCCTCATATAAACTTAAGAGGCTGAGCATAAAGATTAATTTAAAATCTTCTAACCCATAGTTTGCATATGTAAATACACAATGTACACAATGAAAGTATGGTAAACGTTCTTTTGAGCAAGACAGAGGAAACTCAATGAAACATGGGCAAATATGAGTGCCATTAGCCACTGAAGCTGCATAGCTAGTCAAACTAGAGGATTCAAGAGCTGTGGATGTCTTGTAATTATCTTTGTTATCTGGAAGAGTGGACTGTAACATGTACAAGGGAAGGCAACTGCAGACTAATATCCACATATCATTACTGTCCACATAAATTATTTAGCAGTAAAATATGTTCCCAGCAGTTTCTCAGGTCATTTACAGCAAATTAATGGAGCAGATGTAGCAAAGAAAATCATAAACCCAGTTAAGCTGACACTGGCAACAAGAAGACTCTCATTCATTTGATGCACTGAGGTTTAGGACTAAAGGAACACTAAGACAGATTAATAAATATGTGCATTATTATAATAGCAGAAAAACTTTCTCACTTCTTTCCTCAGCCTTTTTCCCTTTATTTTGATTTTCTTCTGCAGTTAATATACTTTATCTTTCAGAACAATTGGGCTCCAGTTCTCTGTTACAATATGACTTGCTCTCAGACACTGAGCTGATAGGTGACCTAGAAATTCTTGAGTGAAATAGCAGATTCATCTCTGCCACATTCAGAGACTGTATGTGTTGCTAAGCTGGGGGTAAAGGAGAGCCTGTAAAATAAATTTCATAGCAGACTATGACATTATGAGCAGATCCCTGCATGTTTAAGTTGTTTGCAGTTCTCTTAAGATTTTGGCTGACAGGCAGGTGTAAACTGCAGAAGGTGATAAATGGTTTCCTTTCATCGACTCTAACTTGACTGCCCTTTGAGGCCATCAGCAAGCCATGTCTGAAGACAGAACATTATTCAGTCTCAGGAAATGATGATCTGCATTTCTCGTCGCCATCTGGTGGTTCCCTGTACAATGACAAGAAATTTGGAAAAGTACTTCTTAATGGCAATTCTGATGTCATGAGGTTGTTTTTGAGGATTGCAGCGAGTGTAATAAGCATTGGTGTGAGCATTTCACTGGCATCCCAACATGGGAAGTGTGTGTCCTAGACATGAAAGAATAACATCTACATACAGATCCTAAAATACATTTCTGAATGTATATATAACAAAGATCTTGTTCTCACTAACTGAGAGTTTCTCTCCTTTTAAGCACTTGGTAGCAGTACAAGAATCACAGCATATTCATTACTGTCTGAGAGAGTGTAGTCTTCTGACAAGCCTGACTTTGGTGATCACATTGAAACGTTTTTCAAGATGTTGCTTACCTTTTTTCCCCCCTTAATTTTATGGAGATATTTTTCTGTTTTTTTTTCAGTGTTGACATGGTTGCTTAAGATCAGTTCCCTTATTCACTATTTGGATAACAGTGCACAGAGTTTTACAGCTTTTCCTCTTTTGTCAGGAGGTGTCTTGGAAGCAGAAAGGACTTTTTTTCGTGGAGATTACCTTCTCTGTTGGTATTGAATAGGATAGCCACATTTCTAGTCCCCAAGGACATGATGAAGCCAAAGGTCCACTGAAAATCCTAGGTTGTCAGGCCTAGATACGCAATTAAAAACCAAAACATAATCTCCAGATGAATATTTTATCCTTCAGGAAAGATTGAGATCTTGAAGAGGACTGTTCATCAGTAGGCAGTAACTAGAGGACAAAACTGATAAGCCATAGCTAGATTATTGATTTACAATCACTATAAGTAGAATAGGCCTTTATCTAGTAAAGACATTGTGGGAAACCTGGAGGGGAGGCAAGGGACTAACCACTGAGATTAGAAATGTGGAATAACAGTAAAACATTTGTGGTGGGATTGTGTGTGATAGCACTCTCCAAACTGGGATAGTCTGGATTCAAGGCAGAAGCTAAGCAGTGGGAAAATAATGACAAGATTATTACTAATACACAACATTTCACCACTCTCAGTGAGTAGTACTAAGCATATGGAAAGAAAAACCACAAAACTGCAACCTGCCAAAGAACACAGTTTATTCAGATTTTGTCAGTTATGATTTTAGGCTGAATAAATGTTTTTTGACACATTGTTCTGCTTCCGATTTGTGTACAAGCTTGCAGATATTGGTACTCTTATGGAGCATGGAAAACTGTGAAAGTGCACAATATCTGAATGTGGGAGTAAAGGGAGTTCAATGGCGTTTTGAGAGAGATTTTGGTTGTTTGTAATTAAACACAACTGACTCTATTTATTGTCCAAATATTTTTGCACAAATTACTACAAGATTTTATCAGTGTAAGAAGTAGAGCAAATACGAAAAACCTGCATACACATCATAGAATTGTGTATCTGTTTCTTGACATTCATTGTCATAAGCAGCAATAGTCTTTTGAAAGCAAAAAAATATTTACAATATAACAGAGAAAACCAGTCTGTATATAGGTAGACATCTTGTATAGTGGTACAGTGTCAATATATATCAGGCTTGATGTGATTTCAAAAGAATAAAGGCTTATTATTTAATTGTTTTTCTGCTTGCTCCTTTCGCATCCTAGCATAATTTTACTTTTAAATATTTTTCAGTCATAATTTATTGAGAGTCCTAATAATATTTTGCTCTTTCACACTGATTCTAACAAGGTTCTGACCTGAATCCTCATGTTTTCCACATAATTTCCTTCTGGAGATTACCAGGCCAAGTCAAAGAGTAAATGAGTTGTAAGGTCAAGAGTTTCTCACTGTGAGACAACTGCTGAATTCCTGGTAGCTATGATTGCATCTTTCTATTACACCTTAATCACTATTTGACAAATTTCAAACAGAGATTGATAAATTAATGTGACTTATTTTAATTAAGGCAATATGTTGCTTGACTACATGAATATTAAAAATATACAGACCTCAGAAATAGTAAGTATGTCTCAAAAGGATGGTAAAATGATGGAGCTTTAATCATGGGCGACTTCTGCAGATATAAAATATCTTCTTTGATTTAAGAGTGGGTGAAAATCATTACCTCACAGCAACAGGAGAGGAAAAGTAGATTTGAAATTGGTATTTTTATGTTTTTTTTAAAATCTCCAAATAAGACTTTTAAGCCTTTAGAAACAAAAATTTAAAAATTTCAGAGGGGAGTTTAATGACTTTACAAATGTTACTATAAAATATATTTTAAAAGCACTAACTTCTATTCTTTTAACTCATACTATTACATTCCTAACAGTTGAATGTAGTTGATGTAAACGGCTATGTTCTGTTCAAGAATAATTTCTTATGTGCAGGTGTCTGGGAACAAAACAGTCAGATTCAGATCCCTATTGTACATCTTATTTCTGATATTTCTACCAGAAGTATTCTTTGTGCATAAACAAAGAATATTAAAAACCTTGAGAAACACTCAAACCAAAACATTTGAAGGTGCACAGCTTCAGTGAGGGTATGTTAAAACACACTAAGTTCTACAGCAGTGGAAAAGAGAGGGACAAGTCTAATACTTGCATGCCACTCTAAAAGATTAGGTATTCATTTAACATTCAGATTTGGCAGTAAAAATATAACAATGTCACTGTGCTTCTGTACCATCAAGAGGAAATTATAATTACTCTTTCACTACACTCACTATAGGAATACCTGCATGTTCAATTACCCATCAAAGCTATGCATTATATTAATATCTTAGGCAACTAAGGCTGAAGTCTTATTTGAATAATTTTAGCCAAATCTCAGGAAAATGTTTGTTGTTTCTATCTTGCAGAAGCAGAAGGTTAAATAGAACCTCTACTCAAAT
The DNA here is from genome assembly GCF_014805655.1 of Passer montanus. Taxonomy (NCBI): domain Eukaryota; kingdom Metazoa; phylum Chordata; class Aves; order Passeriformes; family Passeridae; genus Passer; species Passer montanus. The sequence goes on along the minus strand of NW_024356505.1, from coordinate 18,450,661 downwards.
TTGCATGGCCCTGTGTAAGAATACAAGGGATACAAGGGATGTGTTGTCTGGTTATTCTTTGTTTTCTTAGCAAGATAAACACTACATTTTCTAGACGTTAATGTAAAACAACCACCGTAATGAAAACTAATTTTTGCATAATAAATTAAGTTGATTCAAAGCACAAGACAGTGAAAAGATGTAAGTTTATGATACTGTTTAGGCAAATGGCTATAAATATTAATATCTAAGGTAAAATTTTGTTTACATTGCATCAAGTTAAACAAGGGATGTCTTTAATGCTGTCAGACTTCTTGAAAATCGAATGAGCTGCTGAAATAGTTCCTCTGACAATATACACTATAATATCAATTTTCATTCAAGTCTGCTGTAATTCATGTTTGCTTTAGAGATTATAGACATAGTTGATGTGGGAATGAAACGCCAAGTATAGGTCACATGATGATTTAAGTTACTAAACCTTTTTAGCTCTCTTTCTATCAAATCCTTCAGTAATATATGAACTCAAACATCTATAGATTCAAGTACAACAGTTCAAAATTAATCCTTAAAACAGGTGGGCCTAAGATTGACTTTGATATAAATGTAGAAGCAGAGTTTGTGCATAGATATGAATATAATTTCAGTGATTAGAATTCACAGGACATCCTACTGAAGATTAATCTGGAAATTGAGCATGTAGGGCATAGTTGGAGGAAGTCAGTTATTGAAATAAAATACATTTTCAAAGTAACTAAGATGTGCTGATGACACAAATGATAGGGGAGGGATGTAGAAGAAGAGAAATGTGCTGCCTATTTCGTAAGCAGCTGAGTGATAGCAATGTCCTCTGTTCTAACAGTAAAAATATTATTACAATAAAAAATATAATTTTAGGATTTGCAACTAGGAACAACAAATTGATATGTCCTGTGGTTCCGGTTATTTAAGATAAATGCTCCATTTACATTTTCACCTTGGACTCAAATAAAATTCAAAATACTTTCATATCTTGAGAAACGCCAGTTGACTCCGTTAAATGATGAAATGCAAAGCATTTCTCTTAACTGTACGTTGATACTACACATATTTTTCCTAGATTTTAGGATTTACTAGCATATACTATCCCTGTCATTAAAGTTTCCAGCCAAATTGCAATTTCCATGTCTGTGTCATAGAGGATTTTATGTATAGCACTGTACAAAGTGGAATCTTACTGAGGGGGTTTCAGCACTGCAGTGGTTGGGATGACTTGGTATCTCAGTTTGCTACTCTGAGGAACATTTAAACTGCTTATGTAACTTGGATCAGAGCTCTAGGAATTTCCCTGCTGAAATGGACTTACGAGAACATGTCTCATTGAAAGAAAAATGAAGAGAGAAAACCAGTATCAGGTGTTTACAGAGTGATTTACAAATATCTGATAAATGGTATTAGTGCTCTGGTACAAAGTCACTCTGTTTGCTGTACTTGCTGTCTTAGGTGGCTCAGCAAACAAACTACTGAGAGATTCTGCAATAAACAAAAGATGGATAGTCATTCAGAGGAACCTGGAGAAAAAGATGAGAGGCTGAGAGGAGGATTTTGAGGTTATACAACATTACATTTTTTACTTAGAGAGTACTGATGATTATGTGTTCAGTGCTGTAATTTCCTTAAGTAATCAGTTAAGTGGTAAACCTAATTTCTTTGTGCATACCATGAAGGCTGGCTTTCTGCTCCATGATAACAAAAAATGTTTTATGGCTCTACAGAAATGTGTTTATATTTTAAAACATGATTGGTCAAGGCAACAACTTGAGATGAGGAGGGATGAATAGTGGTGAGATAATGGACAAATCCTGTTTTTCAAACATCAGTACAGGTGGTAACACTGAAATACTAGAAAATAGAGAGGAGGACTGACCCAAACATACTGACATTAGGCTGAATTTGTATGACAGGAATGCGACGATGTAATAAAGAAGTATTGACACTGTCTGTAGAGGCAGTTGCTTTACTGGGCTGAAAGAAGAGCCCAGGGTGAGAAGTGCTCATGACTTGTTTTAGTTTTTTAACAATGCAGACATGATATTTATGAAGGACTGAACCTAGGCACTGCAATTCTCCTCAGCTTCCCCGGCTATGAGTACTGCAGCCAGCAATATTGCAGCTGGTATGGAATCCACATTGTTCATCTAAAAATAATATTTCAACCAAGTGAGCATTTGGACAACTGAATGTAGTCTGAGCCCTGATGTTGTTTGGAAGGAGAGTCTATGGTGGTTGTAGTATTAGATACAATCACTTCTCCTTGTATAAGGAATACAATGGAAACATCCTTAAGTTCTTGAGTTACTTTTCCTTTTCCCAGATGATGGAATGCTGCACTGTGTTGTGTTATCAATGCATAGAGAGACTGAAATTGCATTGGCTTGCTTTTGCCGCTGCATTTCATACTGCTGTCTAAATTGCTTTCTACTATCTCTCCTGTCTAGACTGTCTAGGTTTCTTTCTGTCCGGAAAATTTATGGTTTATGTTATTTTGTCCCCATCTAATTGTATTAGCCTGAATTTTTTTTCACCTTTGTGTCCCGGCCACATTTCTAAATCTTATACACTATTTTTTTTTCTCCTACCATCTTGTCTTCTTGTCCTTTCCAGTTCATTCTTCCAGTCATAGGCTTATGTCTTTCATGGAGAGAGTTAGCAAAATTACTGAGGATCAAAATTTTAATTAATTTATTAAGTAGGTTTTTTAGAATTAATGGGGGCATGCATTTTACTGGGAACAGATCATGAAAAAAATCTGGAAGTGAACAATTCTAGAGCTCCGTCAGTACTTTTGAAAATAGATCTGGGGGGAAGATCAAAGCATAAACAATTGAATTTGAGTTACTGAAAAGACACAAAGAGTTGGAACATAGATGATACCTAGAATTTATTTACTTTACTCTAAGTAAATGCAAATATTTTACAGACTTTATATTTCAGATTGAAAATAACAAAGTGACAAAGGAAAAATAATGAGTAAAGAATAAACAATTCACACAGGCATCCCGAAGAAAGGTATAGCCAAATAAAGGGAAAAAGAATGATGAACAAATGAGTTAATTCTTGAAACTAAAAGAAATGAAGAATGCAGTGAAAATAGCTAAAAGATGAGGAGTTTTTCACTTTGTGAATAAAAATAGAAATACAACTTTCAGTCACATAAATAATGATATAAAATGTGAAGGCCTATGCAACATTACAAATATCAGGGATGTGTATAAGGTTAAAGCAAGTCTGTGAGCCAGAGTGGAAACAAATAGTTTAATTATAGTTTTAATGCAGATATTAATACTTACATGTAAAGTATATATGTATGTACTCACGAAACAACACACTGAAAAATGGAAACTGCCAGATTTGGGATGAAAACACACATCTAGAGAGCCTGAAGAGTAAGTCCTGTGAGGAGTGGCTGAAGGAGCTGGGAATGATTAGCCTGGAGAAAAGGAGACTCAGGGGGGCCTCATTCTCTACAACTGCCTGAAAGGAAGTTGTAGCCAGGTAAGGGTCGGTCTCTCATCCCTGCCAACCACCAACAAGACAAGAGGACAAAGCCTCAAGCTGTGACAGGAGAGGTTCAAGTTTGATGTTAGGATGAATTTCTACATGGACTGGGTTGTTAAGTACTGGAATGGATTGCCCATGGAGATTGTGGGGTCACTGTCCCTGGAAGTGTCCAAGAAACTATTGGATGTGGCACTTAGTGCCATGGTTGACAAGGTGGTTGACCAATCTAAAGTTGGACTTGATGATCTTAGAGGTCTTTCCAAATCGAAGATTCTGTGATTCTGTGAAAACAACATTTGGGCAACTAATTGCTTAAAATCTAACCACCATTTAAAATATTTTAAAACAATTGGAAAAATAATTTGCAAATCAAATAGTGATTATTCCAGTTAGATTTATTCTAGGGAATTGAATTTAGGACATACAAAGTTACAAATAAAATAGTAAACACAGTATCTTCTCTTGAAAAAGCAAGTAGTGGGGAGGTGGTCAGGAAATACCTGCTCACTGTGGTTTATAGGCTCAGTGTTATATATATAGGAAGCAGGTGTAAACAGAAAGTAAACTAAAAATTACAATGCTTATATGAAGGGTAATTTCTAATAAATTAACTTAATTACTGCTAAGATGACTGATTATTTTAATGGTATATTTGTTAAATTTCTTTAGCTGTGTTTTAAAAAGTGCTTTTGATTTACTGCCCACAAGCAATTGTGGAACTACTTGAGAAATGGGAGTTTGTTGTATGGTGAATAAACAGCTGGATAAGACAAAGGTGATAATTCCTTGATACTAAATATGAAGTATATGGATCAATAATTTCTTGTTTTCTTTGGGTGCTGCTTGATTTTAAAACTTCTGTTCAATATTTTCCTTAATGGGCTTGATGTTTTAGAAAAGTAGAGTTTATACCAATCCAGAATTTACCACCAGTGTGAGGAACCATATGGTTATCATGAGGTGTATCTTCACGGGAGGGACAGCAATGAGACAGAGCAGTACAAGATCATTTATTTTGCAATGGACAACATAATACTTCTTATAAACAAAAGTAGTTAAGCAATTCAATGTGATGGAAGAACAAACCTAAATGAAAAAACTGATGGTTAAATTTCAGCCATGGAAAAAGGTGGCAGTTTTGCAATATATTATGTAAAGTATTTTCAGGAGAAATATTCCAGGCACTGCATAGTTCCTTTACAAAGCTATTATTAGGAACATGTTCAAAATACAGAAATACTCCGTTAAGCAATCTGTGTATAAAACAAACTAAGAAAATCCTCTGAGACTGGAACAGGAGCAAAGGAGGACTCCTTGTATAACTAGGGGAAATAGAAGACTTATCATATATAAAGAGATTAAAGGGAATTGGTTTGTTCAGCCTAGCAAAATAAAAGTTGAGAAGGGTATGATTATTTTTCATAAATACATTCAGGAAATAAATGCAAAGGCATAAATACTGAAGGATAGTATTTACAGAAAATTAAATGGATAAAAATGTATAAATCTAAACTAGAAATTAGAAATAGTTTCCTAATCAACAAAGAAAGATTTGGAAAGGCTTAGCAATGGATGAATCTAAATTGCTTCTAAACTTGATGAAGATGATGAGTTCATGGAAGGTATTTACAATATGACAGGGAATTATCCTGATGTAAAATGCAAAGAATTTTTTTTGCCTAGTTTTTTTTTCATTAGTCTGGCTTCACTGAAAATGCTTTCATTCCATGCATTCCATAGTAGTAGTTTTAATGTAAAAGACCCAACAAAACTTGGGTAAAATCATGTAAAGTAATTTCTTCTTTCTCTTTCAAAGCTGTCCTAAAAAATTGTTCCATGTTGTCATCTCTGAATAGTAGATATAAGAAAGAATACACTTATAATTAACTATTCAATTAAAATGTGGATGTGTCTGAATGTCAACATGCATTGTGGTTTTGTGGGGGTTTTCTTAATATCTTTATTTCCTTATTTATTTTTCTGCATTTCTGTTTACTCTCAGTCCTCATGTGCTACAGTCATAATATTAACCATTCTTCACTGGTTATCAGATATACAGGTTAATAAATCTTCAAAATAGAGGATACTGTTTAGAGTTGCAAAAAAAAAAAAAAAAAAAAAGAGTAGCATGATCTTGTACTTACTTGGAAGGGGGAAATCAAGGATTTGGGAATCTGTTTCAGTGATACCAGGTCACCCTTTTGCACAACTTCTTTTGATAAGGGAAGACAGAGAAAGTCAGACAACCCTAATGAACACTGTAAGGGGTGACTATGAAAAAGTGTCCATTGCAGTCCTGACTTGTATTTAAAACTGCCCAGAGTAATGGTTGTTTATGTATAGTGATCCAAACTTTTATTTGTAGATCTATAAATTGTAAAGGGACAGTAAGATAACACTGTGAGTAAGATAAATGTAACAAAGTTGAGACAATCATGCAATGAACATATTTAGGTATACAAATATTTCAGAGGAGATAGGTTAGGAATGTCCAGGTTGTGGGTACCATTGAGGAACCCTTTTGAGTCCTACACATTGACAGCTCCAAAGCATTTGGACATATAACCATCAGAAGAAACATAAGTAATATGGAAATATCATTCAGAAGTAAATGGACCTTTTATCCAAATTTTGGATATAAGCATCAAAGGTCATCTAAGTTCCACTGCTGAAAATCAAACATTGGATGATTTGTATCTTGTTTGGCAAAGTTTTTTTGTTTTTTAACATTATGTTCTTTTAAATTATATTATTTTAATATGATAGATAAAATAATACACAAACAAAGGAGTGCATAAATACAAAGTCGGTATTTTTAGATATTGACCTATTATGAATGTTCTCTGAAGAAAAAAAAAACAGGGGAAAGGGAGTAAATGTCATAATTCACCTAAGAATAAAATTGTCCCCAACCTAAAGAGGAAGTAACAATAGTGGTCTATTAAAGTACTCAATGAGCACTGAAGTTTGGTCAGGGGATTCATGAGGACTTAACTGAAATCAGATTGGTTCATGTCTTCTGCACTCCTTTGGGGTTTAATTTTTATCATGGTGTCCTGCCATGCATGCACTTGGAATGTTTAAACAACGTAAGCTGAATATTTCTTTTTAAAAATACAAGTTTGACTACAATTTCTTAATTGGGGTGTGTATTTATAATTCAATGCATAAGTGAAAGGATTGTCACAATGTTTGAACTTGACACTTTGGTACAATGCAATTTTGAAGGAGAAACTTCGGTCAGATATGCTGATAAATTCTGTCCCCTATTAGAGCTGAGAGTGCTAAATAAAAAGCTTTTAAACAAATCTTAATAATGGCAAAACCACTTGCAATACTACACCAGGCTATATCCTGCCAGTAAAGAAAACGGCCTCTTAGTGGTAAGTGGCAAATACTGCCCATCATATTTGCACTGAGAATCAGTTCAATGTTTGCTCACAGAAGGAGTCTTATTTTCATATACAAATGGGATTTTTGCTAATGGTACCACAGTGACTCTGAGATCTAGAATATCAGTGATAGAAAATATAGGGAAACACAAACAAGCTCACTTAAGCTGCTTTGTTGGGCTTTTGTCTTTTATTCTTCTGAATACACTTTCATCTGAAAAAAACCCAGTATAATTTTGCCATTATTTGGAGGAAAATATGTTTCCATGTCCTTTGAAAGTGTAAAACTATTAGGAGAGGAGTATATCTTTGAACATATGGTAATATGGGTCTTGGAAATATGAATGTATTAACTGTATTTTTCATTACAGCAAACTCTATTGCCTTGAAATGATGTTCAATTTGACAGTTTTGCTTTGTAGGGGTCCATATAAACATTGATTTTGTTCTGGTACACTTAGAATAACATCTGCTGATTTAAATTTTTTTTGTTGCCTTAGCAAAATTATTTTAGAACTGCTGTCTGAAACTTTCTCAGTTTCATATGATGTCCAAGAAAACCTAAAAATTCTATATATTACAAAGGTGTCACATGGTTCTTCCAGACTTGAGATTCATGATCTCTGAAGTATGTTTTTTAAAAAGAAGAATTTTATGCTTTTGAAATTGACTAGAAGTTGAAAGATATTCTAGTTTAACATGCAAATATTATATATACTTTTGTTATGATAAGGAAGGGCCAAGGCTGTAGAAAACATGGATATCAATTTTTTTCAAGCAAAGATTAGAATTAGCATGGATTTTCAAGAGTCTAGGTAAGGTTAGGGACAAAAAGTCTTAGAAGGATCAAGTAAACAGCATATGAACTATCAGAAAGCACATTAGAGAAGACAAGTTAGTTATATGCTTTAGACACCTCTAATTAAGGAATCCTGGGTAACTTACCCAGCCTACAGCATCATTGTCCTCATTAGTGTACTGTGGCCATCATCATCATCTCCATCCTACCTAACAACAAAGCCTGTGGGATTTGCCATCACTGTATTGGGCATCCCATTTCTTTCATTCTTAGACTGCTTTGAGACAATGTAAATCTCATCTGCTATTCCCCAAGGAGACTGTTTAAAAAGCAGAGCACAGGAGGGGTACTCTGTTGTTGGCAGCTCTCATGGCTTACACAGATGGTCTACTGCATTACAGAGCCCACTGTGTCTTTTTAAAAGTTGGTTTCATTCCTACATGCAGAAGATTAAAGCAAGAAAGTGTCAATCACAGATGTGCAGATTGCCAAGTCTGAATGGCTTTTGAGTTCCTGTGTAGCAGCTACTCAGGTACCAAAAATCAAAAAGCTAATTAGCAGAGAATGTATCTACACCATGACCATGCAGATTCCAGAAAAAAAAAAATCCTGTTGAGTGAAGAGCAGAGACACTCTTGTGCTGGAACTGACATGTCAGCCAGCCTGGGTCCACAACCAGTGATTGAAACTAATAATTGTCTCAGAGGGTCTTTTTCACTGAGATGTGACAGTGTGGAAACACAGCTTGTCTGTGGAAACTTATTGGTTCTTCTGAATACTGCCTTATTAGTTCAGCACTTTGTGCATGTGCTGCCTACATAGTGTTGACCTGTTGCAAAGTTCTTTTATCCTCTCCAGCCATCCAGTACTCCCAGTGTTCAGAGACTTATCTGTGTTTATTATAATCAATACAGAAAAGCCAATGAAAAAATATATAAAGAGCTACTGGTTACATTAAAATTGTCAGTTTTAAGGATTATTCCCATTTTAAACTGCAAAAGGTTAAGACCATATCACAAAGTTTTGAAGTATGTGCCTTGCCCTGAATTACTACTCACTACAGTACTGTGTTTCCAGAGAACTATTTTTAATGATTTTTGGGAAGTCCTATAGTGGAACAATTTGACAGTGGGAAAACAGTCACGTGTTCAATAAGATTGACATATCTACATCAATTCCACTGGCCTTTTTTTCCAGAAAATAATCAAAATCTTTTTTATGTGATTAGAGCAATCATATTGGTGTATGACACTTTAGCAGTTAATTCTTTTCCAAAGTGGGCCACAATATAATAGAAAGTGATAAGGTGAACTTGAAGAGAATGCTGGGGTTTTACTGAAGCAGCATTTGTTTGAAGTGAACATATTTGTAGGAGAAGAAATTTGCCATTTTTGAAAATTTTATCCCAGTTTCCAGAGCCAACTAGACCAAACTGTTTATAAGACATTCTGCTTGACCTGCTCTGCTACTCAAGGAATAAATGAATGCTCTAAGGGAACAGTGACTGTGGAGCCAGTTCTTTCCCTCCTGTCTTTGTAATTTGTACTTAGCCATGTGTAACCTGCACATTATGGGCAACATGTGATGTCAGCAGAAGCAGCTGCCTGATTAAGTGCTACCCACTGCAGAAAGTGGGCCCTGGGCTACGATTTGTGGGGTAACACTCATCATAGCGGGATAACTACTGTGTTTACTGTAACTTGGAGGGTGTATGTAACATTTTTAAAGGCAAGGAGAGAAGCAACATAAGCCTCATTAGTATCTCCTTGGCAAATTCTGAGAATATATCCATGTACATCTTTGATATATCTCATCCTGTAATCTTCAAAATGCTCCTAGTTTGAGCTCCACCTTCGCTGTGACTTAATAGGGTAAAGATATATGTCAAATGCATGGTGTCATCAGAAAGATGTTTATTTCCCTTGAACTGATACCTAACTTTTCCAGTGTCCTTTGCTCTCCATCCTAGATATAAGAAATGGCTGGAGTGCTGTGTTTAAAGAAAAAAAAACACAGAAACATTATTTGACTTATGAACTGGCCTTTTGAGGTGCTGTTGCTTTAAATATGTGATAAATTTCTGGTTTTGCTTAGTAGCAATGGCGATTTTCTGAGAATTAAGGCACAAGACGATGAAACTAAGAGTTTGCATGTGGGAATTGAATAGCTTTCTTAACTGTTTTAGCCTAACTCCCTGGAGCAGACAATTAGACCCACTGGGCCAAGCAGTACTCTTGCCTCAGCCTCCCCAGGTGTGCTTTGGTAAATCTCCTGGGGCAGGAAATGGGGTTAAACCAGGCTCTGACGGTTCTTTCTAGTCCTTCAATTTTCTGCTTTGCAAGAGTCCAGTGAGGGGGCAGTATAAAAAGGCACCTAGAGCCTCCTGGTAATGTGCTGCTTTACAGCACAGCCAGCTGGAGGTGATTTCCATCTATTAGGGAGTTGTACTTTCAGGGAATGTGGTTCTATTGCAGGTGAAAAATGCTCACTGGGTCAGGGCTCAGATCTTGGTCTACAGCCATGACACGTGCAGACGCACAACTAAGCTGCAAATGTCCTGCTGAAAACTCTCTGTGCTGTTAATGTGGGAAGGTAGGCAGATCAAGATGATCTGGTGACAAGTTAAGGCCTTAGTTTATGCTTGTAAGAACTATGTGGAAATAGGTATTACAATTAATATCTATGTCCCAGTGGGTTCCAACAGCCTATGCCTTGAGTGGGTACAGGAGCATAAAAGGATGTTGGTACTACAGGACAAAAATTGCCCTTTCATATGCTACCTCAGTATTTCTCACCACTCATGGGCACTGTGTGTTGCTGATTTTTGTTCATTCTGCTCAGACTTGGAGATTTAAACGCCTGTATGAATCTACATAAAAGTAATTTTCCTGAAGTCTGATTTCTGGGTCCATAAGATCACAAAAAGTTTTTTTATCAAAAGAAAACCCCACAAGTCTTGAAATGATGCCAGTTGTGGCAGTTAGAATCCCTGCTGCCATGATGCAGCAGGATGAGTCCCTGCGTCCTGTGGTTCTGCTCGTGCCCTTGCTGAGTGCAAGTTATGCCAGCCAGAATGATCTGACATGGAGGTCCAGAGAAAAAGTCCCAGTTATAGGATGCATGACGAGCAAATTTTATGTAAATTGTACCCGGGGACTTTACCAATAATCCTTGCTTTCATAGAAAGTGGAGGAAAAAAATGAAAAAAAAAAAAAGAGAGAAACATCAGAACTTCTTGTTGCACTCCTGAGTTCTGCAAGAAAATTCTCATTGATTTCAGTGGGGAACTTTTTGTTTGCATATGGCTTGTGCTAGCCATAAAAGAAATTATGGAGTCCAAGACCCTTTTCCCAGGTGGTTTGATGATTGTCCATAAGGAAAAACTGGTCTTCAGCCTCACAATATTTTCACAGTAAATTCTGGAGATTTTTTATTTGCTGTTTTTAGAAACAAACTTGTTAAAATAACCCTAAGAATTCATCTGCTGTTTGTGTATTCATTCAGCCTTCTATCTGTAAAAGTCTACTTGCCTTGAGAAAAGATGTGTAATGGTTTTATGTGGGATATGAAATTTCTCTCATAAATGTGATATGATCTAATAATTAATGAATGTCAGAAGACAAGCTGGAGAGCTTAAAGTCTAACAACTTTTGCCTAAGTTATTCTATCTTCTCATTCTCTATCATCTCAGACTTTCAAACAGGTCTAGGGTTTATAACTAGATAGATATTAAAAGTCCAAATCTCTTTATAATAAGTCCTATTTCTCCTACATGTCTCTGACCATATAATGTAGCATCAAAATGAGGTAAATGTAATGTAATTTATTTCCATTTTAATGTTCCTTAAAAATGTAAGGATGTTGTACAGTCATATGGGTATTACTCCTGAATCTCGTGTCTATAAATTAAAGCCAATAATAATAGTAATATTTATATACTCATTTAAATATACCTTTATTATACTTTTTTTTTTTTTTTTGTGGCATGTCTGGGGAAAGTGAATTGTAGGTATTATCAAGAATGCAACAAATTTTCTGGATGATAAAATATAAAGGGGAATTTCATGTTTCATCGAAAAATTATTTTGTTTGAAAGAAATAGGATGCTTTCTTTTGATTAAGTTATTTTAATTTATATTTTTAATTTGATAAAATTATTTCTGTTAAAATTCAGATTTAAAATATACTGTGTTGATGGGGATCAATCAGCAGAATTTTATAGAACATAGGGCTGACATATGATATAAATAATATTGTAATTTTCCATGACTTCCTGAATATAAAAATTTCAGAAGAATGTTTTTAGACAGGATTTTCAAAATCTTTGCATTCATAAAAGGGAGACAGATACCTGACAAGATTTTAATGTGCATAATGGGGCTCCTACACCTCCTAGAAACTGCACAGAGGGTTGTGAATTTTGACATAACATGGGCTATTTTTTGTGCATATATGCTTCAGAGATACATACCTTTTGTACCTTTCTAGACTTATCTTTTTACCTCACTTGTATCATTCTTTTCTGCTACTGTATTCTCTCCTCTCCTCTCCTCTCCTCTCCTCTCCTCTCCTCTCCTCTCCCTTTCCCTATTTTCTCAGAATATCTATGTATTTGGTTTATTTTCCCTTTTCTTTCCCAACCCTCTTTTTATGTCTTCTTTTCTATATGAAAACATTTGTTGAGGAGACAACATAGAGTAAATTATTGACTTAAGTGAAGGTCAGCAAAATTGCCAATAATAATGTCCCTGGTCAAAAAAAAACCAAAGCAAAACAGCAAACCAGCAATATTCAGGAAGATTTGCAATTGGCCAGATATCTTTGTCTTTTCAAGACCGTATATAATGCAGCAGTGAATTGCTAACTCATTTGTTGTAGGGCAATGGAAGATACAAAGTCATTGGAAGAGTACATAAAGAGACTGAAGAAATAACTTCTGAATCCAGTAAATAAATGCAAGTCATTACCAATAAAGCAGAGAAAAAATATGAAACTAATTTTGTAGACTGATTTCAATAATGTGATATCGTTAATGCAATTCTGTTTACTCAGTTTAATTATTTTTCTCCTGAAAAACTTGGACTTCCAAATACATAATGTGTTATTCTCATTGGAAAATGCAGTCACAATAGACCCTTTTGTTTAAATTCAAAGCCAAATAAATATTTTTATATCCTTTTAAGACAGAATATTCCTTGCCATTTTTTAAAATGAAGATAACTACATAGTTGTTACAGTCTTAGTAACAGTGGATTATCAACTATATTGACACAGGAAATTATTGGTTTAACAGACAGATTTCTTTCTTAGTGTTCTTTCAGGAGTCAAAGAGAAACAAACAATTGGAGCATGTTTGGTTGTCCTCTTTTTGAGCCATAAATCAGCGCTGGAAATGGAAAGAACACTGTAGTTCTTGCATTGAAAGCCACTATTCTGATAAATTGTGACTATTTGATTTATTTTTAAAGTACTGTCCAAAGTTTGGTATGGATATAGTTATTCAAAATAAAGTAAATGTAAACCCAAGATCAAAAAATGCAAAGTTGTGCATACAAGCTATATTTAGAATAATCCTAATGTAATTTTTAGTTGCTGGATTGATTTGATCTCCTTATCATGGGGAGAAATTGGACTCTGAGATATTATCAACAGCTTCTAACTCCAATCTGATTATTGCCATAATCCTGACAGTGATTGATTCTGAGTAATTATCTCAGAAGCAGAATTAGATTAAAAAACAATATTCCAGATTATAGAAGACTCCAGTCCATCCTTATAATTAGTTTCGTCTTAGAATGTATGATGCTATCACATTTGAATAATTTAGAGTGAATTATTTGCAAGCAGCCTGTGTGACTACAATTTAATAGGAAAACAGATAAACATGAAAGCATAATATTTTAAAAAACATTGCTTTGTAAATTAGCAGCCTCATTGCAGTAAAGTTTACTTTGCCAATGTTTTCAGTTACCACGTAACTCTATCTATTATGCCCCTACCATGGGGGGCAAAAGCCCTGTGCTACAATAATCAGTGATCATGCAGTCGTAATGATGATTTATGATTACTGATGGTGTCATTATCATCATAATTATAGGCTAGGAATTAATTTTTCACAATTGGCAACTGAATGGTTTTCAACCATAGGCCGTTCCTTTGCGAGAAGAATTACTTGCAGATAATGATCATAAAGAATTGACTCATGAGAATGAGCCCTCTCCAAAAAAAAGCAATATTTAAATGTCTTGAGCAATAGTCACTTATTATTTTCATTAACTTTGTTTCCAGTGGTGATGGCCTGAATCAAAGGAAGTTTCATTGTTCCAAAAACTTTAACAAGTACATAGAATGGTCTCTTTCCAAAATGCAATAGTAACAGGATCTTATCAGAAAATAAAGAAATGTGTGTTTAACATATGTCTTCATTTAGTATTTTATCTTATCTGATTAGTTAAATTAGTGGACTCAAAATATTTCACAGTCCAAATTAATTTTTCATATCATGATTCCTGTGACTTCCTTGAAGCCAAATAATGATGTGTTTTGGGCCATCTCATTTCTTCAGCTACCTTGGGATTTGAGAGTTAGCATTTTCTTCTCCAGACCCATGCTGTTGGGCTGGTGTGACAGAGTTTTAACAAAGACACAACAAAAAAAAGTTGTTTCTGAGCTTTTTTTAACCAGATCAGGACAGGCATAGAGTCAGAAGGGAAGGAAGGCATTAAATTCAGTGGTGAAAGAAGGAGAGAAAATAAATCTCCTCATCATATAGGGAAAACTCTGATTTGTAATATTCCAGGCTACGAATCTGGGCAGACTTCAGTCTTTCCTCCATTTGGCCTCATATAAAGCTCAAGTTCATGTTGTAAAGGAAGGTAATGTAATAAAGAGTGCAATAGATGTTGAAAAATTGTTGCTCAAATTCAAGGCAAGAGAAGTTAGACAGAGATAAGGAGTTGCAAAAAAGGAAATGGAACAAAAAAATTCATATTAAATTGACAAAGCTTCTGTACTTTTAATTTTTTTTGCAGAAGTTTTTATAAAGGTATCTCTTAAAATACCAAAAGTTTATAATACATGTTATTTTAAAGTACTAAATGTACATGCAGTAAACTAATTTTGAATATATGATTGTCTCAGAAATTGCTAATATAGGAGCTTTGAAAGAGGCTCTCGCTCTAAAAGCAGCGGTAACAGATATTAATATTATGAAAAATTATTAACTTTAGTCTGTTAAAAATCAGCATAGCTCATATCTAAACATGGTACTGAATTGAAAAGTACAAAAGATATGGCCTTTCTGAACAGCAAAAGATTAATGAGCATTCTACTTGGATGGATACTGTCTAAGGACAGTCATACAGTCATGTTTTGCACCATGTTAACAGTGCTTTCTAACACTAGGAAACAAACAACATAATGCCAACAAACAACAGATGATGAAAACAGCAATCTATTATAAAGCAAGGGAGGAAATAGGCACTTCTCATGTATGTCTGGTTTTCCCACAGGGATTATGTATACTTTGGCCTTTTGTAGAGATGCTGATCTGTTCCAGTTTCTTAAAAATTCTTTGAAATAAAAATGTATTTAGGATAGGCTCATGGAAGCAGTAGATAAGGTTACTGGAACAGCTTTATCGTGAAACACAAGATTTAAATCTCCAGAACATGAGTAGTTGTGCATTTGAACCTTCCCTTCTATTTTTGTTATACACCAACCCCCCACCTTTTTTTCCTAAATATAGTATGGTATTTCAATACTCTTCAGCACTTCAAAATGAATGGGTACAGCTCTGTATAATGAATACATTGAATCATCACTAAAAGTAATCTAAACAAAAAAAGTATTGCTGTGGGTGATAGACTGAACCAGTGTTAACTTCTTTGACAGTTTTGAAGGACAAAATCCAGGAGGTGACAGTTAGCATTTTTTTAATTACTTCCATCCTGATGATGTCTGAAGTTTATAAAGTTGTATTACTCCCTTCACTGCCACAACAATTTTGTCACTTTCTTTTAATCAACAGTATTAACTGTATTGTTAATTTTGATTATAAATATATCAAAATCAATTTTTACACTAACTGTATTGTTTCAATAGAAGAATAAAAGGGATAGAGAATAACAGCTCTTAGAACAGCTGAAATTTATGTATTTAGCCTTAAAGGATATTTCTAGTTGAAAATTTGCACCTAAATAATTTGTGTGTTCCTTAAAAGTGGTTTCAGTAGTTGATTATGTCAGGCTCCACTTGAACACTGCAAGAATAAAAGGGATAGAGAATAACAGCTGAAATTTAGGGATTTAGCCTTAAAGGATATTTCTAGGTGAAAATTTGCACCTAAATAATTTGCGTGGTTCTTAAAACTGGTTTCGGTAGTTGATTATGTCAGGCTCCACTTAAACACTGCCTGTGACTAAACAGATTTTGCTGTAGATGATATTTTTATATAAAACTAATTTTTCTATTGAAGACTTCAGCAAAGAAAACACTGCAGAAAATAACAAACAGTAACCAAGCACACAGGTGAGTGCTGGCACATAGGTACGTGCAGCTTCATAAGCTACTAAGTGCATGAATCAGCCATGACTGCCATTCCAAGGCATTTGAGGTATTCTGCTGATGGGTATGGATTGAACTGGATTGCTTCTCTGAAGTCTTTGGAAGTTACACTGAGTGAGATGGTGTTTGAGTGATGTTCTCAAGCGATAAGTTCCATAGTTCTGTCCTGTGTCTTTGTCCATCGCACAGACTATTTGAACCTTTGGCCTAGAATTGGCAGTGAGAGATGCACAGACTCATCACTGAGTGATAAAACTCCCACATCTGAGCTGGCATGCTGCTGCAGCCCATTGATGCTAACTCCTGTCCACCAGAAATGTACAAGCAATTCCCTGGAGGAAAAGGAATTTACAGGGAACAATTCTATAGCACACAGATGTTTTGTGGTACAGTGAAGCCCACTGTTTCTCCTGAGGTGAAGTTTTTATTGTGATTTTCTTAGCTGTGCACGTTGTCACTATCCCATGTCTGCTCCTGCAGGTACAGGCCAGCCCAGGTTCATTGGTTTCTCATGTACAGGGCTCAGCTGCAGCTTCATTTGGCCAAGGAATTATGCCATATCATTCCTTCCAGAAATGAATGACAGACGAGCAGTTTGGCCACACATTTTCAGGAGAGAAATACTTTCCACATTCTAGGCTGCTTAAAAAAAATCCAGTTCTTTTAGTGTTTAATAACCTATAGAGATCTCATTTCTTGTTTTTCACAGAATATTCTGAGTTGGAAGGGACCCACAAGGATCACTGAGTACAACTCTTAAGTGAATGGCTCATATGGGGATAGAGCCAACAACCTCTGGGTCATTAGCATCATGCTTTCTAACCTGAGACCTCTGCATGGTCTCATGCATTTAAAGTTATAGCAGGCTCTAAAACTCTTATTTCCTATATTTACCTTTTTTCCTTTCTGTTTTCTTTCTAAAAAGAAGGGCCTTGAGGGGAATTCTTATGAGGAGGGGCTGAGGTCACCTGGTCTGTTCAGCCTGGAGAAGAGGAGACTCAGGGGAGACCTCATTGTAGTTACAACTTCCTGTGAGGGGAGCAGGTGGGGCAGGCACTGATCTCTTCTCTGTGGTGACAGTGACAGAACCCAAGAAAACAGCGTGAAACTGAGTCAGGTAAGGTTTGGGCTGGATATCAGGAAAAGGTTCTTCACCCAGAGGGTTGTTGGGCTCCAGAACAACTCCCCAGGGAAGTGGTCACAGCACCAAGCCTGACAGAGTTCAAGAAGGGTTTAGGCAACGCTCTGAGACACACCATGTGACTTTTGAAGATACTCTGTGTACTAAATTTTTTTTTCAATGATCTTTATGTGTCCCTTCCAACTAAGAATATTCTATGTTTTTATGTTAAGAATGTTTCTTTACATCATTAAAGTAAATAAATAAATCTGCTAACTGATAAGAATAATTTTTCTGTCCTGAAGCCCCTTGAGCTGATTTGTATCCCAGTCCTTTTCAATTTTTCTGTTCTCAGATAAAAATGGTAGCTTGGTCAGAACGTTTAATTTTTAGTGAATGTCAAGCTAAATGCCTGCAACAACTACCAAATTGTCTATTTGTTTATGTTGTTGTTTGTATTGAAACAACACTGAGAAAAATCTTTCAGTATTAAGCCAGCATATTTTGATTTCTCCATACAGACATGATTTTCTTACATGAATTAGTTTTTTCCATCTCTTGTTTAGAACAACGTACATACTTTGACTACCAGTGTGACTAACACTATCACCAAAATTGTAAGTAAATCTGTATTCCTTTATAAAATAGTTTTCTTATCTTACCTCATCTTCATTCACTAAGCCTAGTTCATCCCCTTCCAAAGGATTTATTTTCTGCCTGCATTGAGGGAATGCTGTTTGAAATATTTCCTTTGGACAACAAAGAAGCTATGAAGTATAAGTATTTAAATCTGGTTAACATTTGTTTCTGTAATGTCATTTCAGCAAACGTAGAATAAATTTCCTCTATTTTCAAAGCCAGTCATATAAGTGGGAGCTGAACAAAAAAGAGCCCTCCACATGCATCACAATTCTCTTCTTGCTGCAGCCATTTCTGATATGCTTAGGTGATACATCCATCCTCATTAGATACTGTTCTTCTTTATGGGCAGGCTATCTTGAACAATCAACTATACTAGACCTTACACAAGTTAAAAAAATAACCTAGCTTGGTTCCTTTAGACCCTTAATACATTGTTTCCTGTCCCTTATTCCAATTAATGCCATATTTTCCAAATCACTGGAGACTTCATGTTTAATTTCCTGTGTGTTTGTATAGGCCAGAATATGTTGAATTAATTTCTTTTGGCATAAAATAGTTCAGTTACAGTACATATATAGATAGTAAGATATGTTCCTGTTTCCTTAATCTTCTTGCCCAAACAAATATATTTTACACAATGAGTACCCTAAAATGTAAATCTTCTATATTAAAAATTGATATAATATTAATAATATCACCTTTACATAATATACAGTTTTCTACAATGACTATGAATATTTGTAAATAATAGCTTCTAAAATTATTTTCTGTATTAGTATATACATATATGTGAAATTCAGCAGCAAAATACAGCAACAAAGGTGAAGAAACTGGAAACTTCAATGAACACTTGATAATTGATTGTGATGAATCACAAAGACAAAACTGATTTATAGTACCTAAACCTACAAAAAAACCCTCCAATTCTCAGGATATCACTTAAGTACATGTGTAGATATAAAAACATTAACATTACATATGCTCAGGTATTTTGCTTTAATTAAGTATTCATTTTAGTGTATTTAAGGTAATTGATTTGCAGTCTCATCACCATTATTACAATTCATTACATTTTCATGCCTGTATATTTGACATAGCTAAACAGAACAGTCAGTAAACAAGCAAACAAATCAATATCTGAATAGGAAAATAAAAAAAAAATTTCTACTCTTTGGCACATATATTTGGAATTCTTATTTATTTCCAAACTCAGAGCTGCTTGCAATGCCTTTCAGTTATTTTTCTGCCATCTATAATTTTCTAAGCTTAGCCTAATTCTTCTACACCTGTTTTCTTCTTTGTATGAGAGCTCTTATTAATTCTGATATTTTGTGGAAGTATATTTCTTCTGCTTTTTGTATTTTGGGCATTGGAGTAGAAAATGGCTTTCAGTTTTGATCTCTACTCTGTCTCATCAATTGTAGAGTCAATCTTCCATAGGTTTCTAGTATATTTTGTCATTCTTGGTTCCTATTTCTAATCTGTGGTAGCAGAGTCTGTATTTTGCTAGAGCAAAATATCTGCATTTAAAAGTAAGATTGATATAGAAAATTTGTGTGAAGATTTCTCTTCTACTCTGTGTACCAGGCTTTTATTGAACACAAAAAAAAAAAGAAAAAAAAGAAAAAGGAAAAAGGTTGTGTTTCTGTTTATGTACAGTTGCATATCTTATATCAAATTAATCTTTTGCCATACACATGAATTTTAAACATGGCATGGTTTTACCTACAGTCTTTTCCTCTACTTGCTTTAATGTCTAGTTAGAATTCACATCAGGAAAGATAATGATTTGTCCTTTTTACGGATGCTCATTTAGCATAAGCGCAAGACTGTCTCAAGTCACTGTGTACATCCATTTTAATTCGGCGCAGTGGTTTTGCATATTGTTACTGGTATGCTGCTCCTCAAGAATGCAGTGCAGACATACCTCTGGTGAGAGTTTTAAAGTTAATTAGCATGGCACTGGCAGCTGTCTAGGCATGGTAGCGGGGAACACCACAGAGGCTAAATTACCCTTCTTCTCAGGCAGTTTTTCAGGAGATCAGACTTCACTTCAGCTGAACTCTGTGCTGTTGCAGCTCCTCTCCTTCTGCATGTCTCAGTAAGCCTGTGAAAATCTAGCTCAGGCTTCTGTAGTTTGCCATGTAGAGATGCTGAAAATGCTACATACCAACCACTGATTATCAATAGGGCAGATTATTTGTAGTCCCAAACAAGTTTGTTTCTGAAAATTTAGCTAAAGAATTGAACAAAAGCACATGCCACCACTAAGTTAGCACTAATATAATTTATGTCTACCCTGGTGAAAACTCTGATGTCTCCGTGAAACTTCTGTGGACCAGATCATTTGAAAGGAACAGGTTCTACAAGTAAATGAGGAGTTATGTTAGCTCAACTGGTCAATTTGCAGCAATACCAGAACCAGTTTTATTTCAACAGGAATCAGCAGGTCTCATTTTCTCTCAAACAGATTTTCCCACACCCTTTCTTGAAGAATGAGTGGAAGCCAGTGAAAAACAGACTGTCTTGCCAGTAGTAAGAATGATTTGATGCATATCCACAAGGACTTCCACCCTGAGGGAGATGCATCCTCCTGTTTCTGGCCAAACTAAATACTTAGGTTTCCACAGGAAATTAAAAAACCCATAAAATTAAGTTATTTTGTATTATCTTCTAAAACAAATGAGTCTAGGGCTAAGTCTTGTGAAAATTCCTAGTGTATTGCTGAACTTCTGTAAGTAATGATGTTGGCCATGTTCCAGCCTTTAATGTTTTCTCTTGGGCTTAATAATCTCATAAAAATATCCACTAAATTAATCTGTTTTCTAACTCTTTTTAGAGATCTTGGGCTTGAATATACATGCTCTGGTCTTAGAGTGATAGAATTGTGCAAGTTTCAAACCTTTTAATAATCATTAATTCTGTTATCAAGATACTTTCTATTTTCTTCTCTTTTTGTCCCATTAAATCTAATTTCTGATGTAGGTAAATGTTCATTGATTTTATTTCTACAAGCTGGGCTTAAGTAATTGTTTAACATCCTTTCTTTTTTCTTATCCTGTGTCTGTCTAATTCCATGCTAATCATTCTTCTAAAGGTGACTTTTTCCTCTGTTACCAATCCACAGAAGTGGACAGGATATTCTTAATCATTTATGTGAAAAAATCTTGGCTGAACCATCATTTTAAGTATTTTTTTAATGGAAGATCCCTTCCTTTTTTTTTTGCTCCGATTCAATTGCCTGAAATTTGCCTCACTGAAAAATTCAGATATAATATTATGATTTCAAATCAAGAGAAACTGTAATTCAAATCATGGTCAGAATTATTTCAGAAACTATCCTGGGAATAGAGTATGAAGAAAATCTTATTGCCTCCTACATGATTTTTGGATTCTGTGTTAAACTTTTCCAGCACCTTAACATTTGTTTATAGCTTCTTTTAATTTCATATTGATGGCTCTGCAGAAATAAATATAAAATATATATAACAGAGTAGCCCTGCTACATTTATTTTATAGCAACCAATTACTTTGTCTCTGTGACTATTCTTTCAGTTTTCCACATTTCAGACATTTTGCACTAGGGCTAAGCTTAGCCTCAACATCATGAAGGCCAGAGCTGGCTCCAGGCTCCAACAAACAATTCCCGTTTTGGAGCAAGAGCTGGGGTATTTGACCTCAGTGGGAAGTGCCAGAGAATATAAATTTTTGAAGTAATAACATCACCAGTGAGATCAGTGTGAAGCAGTGCAGTTGAAATGGAGCAATTAACACCACTGGTATTTATTACATAATCACCTCCAGGTTACAGCGGTAACTCCTTATGGAAGTGAATGAGACATTCCATACATTCTCAGTCTGGTTTTGTTATTCTACTTGGTAGGTTTTTACATTCTATTCTTATATGGAAGGACACCTTTCCAGTCCTATAGAACTTTAATTTTAAACAGAAAGAAACCCAAAGAAGATGATCCATTATTAGTATTAGTTTATGATATCATAATTCTAGATTAGCTTTATTTTGTACTTTATGATGCTCACAATATGAAAAAAAATCTACTTTCTTTTTACACTTTCCTTTCACTTTTTATCATTAATCTAACAGAAGTAATAATAATTTTTCCTTTATAATAGTTTTGACCTGTTTTATTAGTGGATGTTTGCTTTTATCACAGAAATTGCTATTGTAATGAATTCTAACACATCTTTGTTACATTCTCACCAGAATGCCTAATAAATTACTGAGGTTTTTGATAGACATGTCTTTGTGAAATGAGATAAAACAGCAGGGAGCAGAGTTTGTGTTGTCCTTTCACAGATCTCTGTGTTTTACATCTCAGTAAACTCAATATCCAGAAAACTGCTTTCAGAGATACCAGTTTTCCATTCTGTCCTATTACATACTCTGCCTGACACAATTATGCATGTTTCCTAAGGATTCTTTTGATGTGCATGCTCTTCAGTAGGTGATGGATTTCCCATCATAATGTACAGGGAGAAATAGGATCACAGGCTGAAACTGGTGGGAGGTGGATCAAAAACACAGCACTGAAAAATATAGCTGAAAAATATAAACCAAAGATATTTAGGAGCTCAGAGTTCCTGTGTTCTGATTGTAGAACCTCTGAAAATACTATTTCCTTATTATTCCTTTAAGAATGATACCATTAGTGTGTAACAAGGATAGGATAAATACAGAGCTCATATTTTACACTAAAGAGTGTCTTAGATGAGGAGACTGTCTTCATAAGATATTGGCACCTATGGATCCAGTACTGCAAGATTAACGAGCAGTACTAGACAAATTCTTCTAAAATATGGTCCTATTTGGTGTTTCTTGTCTACAAATGGGATCAAGATAATCTTCTGATAAGTGTATTCCTTTGCCATTAGTGATCTGTTATTAATTTTTTCTAATGGAGCATTAGAAAAGTTTATTCTGGAAGAAGAAAGTTTATTTTTGATGAAGTCCAAATAACTTACGGAAAACTTTTAGTGAAGTCTCAATGAGCCATAGGCCAACCTTGAAGTAGGCTGCATGGTCTTTTTTTACAGGATTTTCCTGCTCTTAAGGGATCCAAAATGCAGTGGTGACCTTTTTGCATGGACTGCCTTTGATGTCTGAGTGCCTACAGAACAGGAACAGGAAACGTGGAAGGACTGGGAAGTCTGGGCAATTTGAAGGAGGAGTGTTTGGGGCTTTCTGGCTCTCTCTGCCTTCTGCTTTGCAGTCAGTGAGTATCAGAGAACTATGGTTTGAATTGCTGCCCAGCACCTTGCTCCTCATATTTGGGTCTTGGAAGGTCTGTGAGAGTACCATGAGCTGCTGCTGGATCCCATGACTCCCCAGTGAAAAATTTGTGCCACACAAGGAGGCTGTTTCAACTCCTGAGGAGCCAAACACCATGGACCATTCATCAACCCAGATTTTTGGTTTTTGGAGAAGTAAGGTAGAGTCAGTTCATCTGAATTTAAAAACAAACAAAAAAAGCAAAAAGACAAACTTCTTACTTTGACTAGAAAGCCATCAAGCTAAGTTTCATTCTCAGATGAAGGAAAAGGTTAGAAAAGTGGGAGCCTTGTATAAAATACTGATGTAGTATTCTGATCAAAAATCTGCATGACTCTATCTATTTTATTTTCAATTTGGCACTGTCTCAAGTCATACACTGCTTTACTGAAGCCACTATCTGTCTTTGGTGAAGCCATTCATCCTGGAAATAACCCTGTAAAGCGCTATGGTATACATATATGTGAACTCCAATATTTTTCTCTGCTTCCTTTTGTAGATGCCGTTTGCTGTGTTTGGTTCAATGTAGGGGCAGAATGGCTGAGGAGGTACCACAGGTGCACTGCTACCAGCACGTTACTGTTAGTTTGGACTACATCAGGTAAAACCTGCTATGTCTTTTTGATACTTTGGTGAACTGCAAATTTCCATCTCTTCTACCAAGACATCTGCTGATAAAAGCTGAATAAGCAATGGCATAAAAGCTGTCCATGGAAGTGTTAAAAACATAAAGCAGGCACATTTCAGGAGGTGTTAGTTACTAGAATTTTACATTCAGGATACTCAAGAACTTAGAAATGTTCTGGTTTGCTTTGTTCTCTGGTAGTGAAATATTTGATTCATGCTATTGTGTTTTGGGTGGATACTGAAGCCATTTTTCCAGCAAGAATTTCCTCCAGTTTATTGTTGCCATTTCAATTAAATCTAAGCTGAATTGAGTTGTCAGTAAAATTGGCTGTGTTTTTTTGTGTTTTGCTGGTTTTTTTAAATTCATCCTTGGACTGTTAAAAGTTATTGCTTCAAACAATATACTATGACTACTATTGGGTGCTTATAGCTAAGATGTGTAAACAGAATGTACCAAGGTCATCCCTGGCACAACTTACTGGAATTCAGCATTGTCACACCAGGAGTGAATTTGGCTCAATATTTTGGCATTAGCAGGAAAGGTCATTCCTGCAGTTTGCCCTCGCTATAGAAAGTGTGATCAAAAAGTTTTCCATTTTATTTCCCTTTTGATGGTCACATTAAATCTTATTACACTGTTGGTACTTACCTCACTGGAGTGTCTGTGGGTTTTCTTTATAGGCAAAGCTTTCATCCCTGGACATCCATAAATAACTCTATTCACCACACTTTCTCCCACAGCATTTGAGTTATGCTTCCAAGTTGAGACAAGTGTTAGCTTGCTTGCTCTGCAGATGGATTTTTGCTTCATTTCTGTCCACTTCAGAGGTTGCCAATTTAGAAAAGTTTTCTACCCCAGGATCTTCCATTCCAATCAGCTCCATCTGCATGCTTTCTCCTGCACCATGTCTTTGAGAGGGCACTTTTCCAACTTTTCTGATTAAAGTGGATACACTACTGTAGATACAGAGCTGTTGAAAGCAGAGGCTACTGCTGCAAATTCACTTCTTAAATTTGTTGGGTTTTTTTTCTGAAACAGATGCCACAATAAAAAGAGGAAAAGTGCTAAGTGCATATTTTTTAAATGAAAGGGTTAGTATTTATGTACTTGGGAAAGTTATGACTCAGTTGTATATTATTCAGGATTTTATTTGTGTAAGTTACTTTCTGATTAGTTATTGATTATAATCAGAACCTTTGGAGCTAAATGTGCAATATAGCTAATAAGCAGGTCTTCTGCAGATGAAGAGGATCCTTAAATATAATTTTGATGCACTTGACGCTTTCTATTTATTGAACTTTGTCACAAATGGCAAATTGCAGCAGGCCATTGAAACTAAAGCAGTCGCAGCGTATTTGCAGTATTTCTGTAAGCAGAGAAATGACAGAATATTAAAAAAGGTCTTGTTTTTCAGTATCCAAAGTTAAAGCAATAAAAAAGGCTTTTCAAAATATCCGTTTCTATCTAACTCAGTTAGATACAGGCTGGTTAAATCTCATGCACTGACTAAGATTCTTGTAATGGGTACATATTCTCCCCCATTGGCTGTGGGGTCAGAACGGGGAAGAAAGCTCATGAGGCTGTCCCTGCTGTCAGCCAGGAGGGTTCCTGGTCAAGGCATATTTCCCAGCTTCATGAAGATGTTACTCCTACCCTACCAAGCCACCTGGGCTTCAGATAGCAGCTTATGAGAAGACTAAAAGCACCAGGTGTTTGTCCAGTACGTGTGCCCACAAGGGAGGTGCTTGGGTATTCCCATGTACACCTGAACATATATTAACTCACTGAATTCTGTGTTTTGTGGGATCTCCACCAGTAAGAAGAAGGAGAATGAACAGGATAAAGTCTGGATGCATGGGTGGTGGCTATCTTTCTACTAAATCTGTCTTTCACTCTCTTTCTCTCTCCCCCCTTAGTCTAAAGTTTTCTATTTCTTTATCTCTCTCTCCCTCTCTCTCTCTCTCTCTCTCTCCCTCACATCTACTGCTAAACGACATCTGTGCTTTTGACTTTGGCATATGCCCTTGTTTGCACCTTAATTCAGGCAGAAGCATGACTCTCTAATGATGGGATCTTAACAGTAGGAACAAGGCACAAAGGATTAATTCTGCCTGGTCTATCAGCCTGTGGGAAAACAGAAGGGTGCTGTGGAACTGGCTGCAGCGTGCTCCAGGCAGTAGATCTGGCTGCTTTTTAGATGCCTTTGTCATCTAAAAAGCTTAGAACTTATTTGCTGGCAGCAGACATAGAGGTCAAAAATATGCACTGAATCTGCCAAAGGACTCCTCTGAAGTTAATGGGAGTCTTTCAGTGGGTTTTGGCTTAAGACATTGCGTATCAGTGAGTTAGAAATCTGTTTTCTACCATGAGTTTTGGCCAAGAAAATTATACTAGGCTATAAAAAAAATAATATATAAATATTTATAATATAATCTCTCTTATGAGATAACATTGCATTAATATTCACTATAAATAAGCATCCTACTGACAAGATTAGATAAAACTTTGGCAAAAACAAATTTATTGTCTAAAGAAGCCAATGGAAATCAAATCCAAGGTAAATTTTTTCCAGAATGCTTCAGTTCAACCAAAAGTTATCAAAGTTGCCTTTTTTGGAAGTATATAATCTTTCTGCTGCTTTTCATTTGCATTTGAATCAATCAAAGCATGGAAAGTGAAACAGTCAAAATTGCAGCATAGTACATAACCCAGACAGTAAGTCTGTAAATAAACATGAATTTATTTCAGGGACAAACTGAGTCTCTTTAAAAATTGCACATTCTTTGATGAACTTTGTCCAAACTTTTTCTCTTAGAATTAAAAAAAAATGAAATTCCAAAAGTGGTTAAATATAGCTCAGATTTTGAAATAAAATGTACTATTTGTCTTCTTAATGAAAAAGGGTGTAATACCCAACAAAAACGTATACAACTAATACAAACTCCACCAGTACTCCTTTGCTGAAAGACTTTCCTCTGAAGTTTTTTACGTCTCGTTTCATCTCTGTTAGTTAATTCAAAATTCATGGCATGTTTTCCCTGCATCTTAGTTGTGAAATTTTTTGATGACAATCATAAATCCCTGACTACTCAATATATTATCTGCGAAATCTTTTGAAATTACCTTTTGAACACACAGGAAGAAATTTATAAGACAGATGGAGAAATTTTTTACTAAAAGCCCACCAGAAACATATAGGCTTCAGCTATCCTGGTCAGTAGAAAGGAGGCTATGGTGTAAACAGGGTAAAATAATGTAAGAAATTGTAAAAAATACCTGTTAAATTAGATTCATATGTTGCACTGCCAGTCTGGAAGGACTGGAGTCTCTCTAGACTGATGATCCAGCTTTGTATTCATCCTCCTATCTAGAATTCATAAGACACTGACAAGTCACCCCAGATGATAAGTACCAGACTAGGTGATCATTCCATCTTCTCATTCTGGAAAGTGCCTGACTCAGACTGCCCATGCAATCAAAATAAATAAGAGTCTTGGGATTTTAACTCTTGTACACTCCATGGTCTTTTCTGTTTTGTATGAGGAGGAGATACCATAGATACAAAGAAAAATGTTTTCTAAATGCCTCAATTTAATTTTGATCTGTATTTTATATGAGCCAAATGTTAAGTCTAGAAGGGGTGTCATTAACTTATTTGGAGCTGGGTTAGAGCTTTATAGTATCTTTTCACTTTCTGAAAGCTTGAAGTCTCATTTAATTATGTCAGAGTTTTTAATTCTAGCAGGGGTAAACCTAGACAATATTAATAATGTATAATAACTAGGGGCATTTATGAAGTGATATTCATATCCTTCACATCCATGGATTTACTGGTTACAGTTCTTACCTGTATCTTGTATGACAAAGCAGAAAGACTTTCCCACAAATACAGTCATTTAAATTGCCAAACACTCTTGAGTTGACTCTACTTGTACCTTTGCACCTTACTGACTTTTTCTATTACTCCTAGGCTGGTTCTTAGTTTCAGTATGAATGATTTGTAAGCTGACTCTCTGTATCGTAACCACAATGTGTTATCTACTTTATGTACTTTCTTTTTAATTGAAGAATTTTCAATCATACTGACAAAGTGTGACTGGATGGTTAAGTGGTGTCTGGGACTGATGTCAGACCAATAGATCCTTCTCAAAGTACAAGGATGTAATTCTCTCACTCTGTGTACATGTGTGTTTTACATTACACTGGATGGAGATTTGCCTGTATATGGTTAAAATTTTAAAATACTTTGGAGCTATAAAGCTCCAAAGCTATAGACCTGGACAATAATATTTACAGTATATTTATCTTTTTGAATTAACTTTAACTTTTGTTTAAAAGGAATCAAAATAGACAGAATTCTGTCAAACAAAGCAAGCAAACAAACAAACCCCAAAGAAAAACAAGCAGAAAAACCCAGATCAACACAAAACCAAACCAAAAGAACCCATGAAACCCAAAAGAAAATTTCCTTATGAGTCTTATGTTTTTGATTAAGAACAAATAAATCTTTGTCATGGAAAACATATCGTATAATGTACGTACGTCTTTCTGTCATGCATATATGTGCGTTAACAGTAGA
This sequence comes from Passer montanus, assembly GCF_014805655.1. NCBI lineage: Eukaryota > Metazoa > Chordata > Aves > Passeriformes > Passeridae > Passer > Passer montanus. Next base: position 18,422,127 of record NW_024356505.1, on the reverse strand, counting down.
GCACTGCCAGGCTGCTAATTGCAAAGTCTCTCTGCACGTTGTGTTTTAAAAATCCACTAACTTTGAAGAATTAGAACAATCTTCAGCAGATTATTAAAAGCTGTATCTGTATAACAAATTTGGTTTCTTTCCTGTAATAGGAAAGGTGTGCATTTTCCTCATCGCTTTAAAAGTGACAACTGATTGCTTCAAAGACAGTGGTGAACCATACCTAGGTACCTTGGAAAGGAAGGCCATTGTTATAAAGAGGTAAGGATAATCTCCTAGGAATTGAAGCATCATTTTACAAAAATATAAGGTAAAATGCTCTCCAATGAAATTTTGATGATGTACTTGAATGCTCTGATTTATATTTGCTTAATATTGTGAGAAAAATTGCAAAATTATTGACAGTGGTACATAAAATCTCAGTGTTTCAAAACGGAGACAATATGACAAGCCTTTGAAGTTATTTTTATAAGTTTCAGTCCCTTAGTTTTGGAATTCAGATGACATTGTGACAGCATGAAGCACAATTTAGAATAAAAACCCCAAAACAGCTACAAGGATAAAATAAACAAAGGGAGAATGAATCTTATCTAAGACCCTGGTACATATTCTCTTTAATTGTATGTGTGTGTGGGTGTGTGGGGGGGTGTGTGTGTGTGTGTGTGTACACACACACATATATATATATATATATATATAGATAGATATATATACACACACATAACAGGTCCAGAACCATGACAGATTACAGAAAAGTGCCGATTATAAATTCTAAAAGCAGAGCTTGTGTCTATAAAAGGAATGAAATTAAATAGAAACCATAGATGTAAGCAATAACAAGGCAAAACAAAAAGAGATTTTGAAAACCAAGTTCCTTAAGACTTTGCAACACATAAAAAAAATCCTGGCCGCCTGCCAGAGAATCTGTAGCACTTATATACAGATCAAGATTTAAAATGAGCTCTCAAGGAAGATGAGGATGCCACAGAAAAAGAAAATGAATGGTTCCACTCAGTGTTCTGTTTAGAGGGGTTTACAAGAGTCTAGATCCTCTGGGTGGGATAGGACAGATGAATTCTTTTGGATTGTGGTGCCACCACTTAAAATTTTAGAAAGAACTGATGGAATGAGTATCAATATCTCCATAACTATATATTTTTTGTGAGGAAATCAACATGAAAACTGCCAGAATATAAGATGTGGTTTGTAATTTCTCTACTTTGAGCTATTGAAGAAGCAAGGTTGCAAAAACAGTAACAGATTAAAAGGTTTAATGGGAAAATTTATGGAACTGCAGGCTACTAAGTCTGAAGCTTTTAATGAGTAAATTATTTGAAACTTCAGTAAATAATAGGTCCAGTGAACACTTCACATAGTGATATCAGATGGTTTTTCTAGAGGGAAAACAAATTGATTAATCTACAAGAGTTCATTGAAAAATCAAAAAACATGATAGAATATTTGGTTTTAGTCATATTCAGGAATCTTAACATGTTTCTTAGCAATGAATCTTAACCAGCCATGAGCATAAGCAGTGCTCCAAGGGATTAACAAAATATAGGAGAGGGGATTTTCATTTGCTTTGGAGAAAGAAGGATATTAGAGGAATCCCAAAGAGAGATGTTCTGTATCAAGTTGCATTAACTACAGTCATAAGTGATCTGAAAAAAAACCAAAAAAAGGTGAATGGCAAATTTGCTAATAATGCAGTTTCTTCAAGTATATAACACCAGTTTCAAATACTAAAATCTTGCGCATGTCTGAGTGCCAATATGGAAGAAAATTTATTTCTTGATTGCAGAACAATCACCCTGAAGGCAAACAGAATAGTGAACATGCATGAATTATGATGGACTTCATCTTCTTTTTTGCTAAACACATCTTAGAGTGCATGAATTTCTCTTCCAAACAGAGAAATAAATATTACAGTTCATAAAGGAAATTTCAGAGGCTGGAACAGAAATCCTTAAATCCAAGAAATCAGTGATGAACTGCTAGCATGAATATTATGCTATTTCAGTCAATCCCTTCTCAAAAGCAGTATAATTGAATTTGATACCTTAAAAGGATGTACAATCTGTATATTTACAGTTAGTGAATGACCTCTGCATGGGAAGTGATTAAGCAAATTAGAAATCAACTTGAAACGGAGACATGACAAGGTAAGATATTTGATAGAATACTTGTCATGAAATACTTCATTAAGTTTCAAATATTTTATCAAAGGATTTTGGATGCCAAAAATATAATTGCATTAAAGGAAAACTGGAACCAGTCATGAACTATTACAGGTAGTCATCAAGATGATCTTACACATGAACATTGGAAAGTGGGTGGGTTTAACAAAGGGATTATCCTTTTTAAACACAATTTCTCTTCAGGAAGTATTACTATCCTCTCTTCAAGTGTCACCTTGGGCTAGAAAAGACTATTTTGATGTAAAATGGATGTTTGTATGCCTTTTGAGAGTATGAAAAGGTGTAAATATTTGTACAGTAATCAAACAGTTTAGATGTTTTTGTGAAAATGTCTTATAAATTATTCTCTTTTTGATACACAGTACAGCTCTACATATATGATGTCAGAAACTAGGTGAGGTTTTGTGTTTGCAGGGTATTATACCTCACATATTTCTGATTTAGAAACAGTTGAGCATGTATTGCCGTGATGGATTGGATGCCAAATACAACAATAGATCACAAGTGATGAGCATCAAATGCAGACACAGGGCATCATACTGGTTCCTCAATCATTTATGATGCAAAATAGAATGAAAGTAATTCAAACTGATAGCTAAGTCTATGTTTAATTTTATTACTAGAAATGACAGTGTGAAACAATTCAGACCGTGGGTCAGGTGTCTGGAAATCCTTTCAGTCTTCTTGCCCTGTTGAGAATGAGATCAAGAGAGCCTTTTTACCCAGGTATTACCAAAATGTTAATGAAAACATGCTAAAATGTCTCCTGGTGCCAGTGAATAACAGTGTTCATAAACAATTAGACTCCCTGGGATATTTCAGTTAGACTGCATAAAATGCTTCATAAACATGGGCAGAATTTATCAAGAAGAAGCAAAGTTACTGTGACTTTAACAGAATATGGTGTAATCTGCTTTCTAATCTTGTCTCATTGAATGGAAATGCATTCAGAGGGTTAATGCAGAGTTATGTAATATAGTCATATAAAATATGAACATCAGTTCTGCTGATGGCACCAATACAAGCTTTCTTAGCTTTTTCATACTGAAAATGCAAAATGACTATTAAAGTGCAATGGCACAGAACATCTTGTTTAAAAAAAAGAAAAAGCCCTTTACAGTATTCTTGTTTATAGATGATATTTATTGCCTTTGTATTCTTGTGGTGTGCTTCTAAGTCAATTGAAATGCAAGTGCTAATGAAACCTCTACCATAACACATTCATTCTTTTTTTACACCAAATGAGTCTACTACAAGATGTAAATGACTTACATATATCTGCTTCTCAGGTTTTATTGTTTTAGGTTAATTTATTCACAGTAATATTCTTAATGAAAGTAATGACTCTTCCAGTAGTTTGTATATTCATATATTGCCATTTTATTAAATCACGCTGTGAAAGTTCACACTGGCTGCCTTAAACATTCCTGAAGTTTCATGCTATACTTAATATATAAATGTAATCTTCTACCAGATTATCAGCATAGTATATTTTGTTATCCTTTGCTCTTCCTAATTTGTTCACACCAGGGTATATCTAATGTACAGTGGTGCTCTTACAGACAGGGCTGCAACATTCTTCAGCATTTTAATAGCACATCTCACTGCAAACACAGATAAAAATCTTCAAAGCAAAGCCAGCTTAACATATATAATTATTTTTAACGTACTTTATTGTTATAGAGGTTTCGTGCAAATTTACTGCTCCAGATTAAAAAAAAATAAAATCTTATGTCAGCTTCCATATTGGCTTTTATTTTAAATGCTCAAAATTAATCTTTTCAGGGGAAATTAAGGAATAAAAAATCTGGTGACTAGCATCCTTTCACCTGCCTTACACAACTGTAAAATTCTAACGAAAAACAACAGTAATCTAAACCATTGGATAATGCATACTTGACCAAAATCTCCTAGAACTATTTTATTATATAAACAGCTTGCATTTGTTTTACTATTAAGCTTGTCCCTTCATCAGTACTGGCAACTCTCACTTCTTAAAACATTGTTCAAACACAAGTTACAAAGCATCAGACTTCCAAGAAGGAAGAATTACTAGGAGCAGTGTGCAGAACAAAAACTCTGATCATCAGAAAGCTTAAGTGAGCTGCCCAAGGATACAGCAGGCAACAACAACAACAACAACTTCTGGTATCAATAAACCCCTTTCAAGACACTAGACTCCATTTAATCTCAGGACAATCTATATTAAAAACAAACCTGAGTGTTGAGAGATGAACTTACTACCTGTACTACAGTTCTATGACAATATTACCAAATTATCCGAATATCTTCCATGTGAAGCCATGCATCATATATAACTCAACACAAAATGCTCTCTTCCTTAAAACAGCATCAACCTCAGAACTATTCTCTGCTCTTTTCCAATATGTAGGTTCCCTGCTTTTGTTTATATCAAAATAGGCAAAAAATTTGTTTAAAAAATGGATACAAATGTAAAAAATGAATCCTTAATAAAGTCACTGAATGTTAACCTTCTTTTAGTAAGTAAATTTTGGTTTTCACTGTGCATTCTACTCTGGCTTACTCTCCATGCAAAACAGGAACTATTCCATGGAAGTAGTGAAAGACAGCATTACTCACAGGCATAAACCCCCTGTGTTGCTGTCTAAGCACTGCAAACTGCCTTCACCTCTTCCATCCCATGCCAGTATGAAATTGAAGAGTGATGGTTTCGACAATCACTTGGATAACGCAAATTGTATTTTGAAATAATAAACTGCTAAAGTAAAACAGATATTTCTGACTGTAGTGACCAAAATATGCCCTGCCATGGATGTTAGATTTTGTTGTACTGTTTTTTTTGGTGAGATCCTTCTCATGGGACAAATCACCTTCATGTAATGCAAGTTCTACAATAAGTGTCAATAGAGTTGGAAAGAAATTTTCACAGATGGCTTAACATTTAGAGAAAAAAACATTTTGGTTTTTTTTTTTTTTTTTTTTTTTGTTTTTTTTTTTTTTTGGTCATGCGTCTTTTTCTGGTTTTTCCACTGAGGTTGTGAGACTCCCTTACAGGTTTTAGATTAATAGTAAAATCCATAAAGTAAGGTCATAAAAGTTTGGTTCTACCTAAATTCCTGGTGCCAGTCTCCAAAGCAAAAGCTATGTGGATCTCTGTACAGGGATTGGAGAAATTAGCATAGTCTATATTATCTTTATATGCACTTAAAATATCTTATAAATTACAAGCTAAACATTAATTATCTCTTGCTGTGTAGATGAGTGGTTGTAACGTTGCAAATTTGAAATGACACATTTCTAAATTATTTCCTTATCTTAAAATTCCAAACATAGAGACCTTGCTTTTCCATTTTATCATAGGAGCCTGATACTTACATTATTATGTATCAATGAATCCCAGCATATTTCTGAACATGGAAGTTGAATCAGCTGAATTATCCATGAAAAATAACAAGAAATGTGTGCACAAAAATCCAGTTCCTACTAAAATCCATGGGAATGTTTCTGATGTCTTCAGGGGACTTCGGATTCAGCTGTCACAGGTGAGTGAAGGATATGGTTATACTTTGGAAGAGTCAGAAATATAATTTGATCACAATCCTGTTAGAAATCTTGCATTGTCTGGTGATTGTGCTTTCTTCTGAGACACAACTTCGAAACATTTTGAAACATGGAGCTGTTACCTTTTTAGAAACAACACCTGCAATATAATTTGGAGCTATCTTTATACAAAATCAGCTTCCTGAATAGCCTAAGACAAACAGTGTCAGGTTTTCAGTGTAACTTCTAGAAACTGTCTATTTTTGTCCCTTCAACAAAAGAACAATCAATGCAGAACAACATTCTCTCTAAATGCTGAAATAATCTGAAAAGTATTTATGTGGGAAGTTCTTTCAAAATAATATTTTGCTCAGAATATTCTTCTGGTTTCCACATTGATTTGTTTCATAATATTAGTAGTGGTTTGATGGAACTTGCTGTCTACAACTGTGTTTGAGTGATATATTATGGGCACCTCTTTTAAACTTAGGGTTTCTCTCTGAAGTTCTTCATCAAAAAGTGTGATTTGGTCCTGGACATGGGAGCTTTGCTGCCTTACAGTCAAAGATTACATATCTGTGTCTGAGACATTTGGATGCCTGTCAATGCCTGCAAACATAAGCTTGAGTTACTAAAGAAGTTTAGGAATCCAAAACCCACTGAAATCCTGTCACAAAATCAGAAATCTGTGCTTTAACTATCAAAGATATGCGGAGAACAACCCCAGTGGAAAAAAACCAAAAAAAACCCCCTAGCCATGCTTTCCAAAGTGCTGGAATATGTATTAAACCAGAGTGTTTCTGAGATAGAATGAGAAATGTTTTGATGAGAGTTATACTCAAATCAGAACAGATATGTATACTTTCTAAATACTTCTACAGCATTTTTCATCTTCATAAGTACTTTGTTGATGTTAATTAATCCTCACAATGAGGTGGCTGACAAATTAAGGTGGATGAAGAATTCACAACTATTAATTTATCTAGGAAATATAGTTATTTTCCTTAGTGTGAAGTGTTCAAGAACAGACAGGGAATTTTACTCACTTATTTGTACTTCATAACAATTGAGTTAGAATTTTATGCAAATGTAATTCAATCAATGGAATTATTTAATGTGGCTGGGTTTGATGTAGAAACTTCAAGAATTAACTGTCTGATTTGCATTGCTCTTGAATCAGCAGCACTCCCAGGCTCCCCACACACATCTTGTACATGCCTGGTCCCCAGTAATTAACAAAGACATAGATATGTACCAGGTTTGTTTGGTGGAAGAAACCTGCAATTTTCAACTGAATTGGAGCAGTGGAAAACTTCCAGTTGGGGTTGGATGTGAAGGATTGAGAAACTTTCACCCAGAACACGTCGTGGTGCACAGCCCACTTTCAGTCAATATACAATGAACAGCCCCCAGTTTAACAACTCCCACAATTAGCACTCATGGAAATTGTCTGGCACAAGCTGGTATCCAATATCTGTAGCCTCATCATTAAGATGAGATGCCCAGGTAAACCTGCAGTTCCTGCTACTGCTGCTGGTTATGTGTTGTGAGCTGCAGCTGCAGCCTGTCACATGCTGCATGAGAGCCCCAGCTGACAGCAACCTACATAATTTATAGCTGCTTGCTCTGCTTTGAGTCAGCCTATTCCTGCTTGTTTGGCACCACCATTTTAAAAGCTAGTGTCAGAAAAAGAAACAAGGAGGCAGTACATTGCTGAGAGAACAACAGAAATTATTTTTCTAGTACTTTAAACAGCAGGTGAGTTATATATGAAGTAAAGTAGGAAGGGTACATGCCAGCTCATAAATTTGTCACGAGAATTTCTGTGCTCCTTGCCAAAAATTACATTGTAGGCAATGGAAATATTGCAGTGGAACCTGTAGAAATATTGTAATGTTATGATATTTTGCTAAAGAAGGCATTTTGTCATTTAAGCAATAGTTCTCCATTCTGCAGTGGAGAAAAGGACACCTCCCTGTAAAAGTGCACCTTCTGTAATAGCCAAGTATAAAATTTCCATTATGAGAAACAAGTGTGCTTGAGAGCAGAAAATGAATGCAGACAGGAAAATGTTGTGGTTTCTCCACAGCATAGAGGTAAATTAATTGCAAAAGTAAAGTGAAAATACAAGAATACTAGCAAATCTTGGCCATCTTTCTGAGGTGCCCAAGTCAAAGGCCCACTCAATAGAAAGAAACAGGCACCTTTAAGAGAAATTTTGCGTAATGCCAGCAAAGATTAATGCCATTTATTTCTTTTTGCTTACCCTACAGAGATCTCAGGTTGACTAGGTTCCCTGGTTAGGTGCTTCTCTTGGGTAAGAGGTGAGAGTGTAGAAAGCCTTCTTCTGTGACAGCTTTGATTTGCCCAGAGCTGCCAGGGAGATTTCCTGATGCTGAAGATTTGTCCTGCCACACCACAACAGAGTGCTGCTGGAGAAAGGAGCTTCTCTGTGCCCTTTTCTCTGTATAGTGCTCACAGTAGTAACAACAATAACAAAAAACTGATATAAGAACAGGCATTAAATACATTTTTTTTTTTTTACTTTTTGTAAACATATTTTAAAAATTGTCCCTAATATTTGAAATTCAAAATAGGTCCTTTGAAACATTTTCCTTAAATGGAATTCAAAACTTCTAATTAGCTTTTGATTTCTCTGTTATGTACTTTAAAGTGATCATAAATATGACATGTTTGGTTTTCTTCAAATGTACCTCTCCAGTGTTAGAACAAAAACAAGTTTCCAGGCTGAAGCCAGATTGACCCTGGCTTTACCCTATGGTTTAAAGAAGGGTTTAAACCTAGTCCAGTTCCAGCCATGGAAAATGGAAAACAATTAAATGTTTCCTAATTGCATTATCTCCCATATTTGAAGTTAATAAAAGCATAATCTATTTGTACCTGCCATCTGCCTTAGGAGACAGCAGAAGATAATGAAAATATTTTACTATCTATTTTCAAATTATAAGCTGTTGTTTCCAAAGAAAGTCAAACCCCATGTATATTATCTCTTTATTGTTCTCCAGGGACTGCAGTCACTATAGTGATTGTAATTACATGGCTTCATTAACTTTCTACATTCTACCTGTTATGGGGGTTTCACATTAAGAAAATTTGCATATACAGGAAATGAATATCGTTTGCAAGAAGCTAATGTCATTAAACATTTAAGAAGTCTCAAGTAAACACGGAATTTTCACTAGAATATCCTTTTAGTGTGCATTTAAAACCAATGCAGTCACAATTGTCACCTTAAAGAAAAACATAGAAAAAACACTTAGAGTAAGCAACAGCTACCTTAAGAAAACTGCTTTAAAATTGGAAATAATTCAATTACTCTCACAATCACTAGGTGTAATATCCTCCTGTCAGATTAATACTAACTCTTGGTTAAGAGAGTGTATGTGTGCTTATGATATACTGTAACCAGTGACCTATATTTTAATAGCACAACCCAATGCAAACTTTCATTTTCCATCCAGTAATTGCCTAATTTTTTCCATCAATGGATTACACATAAAAAATAACTTTTGATTTTTATTGAAATATTGCATTTTTATAAAAAGCAAAGAAAGACTCAATAAGAACAGAAATTTAACACTTTGCTGTAGTAGATTTCTTCTAAAATGTCTTACCACAGAGGCATTACCACCATTTCTAACTGACCCAGCTTTGGCCAGTGACACATCCATCTTCAGAGCCATCAGGGTTTGGCTCTGCTGGATGTTGTAGAAGCCTCTAGTAGCTTTTCGCAGAAAACACCTCTCTGGCCTCCCTACTACCAAAACCAGACCATGCAAACTGAAACCAAGTAGGAGCACAGATATTTTTTAGTCTGTCACATCATTTCATGAGTCTGATGCAAGCCCACCAATGCCAAAGGACATGGAGTTATTTTTCTGTTTGCTCAAGCCAGTTTTTACTGAGAATACCTAGCTGCTGACTTCAGTAGGTACAAAGTTTTAGAAACTTTTTTTGGTCTGAAGCCTTTTGTCTTGTCCAAAACTCTTATTTGTAGCATTATGCTTTAATATAATGCCCTATGTGTGCCTACCTCGTTTAAAGAATCTGACCTGATTCTTATTTAATCCCATTCTGTGTTGTGTTTCTAACACTCCTCCTGTCTCCTTTTGTCTTGACTGTGATGTTCACACTTCTGGGATTTTTTTAAATACTAGCCCAGCAAATATCAGGGGTGCACAGGCATTATTGTTTCCTTTAGCAAGCTTAAAGCTCTATGTCATTTTTGGGGACAATTCATTTGATGCAAGTAATTTTCTTATACAATGTATTGGAGAATAAAATGTATAACTGCCTTTTGTAGATTCTACTTTAAGGAATTCAGAGGTTCCAAACTGAAGAATGGACATTCTAGTATCTAATTTATAGGAGCTTAAGGTCTTTACTCGTTCTCATTCTTCACGCTTAGTACCTGTCTGAATTAGACTTCATCTTTAAACTTCTTTCCTTTTCTAATTTTCAGTAAAGCAAAAATACCACAAAACCATTTTTTTTCCCTCTGGGTTATTATCAGGTTTATATTTGTTCAGCACTTTGAGCTCTTATGTAGAAAAATGCTGTAAAAGCATAAAGCACAATGAGCTAGACTTCATCCTGCTGATATGAAGATGTAAAAGAAGCATGAGGATATCCACCAAATTCCCTATTTTACCAGTTCTGAGTGTAATATCTTCTGCTTACTCTGAATACAAGGATTATTATTAAACTGGTAGCCATCCAGCCATTTTGGCAGGGAGAATAAATAAAGAAGTAGACCAAGATATTAAGTAGGAAGTCTGAGGTTCATCTGTGAATCAACACAGGTGGTTAAAGAAGCTACTCTTCTGGCATGAAGTACTCTTCACACTAACAGCAAACCAAGGCCATGAATTTTGTGAAAATTCCCTGATCAGCATTAGCAGGAAATTCAGTGCATAAATTCTCCTGTGGTTATTCCAGTTAAGCTGTCATATTTTGCAGGCAAACGAATGAGAAGTGCTCACACAAGCTCTGTGTATCTGAGAGTGATAAAGTTTTTGGGAAGTACAGTTGCTCTGTGCTGCAAATCCCCTCAGTCTGGCTGTGCAGTGCTTGGTTCTGTGGTCCCTCTCTCCTTTTCTCAGGATGCCTTACCATTGCAGGGAGAGATGGGTTTGGGTAAGGGAGGAGTTCTTCTCTCACATCCTGTGGGGTGATGAGCTCAGTGTGAAGAGAGTGAGGTGCTAATGACTGAGGAACTACAGTGTGAAAGGGGTCATGGGTGAGTAACCAGTATTCAAGCCCTTCTTCCAGAGTACAGCAGATAACCCATAAGTAACTTCTGTGAGTTTAGGTTTTCTTGTGTTTTCACCTCAGAATTGTGAGTTATTTCTCATTTGTGAGCTCATGTTCTTGCTATGACCCAAATGCTTCCTTTTTTTTTTTTCTCCATTCAATCATAATTTTTTTTTTTTTTTTTTTTTTACTGATTGACCTGACTTTCTTCTATACAGAGATATATTTCTTGTTTGCAACAGTTCATATTAATGGCTTCTCTTACACTTATAAAATGTCCTTTCCTTTTGCAATATATTCTTCAAAGTACATAATGTACAGAAGTGACTTTCCATTCCATACTACAAGTACTCAGACACTGTTTGAAATATATTGGTTTCCTGGATTGCAACTATTGATCTGACTTTGTTACTGGAATCTTACAGTGAAAAACCTTCTCTCAGCTACCAGATTTGTTTTCCCTACATCTTGCTTTGCTTTACTTATTTCCTGACTTGCAAACTCCTTTTTTTTTTTTTTTTTTCATTCTCAGCAGTTATACTTCCTTTCTTTTAACAGCTGTTCTTAAGGAATTTCACTGTTGTATAGTTACTTGTGAGCTAGACTGTTTTACTCTCTTGGTACCTGCTGTCTTTACTTGAAGCCTCTAAACCAGTAATTGGTAACAAGTTTCTCTCAGTGGGTTTTACACACAGCTGCAAGGCAGAAAATAAACAGTCCTTTCAAGTTTACACTCTTAGGGTTACAGCTGTATACTAATGACTTCCCCAGCTTGCAAATGCAATTTTTAAAGGGATATCATCCTTTTGCATTAACAGATTTCTAATAGCTTTACCACAATTTAGGCATTACCTTGTAATGAAAGTGGTGAGAACATGACATCAGAACAATTTCCTTTCTAATTAAAGTATCTTTCCTAATTAGACTAGTCACTGGTGTATAAGTCCGTAGCTTTTCATCAAAAAACAATTCACGTCCCAAAAGTTTTTTAACTTATTATAATTTCTTTAAAAATTCTGGTAGGAATGCCCAATACCTTTTCACTCCTAGTTATTTCAACACTTAAATTAAAAAAAAAATAAATAGAAAAATTGGATATTAAAAAGAAATAGAAAAAATATAGCAAGCATGAATTATGATTGTTCAGAATTTTCTCTTCATGGGTTTTGAGCAGAAATATTCAAGGACATATAACAGGTGGAATACTTTTGCCTCTAATAAAAATATATATGAACATATAGTCAATAAAAACAAAGATAAAAATAAAAATGCTGTCTTTAGCTAAAGTGTCCTGTTCTTTTCCTCTTAAGTCTTTTACAAAAAATCCTCAAAGAAACAATGTTTCTTATAACATCTGAGGAGGGTAAAATAAATATTTATTCAGCTATTCCAATCTTAATAAGCTGGAAGCTGCACAAAAGGATGTATGTTTTGCTGAAAATACAACATATGCATAAACTCCGTGTGTGTGTGTATGTGTGTAGATAGACAAGAGAAATAAAGTTAAATAGAGTTAATGCACCTTTTGTAACTAAATTTGTTCTATTGAGTTGGGGTTTTTTTTCACCTTCTGAAGAAACCTTTTCCAAGGTTTCAGAGATTTTTCTCTCAAGCTATTCCATTATTAGCATCTAGTTTGGTTTGGGTTTTTTTACAGAATGAAACAGTAATGCTAGCTTGCTCTTGTTTTTTAAGCTTTACATGAGACTTTCATCTCATAATACTTCAAAAGCTTATTTAACAAGCTCAAAAAGTATCTACACTGTTTTGCACAGGTATGCAAATCAGACTACTAAAGGCTTGGGATGCTGGGGAAATGTGGTTGTTCCCATTATAAACACAGTAGCAAGAAGAAAAGATTCATCCTACTAATTTTGAATGGTAGACATTGTGATTGTACAACAGAAGAGGGATAACCTCCTGACTTAAGAGAGAGTAACACAGTTGCTGATATTCCTGTATTTGTCTACCCCTACCATTGCAGCAAAATGGCAAAGTGCTCAAGGTCACTTGAAATTGAGTTTGGGCTCTGATTTTTTCATGTTCATTCTATAAAACATATCTATATGTCATAACTATAAAACAGCTCTGTGCTGCTTATTAGAGCAATGCTCTGTGCAGGGCATCTTGTAAGTAGTTTGGAAAAAAGCATCAACCCTTTGTCTTCCCATGTCAAGAGCAGGAAGACGAGACACCTAACAGCAACAAGAAGGATCTGGTGCCAACTGCAGTGCCTGAGTTCCTTGACTGCAGCTGTCCATGGCATGCTGAAGGACAGGAAGGCAAGGCCAAGGTGTGAGAAACCAAATGCTCAAGTGCATCTTCACACAATGGCTGTGTGTTAACATAAACCTGAATTTCCTTTTTAAGAAGGACATGCAAAGTTGGAGGAAATACTATATTAAAACATTGTGGTTTTTTTGTTAAGATTCCTGAGAATAGGCAGCTGGCTATATTAAAGTGCATTCTTCCAGATAGTCTCCCTTTAACTTCTATTTGTTAAAAATAGGAAAGTGAGGCTAAAAGTATAAATCCATAATAACTGCAGATGTAAGAGACCAGAATGTATTTTTATAAATTTTCTGTCATTTAGGTAACTACCATCTTGTCTAGTTCTATGTCCAGAATGCCAGAGGCAATGCCGAAATGACAGCCTATATTATTTTCTTTTGAAATGTTTTTTCCATAACTTAAGATGTTCCTGTTAGGTGCAAATAAATATTTAATTTCCTGTCTTCTTCAGGGAACAGTAACCTCTTATTTGACTCATTACATTGAAGATGTAACATGCATGGACCATTTGAGGTAGTAGGATTAAGATTTCCCAAAGTGTGGAAAGAAGAGCATGGTTTTTAGAGATCTCACTCAGTAAAGTATTCTGAAGGGCATTATTTTGTACTTTTTTATTAGTTTCAAGTGAGGAGATGCAGATTTATATTTTTTTAAATAAAGCAGTATTTTGTAAGTAGTATCCTGATGAAATGACTGACAACAAATAAATGTGTGACATCCCTATTTTGTAAATGCAAATTCTAACATCAGTGTTTGTGGAATAATGCAGTCTATGAAGTTTTTTGAAATTAGAAACATCATAACAGTGGCAAATAGAAAACTGGACAGAACTTCTATAGGTGTTATGGTACCTTTGGCTCCTGAGCAGAGTATTCTCTCTTTTAATATTAATTACAAGGTAAGAAGCATTTGACAGTTTACAAAATCAGAACAAAATCAGCCTGACCACATTATGCACTGTTGTACATAAGAATTCTTAAGGCTGTTCAACAAATTATTTCCCCCCCCCACTTTTCATTAGAGGCCTTTGTTGCCATCCAATCTTGATTTTAGAAATTAAAGCTAACAACCAGATTGAAAGAAAACAGAGACTGACAGCATGGGGCACAGTCTCAAAGCCACAACTAACAGCATGAGGCAAAGCAAACCTCAAGCTATTCCAGCTCATAGAGAAGGAAGGGGGGTGGGAAAAGCATTTGCAGGAAAACTCAATTATAACAACCCACAGCTATGGTAAAGCACTTGTGAATGTTGACACTAACCCTTTTTTCTGCTTAATGTTTTAATTAAATACCTATAAACCAACTCTTCTCCTCAGTCAGTGTCAGAGCAGTACTTCTCTATGGATAAATGTTTACAGCAAAAACTCTGCTGAGGGTTTCAGCAAACAAGTCTCAGAGAACTGAGAAGGCTTTCAGCCGAGGCACTTGAGATCAAGAAAGCACCAGTGATTAGAAACTAGCAGTACAATAACAGGACGATATAATCCACCCAAATGTCAGTCTCTGGTTTACAAGTTGGCAATCCCATCTTCATCTGCAGACAAAAGGGCACTGGTTAGTCATCTGTTTAATTCTCTTGCTGCGGCATGTCACTTGGATGTTGAAGGAAAATCCCTTGATTCAGTCTGCCATTTCTGACAGTCTCCCTCTAGACCATATTAATAAGCTTTTTAGAGAAGTGAATGCAGAATAATCAGCAGGCAGCCTGCACTCAAAATGGAGACAGAATAGACAGCAGAAATGCCTTCTTTCCTTTCTAGTTATGGTGCATAGGTGACCCTTCTCTCACAGAGCAGCAAATAATTTAGACTAAGATTGCCTTTGAAAGCCACAACATAATTAACCACTTCATGCATGTGATGTCTGTCTAGCTTCAAAACCTGATTCTTTGCAATGGAAAAGATTCAGCTGCATTTGAATTAGATTTATGAAACATGTTAACAGTAGCACAAAGAGATAGAAAGGCTGCCTGGCATCCAAGAATACCTGGGGAATTTCAGTCAGAAAACAAACATTCTTTAATGTTATTCTTTAATGTAGGCTCACATCTCATTATAAAATCACAAGTAGAATGAGACACAATTCGCCTTTTTTACTGTGTTTCCAGGAGGCAGGTAAGTGTTGTGCTACAGCCAGTCCTGCTAAGATCTGCATGATTTTAATATATTTTGAAAGCAAATAATTTTCTAGATAATGGGGGTCTTGCTGTGGACATTTCCTGTTTTCCTCTATTAATAATTTCTCTATTGCCAGCTGTAAATTGAAATTGTCAATAGCTTTGTTTAACCTATTGTGCTCTGGCTGTTTTAAGGTGAAGTGGAAAAGCAAACTGTTTTAGGGTATCCTTATTTTCTTTTGGGAAGAATTTGCTGGTAAGGCATTATTAAACACTGAGAATGAGAAAACAGGAACCTTGGAGGCTGAAAACTCTTTATTTCACATGAAGGAAGTAAGCACTATTGAAAATCAAGTTCAAGATATGCACTTACAGACAAGAAAAGTGAAAAGAGGTTAAAAGGAGAAGGAAAGAAATGTAATCCTGTATGATGTGGTAAGATGTAGGTAAGGCTCGGGGAGGAATTTGTCAAGCAGAAAATTGACAAAACCTGCTATTAATTATTGTGCTGATGCTATCAGTGGCATTACCATAATCAAAAAGTGAGGCGTGAACACAATTCATGAGGCGCTAGGTCGCTCGGGGGTTAAATAATTTATTCTCAAAGGAGATTTTAAGAAAAAAACATAATTAGCACTAAGAGAGAGCACAAGAATTATTTTGTATAGCCCATGTAGTCAGTACTATTTCAGTGACAAACTCAGACACTGTCCTATTTGTGTGGAAAGGAATAGAGGAAGATGGAAGGAGACTTTTTTTTCCAACTGCAGCTACCAGGAAAGAAGACTGTATCACACTTAAGCAACTTTTTGTTATAGAAAAGTTAGGTTCTCTTTGAAAATTAAGTCCCATATTCCAAAATACCATGGATATAGGAAAAGAAAAATGCTGAATAGATTACTTCTATGAAATACCTTTTTATTTGTCTTTTTTTTTCCTTTAAAGAATATAAAACATAGCAGCAAAGACTGAGACAAGTAGGCACCACTGTTTTGGAACACCTTCCTCAGGGACATGGTGGAGCCACCATCCTTAAAAGTGTTAAAGAAGCAACTGGACCTGGCTCTTAATGCTATGATTTAGTTGGCATGGATGTGTTTGATCAATGGTTGGACTTGATAATCTTGGAGGTATTTTCCAACCTTAATGATTCTATGATTCTATGATCTTCATTCTCAACAAAAGCATCTTCAAGAGAAAATGTAAAAAGAAATTAAAAACAAGACCAGTTCCTTGGGTTAATGACATAACTCAACTCATCACCTTGTAAATTTAAACTATTAAAGAAGGTGAGACAAATTCAATATTTACAGTAGTTGTATATTAGAAGTCAACATTTACCAAATGCTATAGGCAAAGATGAATAAATAATGCTGAAATTGTTTGCAAATGTCACTTTGAAGTAAAACAACACATTCACTTTGATTCACAACATATATTATTCACACAGTGCAAACATTCATGCAATCAAGACTGTGTTCATGATGGCATTGCAATATCTTAGCCTAATAAAGGTCTGCATTACTATTCACTGTAGAGAAAGTCATATGGGAGTGTTAAAATATCCTGGCTATTCTGAGATAGAAATGGGCATGAATAATTATGTGACCAGTGATGTAAGAAAAGTGGCAAATTGGGTAAGGCATTTAAGAAATCAGAAAATCTAAAGATTTAATTATTTGTTTGTTTATTGTCTATATTTCTGTAGCTAGAATGAAAATCTAACTATATAAACTGCCTGTATTCTTGGTTCCTTTAACACTTTAAGAAAACCCATGAAAATCCTTGCCCAAGGAGGTGTCCAGGAACAATGGCTGATGAAGGTAATGGGTGTTGCCCTGCTGGTAAGCAAAAATCTCTTGTTAATACCCAATTACAAGTATTAATTGGTTGTGAGTAACCTTGCCAGATTAAACTATAAAGAAACTTCTCTATTTACAAGGAAATCTCAGAGAAAAACAGATAAGATTCCCAAGGAAAAGCAGTATAGGAATAGTAGAAGATGAAGAATTTTGAGATTTTATGTGGGCCTGCTTGTAAACTTTTCAATATCTAAAATACATTATAATGGGTGAATGAGTGAACAAAATATTTTTATAAATCCCATAATATTCTTAACCATGCATGGCATTAATTCATAAATATTGTTAATGAGGAAGGAAATTAAAGGGAAACCACCAAATAATATTAGAAGAGGTCTGTGCAACAAAGATGAACATGTAAATTTGAATAGTGAAGAAAGTGAATTTATTTATGCTTCTAATTTGCTGATAGGAGTTGCAGGAATGATTTGTTTTGGATCAAAGAAAGTTTGTCAGGACCTGTGGCATAACTTTCAAATTAAAAATATTTACCTGTTTTGAAACTAATGGCCAGTAATGTGGCTGTTATTAGCCAATATCCAAATTCTCTTATAAACTTTGTAGTTGCCCTTTAGAAGTAGCAAGACGTTTATCCCTCTTGCACAAAAGAAATATTTCTAGGACCATTTCTGAGATTGGGAAAAACTAGTCAAATTTTCCTGGTTTGAATCCAAAATGGCCAAAAGTATTTGTGATGTGTTCCATGATGTGGCATCTGGGATATAATATATCTCAGAGGTCCATACTGGGACCAGTACTATTTTGTGTCATCAACAATGACATCATCAACGATGACATGTGTCATCATGATGATGACACATTTAGTGTCAGCATCAATGGCATCAAAAAAGGGCTCAAGCTCACCCTCAGCAAGTTTGCAGAGGACACAGAGCTGAGTGGTGCAGTTGGCAGGCCTGCAGGGTGGGATACCATTACCAACCTGGACAATCTTGAGAGCTGGCATGATGTTCAACCATGGCAAGAGCAAGCTGCTGTGTCTGGGTCAGGACAAACCCTCTTATCAAAACAGTTTGAGGGGTGAATTTGTTTGAGAGCAAATAAGGACTTGGGAGTCCTGGAGGATGAGAGAATGGGCATGACCCAGACGTGTACTCACAGCTCAGAGAGCCAGGTGAGTCCTGGTTTGCATCCAGAGCCCTGTGGGCAGTAGGGCGAGAGAGTGGATTCTGTCCCCCTGCTCTGCTCTGCTCTGCTCTGGTGAGAGAGAACCCACCTGGAGTACTGCATCCAGCTCTGAGAACCCCAGCCCAGGAAGGACATGGATCTGTTGGAGAAAGTCCAGAGGAGGGCCACAAAGATAATTAGAAGGATAGAGCACCTCTCCTATGATAAAAGGGTGAGAAAATTTACATTATTGAGTCTGCAGAAGAGTATGTTCTGTGGAAACCTTATAGCAGCCTTGCTTTGTTACCTAAAGGAAGCCTATAAGGAAACTTTCACAAGGGCATGTGGTGATAGGAAAAGGGGTAATAGCTACAAACCAAAAGAGAGAAGATGTAGTCTGGATGAGGTATTAGCCTCACTTCTATTGGAGAGGCACTGAAACAGGTAACCAAAAGAAGTGATGGATGCCCCATCCCTGGAAGTGTTCAAGGCCAGGTTTTATGGGACTTTGAGCAACCTGGTCCAGTGGAAGGTGTCCATGGCAGAGGGGTTGGAATGGGATGATCTTTAAGGTCCCTTCCATCCCAAACCATTTTACAATGCTACAATATTTGCAGATTTGTGTACAGAAGCAGGCCCCAAACAGGTTGTGCAACATAATTAATCACATTGGATTTGTGTAAGAAAGGTGAAAGCTAGCATAGATATTAAAAATAGAACTACTAGATAGAAAGCCTTTCAAAGAGTCGTAGGCATGTAGACACATCCTGACCAACGTATCCTGTACTGGTTGCAGTAAAGTTCTTTTAGAGCATCAGCTGGGGGCAGTGAGGTGTGGTGCAAGACATCACTGAGGGAGAAGTATCTGGAAATGTGAGGTCAAACACATAGTATTCTTCATGGGCAACTATTGAATTATTTTGAGGGGAACATTACACTTCAATCTTAAGATTCCCTGGGCTGTTACAAAATTAGAGAGAAGCAGGCCTCTCTCCAGAATTATGGTATGGTTGTATTTTCATGTCTCCTTAGTCAGTTGATTACAGCAGTTCAGAATGATAGAAACCACTGAAAGAGACAACTGCAAAATTAAATTTGTGTTAGAGGCATAGAGCTCTAGTTAAATTAATTTCTTCCCACTTACCAATAATGTAAAAGACAGTACTGAAGGCTTGGAATATTGTATGACTCAAGAGCAATTTTTTACTTCAGGAGACTAAAGCAGCAAAGCATAAAAATTTAGTCTCTTTGCTTCATTTCTGCTTTCTTGGTTGCCTCCAAGTTTAAATAAGAAACCATAAATACTGTTCCTGAAATAAAATCTTCAAACAAAAAGAAGCCTCTAAGTCTTTGTTAAGTCTAATATCTGCATGCAGTCACATGACTGTTCAGAATTACTCACTGGAGCAGCTGCAAATGCATATCAAATGAAAAACCTCTGTCTTATGTATGAGGAATATAAAACATGCTGCTACTTGCTGAATACTTTGTGTTAATTCTCTACTTTTTCTCATTATGGTAATTAAAATGTTTGAATTGCAGTTGGCAGAGAGCACTTGCTAAACCATGTAGTTATTGGTGTTTCTTGCATAGGATAAAAAAAAACTCATATGGACAAGTGAGTCTTTTGAACAAGATGGGTAAGGGCTGTCCTGATGGTGACAATCAGTGTCCATCTCCAGCTGGATTCACTGAGGCTCCATGGAGCACTTTTTGCTCAATTCTTACACCCAGCTGGCCCATGGTCCTATCTGATCACTTCAGCACTTGCACCGTCTGTTGCTATTGATCACCCTAAAGTATGTACAAAATATCTGCTGACTATCTTAGTTATGTGTGAAGGATTGTCTGACATGATCAATTTTTTCGTCTGTTGGAGCAGTTTTTACTAATTACAGATGCATTATACATGTAGAATTTAGTCAATTCTATGGCCAGAACTGTCTGGGAGGAGTGTCTGGAATGAGCAGGTTCTCCACCCAGTATATTAATCATTTAAATTTAAAATACTGCATAGAGGTTGGACTATGTGCTGCTGAATCTGCCTGTGGGAAGCTCTGGATCTGTCTGAAATTCTCAGCTGAATTATTGTAAATGTTGGTCAAATGCTTTGTGTTGTATCCTGTAAACATTTTGTACCAGAAGAGGAATAAAACTGGAATAACAATAGAATCTTAATATTCTGCTTTAGATACAGTAAAACAAATAAAAAATATTTCAAAAGTATTCTTGGTGTCTTTTTTTTTTACCTCTGAGAGTGGTTAAATCAATCTGGTGTTTATTTTCAAACAATTCTCTTCTGTGTAATGATTTGCACACTTCATCAAATAAATGTACAGACTAACAGAGATGCCATAATGTCAGCCATTGGAATTTCATTAGCAAAAGTCATTTGCTATCCTGAATCATTTACTACCCTTACTATCCTATTACATCCATTTTAGATGCAATTCCCTTGAATTGCAAGGCTTCTTGTCCTAGACTGACCCAGCACTTAAGTGAGAGACTACACACCTGAACAAAACAAATTAGATTTGGTCTGTGGTTCCTGAAGCATCAAAGAGAGACGAGTTCTCTTGTGTTTGCTTTTACTTATTTATTTAGTGATGAGACTTAATGAGTCTTCTTCTAAACTTTTGTATCTGCAACTGAATGAAATCAATGCTACTTGCTCAGATTGGGTGCTGCTTAAGACACCTCACAGGCTGGTCTCCTGCAGCTGATGTATTGCTGATGTTTCTAACTTAATTTTTGTGTCAATTAATGGCAGGAAAGTTTTTTCTGAGGGCATATAATAAAGGAATTTGGTCAGTTTTGTAATTATATTATATATTATATAAAATAATATATAATATTATATATAATAATTATATATTTTGCTTTTTTTTTCCCTGAGTATTTCAGAAAAAAAACTAAGAAAAAGCATATTAATCAATTAGTATTATTTGGTTTTATTCAAAACCAAATGATACAATCAAACTATACAACTATAGGGAAAAAAAAAGAAATTACATTAATTCAAATGGAGACAAGTAAAAAAGATATTAATTTTATTAAAAATTATATACATAATCTTAGGAAGACCAAAGATTACTCTTTTGTGTTATATGTCTTGAAATGTCCTCTGCACTTTCTCAAGTAATTTCTTGCTTAGTGTGCCTTAGTAGGGCACACTAAGAATACAGAGTGGTAAAGAACCTTGTAGTAATTTTCTCTCGTCCTTGGATGTCCCTAATTGACTAACTACTTTAACTTCACCTCATAAAGACAGGAAGAATGCTGAAGAAGAGGCAATGGTTTTTGCAAAATCCAAATCAAGAGAAAGATGACTGTGATTAATGTTACCTACTCCCCCTTTCCCATTACACCCCTGCAGCCTGTATTTTCAAGTGATTTATATATCATGGTGGCTCATTGATGCTTAGATTTTAATTGGGGTCCTGTAGTAGTGAAAAGAAAGTGCTAAGGTGCTCAGATTTTTGTGGGAAATACACAACTGCAAAAAGTGGTCTCTCTTGTCCACAACCAGATAGATCCTGATATGGAGACACATTAGTTACTAATGGTATTCAGAACTTAGAATGGTTGTTATGCTACCAAGGGGAATTCCAAACAAATTTTCTCTTCAGAGGGTCACACAGCTGTCCTTGAATTCCCATTTAATTTTAGAGTGACACATGAAGAACTATGTTGAAAAGAATGTAAGTTGCACACTTTTCATGCATAGAATTGTCAAATAAATAATAAACAATTCAATAAATAGATGTTAAAAACATATATGCAGTTACAATTGGACGTTTTTGCCTGGACAGCTTAATATTAAGAAGACTCCACATTATCTTCTAGCTCCACACACTTTTGATGAGAGGAATAAAAACCAAGAAAACTTTTGTAGAAAGAAGTGAATGCTTCCATTGGAACAAATGCTGCACCTGGAAAAACATACAAAATTTTCAGGCATAATAACTCCATAGATGGGAAAAAAAAATTCAATATAATGACAAAAAATATATAAGATCTTTTCACTTTGAGATTGATAAACAACAGTTTACACTTTTCAAAACTAAATACATTCAGGATGATAAGAATCTTTGTTTTTTCATATCTTATAGAAATAATTGCAATGGCTGTCATTGTAAGAATCATGAAACCATAGGATCTTTTGGGTTGGAAAAAAATCTCTAAGATCATCAAGTCCAACTGCTAAAAGAACACCATCATGTTCAGTGCTAAACTATATCCTTAATAGGTGCCTGCTCTATATTGTGTCAAGTCCCAAATTTGATTCAGGAAAAATGAATGCATTTGAACACCTATGAGCTGCTTCCTCTTTGAACCAGGTGAATAAACTTATGAACTGTTCTGACATGGGGATATTTAGTTGTTTATATGTGTTTACAGGATTTGAAAGTGATATTCAGAAACAATAATAAAAACAGTACAAATGGGAAGGAGTGAAGACTGATAAAATGTTAATGGGGTGCTACAGCTTGGGAAATGCTTAAGATAACTATTAATATTACAGTTTGCTGTTACTAATTTTTTCTCAAAATAGGGTTTTTATAGACTGTAGAAATGAAATCCCTCAAGTGGAACCCAAGTATCTTCAATGTTGTGACTCTTCCATATCATTAATAAAACAAAAAAGAAGGTAAAAATCTTTCTCTGAAGTCTAGTAGAATGGAAATTCTGCTTATCATTGTAACTAAATATTATTCTCTCATACTGTATATTAAAAGGTCATGAAAATGTTGATAAGGCTGCTGCTTTCTTTTCTTACTTGAAAGAAGTTATGAAAGCAGGATGCATATGGCTTTTAATATAAAATAAGTTTTCCACTTTATAGCTAACACAATATGGAATGAGTACCCATTTCCTTGATGGCTGAATGAATAACAGATTTTTATTTAGCTTATCTATAGAATAGTATGAGGAACCCAGGGAGGTGTTTAAGCAGATTTCTGTTAATATAAGGGTACATCATATGCCTAATTCTCTTAACTACATTGTGCTAGAACAGGCTTTATTCCGTGATCCTTCCAACGTGCATAATAGCATTATAATAAATGTATCTGCAGGTAGAAATAACTAAGTCATCTAATTCAAGCAGATGCTCAGAACTGCACAGGGGCTTTTTTATCATCTGAAATGAAAAGATACAGACATTAGAACCTGGCAAATGATAGTATCAGAAGGTGTTATAAATAGCACAGATCTTTATAATTGCTCAGATCTTGGCCAAAGACCTAAATTGAGCTTGACTGATCTATCCTGTTCTTCTTTAGGCATATTTATGAGAATACAGACAATTAAATGATCAAAGGAGCAAAACACTGATGAAGAGATCTTTTCTAGTCAGATATTAAATTTCTAGGATGACCTTTACTTTCAAAACAGTGATGTTTTATGACATTAGAAAGATGTCATGCCAGCCAAAAAGGATGTGCCATTTTCAAACAGGAGAGAAGTCAAGATTAGTTTCTCAATCAAACAGTCATTTGGAAAAAAGATCTATGAATTTTCTAAAACAAAAAATAAAAATACAGTATAGGTTATATCCTATACCAAACTATCGAAATATATATCCCTAAACATATACTAGTATAGTTAATGGTGATTAGAGACAGAGTTTTATGTTAAAGATCTGGATCAACATTTGTTTTTTTCTAAGTATGATGTTTGCATTCATGTTTTTGGGGGTTATACTGCATCTCACCGGGAATTACTATCACTGGTAGCAGGGGTAATTTAGGTACTGTTGGAAAGTTTTCCCAGTCAAAGGGAAGAGAACCTTGTATTCTTTCCTGAACTCTTTAATACCTCAGGGTACCATCAGGACATCATTGTAGTGTTGCATCTATTCGGTACTTTTTTATTGTCTATGGAATTGTTTTGTACTGAGAGGAATTTTTGTTGTATCCAGTGTTCTGGGTGAAGAAGATGAGTATTTCAGTAAAGAATACCAATGAAATTTAAACCTCATTAAATCTAGAGTGAAGTTTTTTATTTTTTGGGTTTTTTTTGTTCAGCAATTGAAGTGTACTGGCAATACCAATGAAATTTAAACCTCATTAAATCTAGAGTGAAGTTTTTTATTTTTTGGTTTTTTTGTTCAGCAATTGAAGCATACTGGTTATCCATACAACCTTGCTCCTGCCTGCTTGAATCCACTGAAACATAATATGTGAATGAACAATATGCAACAGAAGAAAAGCATTTTACTTAAACCATTCTTTGTAGAAATTACAGAAGAAAAAAGAGAGCAAAACCAGTCCTTTAAACTTCAGCTGCTGTAGAACACCAAGTTGCAAACACACTAAACTAGCATGTTACCATTTGTCACTAACTTAAAGGAGACAGATTTTTTTATCTACGGGACCATCTTGTCACTTAAACATCTCCTGACCAGAATGTGAAAGGGTAGTGTTAGAAGAAAAGTTGAGTTGTAACGTAACCTTAGAGTACCTGGGAATACTAGGGAAATGTATTTCAGGGAAAAGATTTGGTAGAAAAAGAGGCTTCCTGATGAAATGTGTTTTGACAGATGAACTAATAAATAACTCATATAACTTTTTCTTTTTCCTTTTTTTTCTTTTACTCTGGAGATCAAAATATGCAAACAAAGTCCAATAAAATCTATAATACAATATTTAACTGTAGACTGTGTGCACCTAAATCCCTTACACTTTGTCACACTAAATGCTCAATTATTTGAAACTGGTATTTAATGCAAGCACTTTTGAAAAGCCAAACAATACTTCTAGAAATAACTTCCCTGATTAGAAGTCCTTTCTGAGAACCTAGAATTCTATTTTTAATACTTATATTGATCATTATTACTGGAGAAATAAAGTATCAGAAAAATTCAAGAAGGTAGGATCTGGCCAATGTCAACATGAGAAATGTGGCAGCCACTTTGTTTCAAGAGATATTATCTTGAGAGAATACCAAAAGGAATAATGTCAAAATATCAGATATATCAGATTATCAGAAATGAAAATATATATTTTCATATATATATATATATCAGATTAATGGAAATGAAAATGTTGCACTTGACTCACAGGCCATTACCAATGTCTTTGCAAAACTTTTCTGACCATATCAGAGAAAACCCCCACAGTGTTTTTAAATTTTCTCCTTAACACAACTTGAGCAAATTTGAAAATAATTTCCCTCATATCCTTCTGAATTTTTTGTAAGTGTGTGGTAAAGAGCCTAGAGAATCAGAAAGTATGGGGCACATAGGTTAAGGGTGATGAATATCATCTTAGTCCGGTGACTGGAAAGCTGGAGCAGGGGAGAGAAGATGTTTATGAAGCCTTGTGTGATACTATGCAATGTGATAATTCAAAGAACTGGTTTAGAAATAGCTTTGGTATTTCAATTTTATGCTTATAAGTTTCAAGCATAGATTGTCAGGTACAAAATAAAATCCATTACCAAGGAAAAGCCAGTGCTCTAGTGTTATAAAAAGTTATGCATCACACATGTTCTGGTATATAAAAACATTTGAGTAAAACCACTAGAAATTATGAAAAATAAAGACATATCAAATTATATGGTGCTCTTAGAAAGCATGGTGGGTATAAAAAAGGACAGGAAGAACAAGAGGAAAACTGTTTAGGAAGGTTGTATAAGGTCTGTATAAGGGCATATATGTATGTGGTCTATACATATATAAGGGTATATATGTATAAGGTCTGTATAAGGGTCTGTAAAGTGTCTGTATAAGGTAGTGGGACCCTTAGGAACTGGTTGGACAGTCACGGGTAGGGAATAGTTTAGAATTGTTCTTCCACAGTTAATAGTAAAATAGAAGACAAATATTACTGATTATTTTGCTACAAGTTCTGTCCTTGAACTTTATTTGAGTCCACATTATGTCCTGGTAGAGATCCTCCCTGAAGCAACTTCCCCACGGCTTTCCTGGAGAACCTGTCAAGGTAGCTGATGTGGCTCGGGGGTGCAAAGGCTGTGGAGACCCGAGCGATCCAGTAGATGCTTCTCCAGCTGCTACTGCATGCTGAGATGGAAAGGCAAATACAAGACATGTGCTGCTGAAAGTTGTTTCACTTTGGACAAAACAAGCAGTCAGGCAGCAACTGTGCTTTGGAATCTGTTTCAGGTCCACTTTACAGGATTGTCCCTAAAGCAGACCCAATCATTTTGCAAGAAGCAAGGGGATGAGGGTAAGGGTATTTTCCAAACTACCTGTGCTGTGTAGGAAACAGCTCTGATTTCCTCTGATACTACTGTTTCAGAAAACATTTGTGTGCTTGCTTAATTGCACCTTTGATATAGAAACTACCTGCAATGAACTCAGTAACAGACATAAAAAAATTTTGCATTTCAGGAGGAGAGAGCAGGATCTTCCCTTTTACTCAAAAGAATTCTGTGTTATTAGAGTAAAGATATGTTACTTCAAGAGCTGTCATCAATGGGAGCACATGTCAGGAAATTAAACTGGCCAGGAAAGTTCTATACTATAAGAAATCGGTATTTTATTTTATTATATTTTAAAATTTTATTTTATTTCCACCCAGGAGCAACTGAAAGTCAAAAAGTATGTAGGAAAATATCCTAAATCTTTACATTTCATATTTGTCCAGTTACTGATTCCTCTTCCTTATTCTTTAAATGGAGTTGTCCTGGGGAACCTACCATCTGCCTGATGTAAACTGCCCCGTTAATTCTCACCTGGCTACAGCTGCAAAACAGATGAGAACAAGGAGAGGGAGTTAATGAATGAGACCTGGTAAAGATCTCAGCAGGGTGCATCCTTTAATTCAGACCACGGTGGTAGTTAGTATGACAACAAGCTGTTACCACCTAATGATTTCGGTTCCCTAAGTATAATGAGCCGTGAGTCCCAGTATCTTTAGCCTGGACAACTTAAAGTACAATTTTGCTTCAGAACTCTGCTGTATAAAGCAAAATTCCGTATAGGATTTTCACCAGAAAAGGCCTCAGCATGGAAATAGAAACAGTTAATGGTCATGAAAAATTCAATTAGTGAGCTGTCAATAGGTTAATAAGTAGAAAAAAAGCTCAAATACACACATAAAAACACCTATTAAAAACCAACCAACCAACCATCCAACCAACCAACCAACCAACCAAAAAAAACCCCCAAAAACCACAAAAAAATGCAAACACTTTTTGGATTTCAATATCCACCAGGTTTTTGAAAATAATATGTTGTAGAAGTTATAATATTATATTTAATATATTTTCTTGCTGTTGAGTAATATAAGATCTGAGATAATAACCTTACATATGGTAAATGAGAGTTGTTACCTAAGGAAAATATCAAAACTATTTGTCAAAAAAATGCACATTATTAACAAGAATTAGAATAGCTAATAGTCACAATAAAGAAGAACCTTGAAGTATGGAGTGTGAAGTATGATGAAACTGAAGAACATCTGAAATTTAAAACAATAGAAATTCAGCTTGTTCACACTGAGTTACATGTGGCAATACACAGTTTTAAATAGGTTCTGAAAAGTTTAAACATCCAATTTAAAACTATAAAAGTTATTCAGCTGATTTTGGACTCATGCCTATTTTAGAAATGAATGAAGGCTTAGATACGCAAGATTTTAAAGAGGAAAAATTGGCATTCACATGCTGGGTGGATAATCTGTACCCTTTTGCATATTCATACCATCTTTCATTGCCAGTGAACCTTGTGTTGTCCTGTGAAAGACTGTGCATAAACATTTCCCTCAAGCTAGTTAAGCTGTGGTGTCCTGTTAGGCATTAGGGAGAGGAATCACTCCCAAGGTTGGGTGGTCCTAGTTAGTTTGGATAGAGCAGTGACTTCCCCTGGTATCACTCAATCAGAATGATTTCTAGCTGGCACAGGCTGGAACCAGCATTGTGGATGCAGCTCTTCAAGACCAGATGAGCAGAAATGATAAGAGCTCATGGCTGAAAGGGACCTGTGCTCTTAAAAGCCCTATATGGTCTGATCAGTCACTGGTCAAAAGTGTTAAAGAATGACATAGTTACTAAGGGTTAAACTGTCCTTCTGGTGAAGAGGGATGGAGAGTGTAAGTGAAATTTTCTGTGGAAGCTAATAGTTAAATAAGGCTACACGTTTACAGATTGCCCACTTAAGGATAGCAAAAGAGGGCATGGTCATACACCCACATATGCCTTAGTCTCTAACTATAAGTCTAATGATGCAGAAATACTCTATGACAACTCACTGTTATTATCTAGTCTCATTTATTTTGAAAATAAATATTTTTGTAAGGTCGGCTGCTTGTTTCTGGCTGGCAACTTCCTCTGCACTTCACTTCCATAATGGAGAGCATTCCTTAGTATCTGTGTTCTTTTCTTTGCTGATTAAACTGAACAATAAATTCCTAATTAGGAGGTCTTGAAAATCCTGGTTTTGATGTTAGCTTTGCAAGTTATTCACTGCAGGAGATGATAGAGTAGTGAGGGTGCTTCTGAGTCATCCCCAATGCCCAAGCTGCTATGCAGGATATAAAAGACATGTTCAGGAGAAGAGAACTAGTCAGATTTGGAAGCTACTTTTACATCACTGTTACCCCCAAGATGACCTCAATTCATTAAAAAAGTTATTTCTTGGGAAGTGTCTTAAAAGTTGTTTGAACTTAAAGCTCAGGCTCAGTTGGTATTCAGACCATACCTATTCTCTACATTATTTGGGGCCATGCTTTGAAGTTTTCTCTTTCTCCTGGGTATTTCAGCTAATATGGTTCACTGCAAAATGAGAGCACAGAAAAATACAGTATCATCATATTATTTGTCTCAGTCTTGAAATGCAACAGGCAACTTAAAATAAAATAGCTCTTATTACAAATGAATACAGAGCTGTAAATAAAGTCCTGAATACAATGATTTGAAAATAGTTTTAACTTAGTAATTTATTTTGTATTTCTTTATGATATATGTATTACAGATTACACTATGAAAAATTAGTCTTCTGTGTTTTCACTATGTGTCCATTACTTAGAAGCAGCAGATTTTGCTACTAGAGTACATCAAAAGAGTCTGTAATCAGATTCACCATTTCTCTTTTCTGTACCTTTTCTATCAAGTTTCCTACACGTGTACACACAGAGTTATGCATTTGCTTTGTCACTCCATTTGCACCATTTGCAAGGAATGGTAGAAAATTCACTGCTGGATAGCAGCATATACATGACTAATGTCCTGATTAATCCCAACAGTTTTGTAAGCTCTGTTTGAATGATACCTGAGAGAAAGCTCAGCTTGTTTCTTCATAATGTTCTAAATTCTTTTCATCCTTACAAATATTTCATATCCTAGCAGGTCCTTATCACATTTCATAATTTGACATGACAACTGAAGTTAACCTCAGGTTGTTAAAATATCTGGACAATTTTTAAAAATGGTTTCACTGAAAAGAAATCTGAAAACAACTAGATTTGAAAGTAATTTTGCAAATACAGTGATTTTGACAGGGATCAGTTTTTGTATAGACGCAGTGATTTGGTTTCTACAGGTTGCAGGAGCGAGTTCTATGACATCAAAAGGCCACATGGACGTGAGTTTCTGTTGCTTTCTCTTTTGTCCTTGTAAGATCATCCACAGGATCACTATTTGCTCCTTCACTTTACTTTCCTAGTCCTGGGTGAAAATATAATGAAAACTGCTTTATACATGGTGCACAATTCCTTTTGTTAATTTTTGGTACTCAAGATCCAGCTCTTCAGGTTAGTGGGCTAACAACAGAAAATTCAAGTCTTTGTCCTTCTTGTTTGCCCTAGAGACAGTCCCAGCTAGAAAAGGGAGTAACAAAATTCCTCTGATATCACATATGCTGAGCTACTCCTGAAATTCTTGCCGTCATTGCTCATATTCATTCTGTCACATGGGAGAAGTCCTTCTAGAAGCACTGCTGGAGATAAGGCATGAAATAGAAAGGCCTGTAAGCTAAAGAAAGCAAGTTCAGATCAAGAGGATCTTTGTGACAGAATTGCTCAGTGCCCAGTAGAAGACTGTGTCAAACAGGCAAGTGTCAGCAGAGGCAGGAGGAGAATTGTCTATCAGTGCCCCAGCACTGTATTTAAAAGACAAGCAGTGCTTTACAGCAGTGATCTCATCCACAGTGCAAAACTAGATTTGAAGTATTTCCAGCATATTTTACTATGTTGACAATCTACCAAAATATCTGTTTTTCTGAAAAATGTTTACAAGTGAGAAACATTTCTTATGTTAAAGCATCTCAATCAAGACACTGCTAACCAGCCATACTTTTTTAAAAATTGATATAATAATATTTTTTAAAAATCCATTTAGACTGCTTGCATTTACTTCTAAGCAGCAGTATTTTGGAATTTATAGGATATTTTAGAGTTTCCAGTTTTGAAATATTTTTGTAAAGCTCTGCTTTATTTTCAGGTTCAGAAAAAAGTGAGTGAGGGTTCTATTTAAGCATCTACTAAAAGCTCTATTTCTCATCTTTGTGTGCATGCAGTGTGTTTGAAGGGGTTATTTTCAATGCATCTAAAATATTTGTCATTACATTTTTAGGGCAATTCATATGTTATTATGTGCCATAATGACATCTATTGCAACAACGTGAGACAATATCAGACAGAAATCATTAATATTTTCTATATTCCAATCTGAAACTCAGAATTATCAACAATGCTTCATTAGTTTGAGTGCTTCTGTCTTACAATATTTTAGAACCTTCATACTAAAAAAAAAGGCATTTAAAGTCACTTATAATGAAAAATTTGAAACTAAACTAAACTAAAGTCTGTGTATGTGTGCATATGAAAAGCGGTGCTTTGTTAAACCTGAATTGGGGAAATAGAATAATATTTCATGTAATGACTGCAGTTAGTAGCCTATATGTGATGAAAAGATGTGAAGACAAATTGAATGTGTGGGTGTTTCTGTGTGTAGGAAAGAAGAAGGGAGATTACAAACTGGATTAAAAAAACCCAACATCCACTGCCATCAGTACTGAGTAGAACTGCCAAAGATGGCAGCTTCATCATTTACTGCAGCTGTGCACCTGCAAATGCCACCTGGATTCTCTGTCACTGCAGCAGTTTCAGAAAGGTCTGAATATTCAGCCACTGAGTATTCTCATGTTTTACCTACAAAATATTCTAATTACTTTTGCTGCTAATCAATGGCAGAGGAAAAAAAATTGCCTCTAGGATTTGGCTCTGTGAACAACAGGGGTTGCTGTGGTTAAGAGTAACTTAATCTACTGTGCCAACAGCTGCATCAGTAGACTGCATCAAGCAATCAAATAAGGATTAAAGAAAAAGTCACATTGGCTTTAATTGTCTTAGTTTGTCTGCTTGGCATACATGGCAGAAAGCGATTAATTTAGGCTGCTGCTATCAAAGAATAACCTCAGAAAGTTTAGTGTTTACGAGCAGTCCAGCTGAAGTGCAACTTCTTTAAACTTTCTTTGCATTTTCTGTCATCAGAAAGGAAAATAATAATATATCACCGTTTTTCTCAGGGAATAGCTATATATTAATACTATTAATATTCAAAAGAAAAAAATACCTGTGCTGTAGACTTAGATTTATTTTAAATTAAGTCATAACACTGAAGTCTGCTAAACAGAGAAAAATGGGAGAAAGTAGGGTCTGACTATCAAGTCAAACAAGTTATGGCAGCCAGCTACTGGCTTGGTTATTTGAGACTATGTGGATTGACAATAAATGAAGGAAAATGCAAAAGGGAAGACATGAAAGGCTGCAAGACTTTGCCTACATAAATACAAAAAAAAGCAAATTTTCTGACTGCTTTGTAAATCTCCATAGTTCAATCCTCTTGGCCATCCTTTCATCCTGAAAGGCCTGCTGAATTTCTGAGAGTGAGGTGAGCTTTCTTTTTTTTACATTGGAATCTTTCTTATCCAATCTCTTGGGGTTTTTTTTTTGTTTTTTGGGTGGTGTTTTTTTGTTTTTTTTTTTTTTTTTTTTGGGGGGGGGGGGTGTTTTTGGTTTGTTTGTTTTTTTTTTTTTAGCAATCAGTCAGAGACCTGGAAGCAGAAATAACAGTCCCCAGCCAATTTCCTTAGAGTGCCACAGAAATTAACCCAAGACTCAGTCTATTTTTATGGACTCTAATAATGTGGAGGAATGGTTATTATGGCAATGAAACATGTAAGAAGGCTCACTTTTGTGAAGGACCTTGAAAACATCAGTGGAAACACAGGGAAATGCAGAACAGAATGGAGGAGCTCAGTGAGGAATAACATATTCTGATCATAGGCTGATCTCATCAATTAAATTTTTTCTGCTCTCCAATCTGTCAGTGGGGATCAGAGGGAAACCACAGGATATGCAGTACCAGTAATCATGATGGAACAAGATTAGAGCCCAGATAAAAGTTTTACCTGTGTCAAGAAAACCCAAAACTGTTTTTACCTGCAAATAACTGGGTGATGGCCAAGCACCAAGAGAACAGAAGAACAGAAAGGTTATGGAAAGGACATGTTTTATAAAATAAGGTGTCAGTATTTAGGTCATTCTTTAGGTTATGTTAGAGGCTTGATGAAATCTGCTACCAACACCTAAATTTTAAAATGTTATGGAAGATAAAGTGGCATGATTTATAAATTAAAAAGACCCAATGAGTGAAAAAAAAGAAATGAAGACATACATTCTCAATGTTACAAGGCCAGAAACACATATTGCTAAGAATGTCAGAGAGTCTACAAAGAGGTTTGTGAACTCATTTTGTTCACCCAAATTCAGCAAAAGGTTTTGAGTAAGAATGAGAAAGGACAGTCTTCCATGTGAATCTTTCCCTAGAGATGTTTGTCATAGACAGTGAATCACACTCTGGCAGTTCTTGTAGTAGACATAAAACTTCATGTACAAATGTAACTACACAATCACAAGAAAAATTGCACACATTTCAATTATAGTTTTTATTGAATATGGAATGTAGCAATGTTACTACTTCCTATGGAAGTGTTTAAAATAAGCTTTTACAACAGTATTCTGCACTGTGTGTACCTTCATAGTTTCTATGCATTGTTACATAGAGCCATTTGTACAATGGGATATTTTCTTTCCATTTTGTCATATACAAAATACATTACACTTGAAATAATCTCTTGTGATTTTGCTTTCCCATGTGCTTAGCAGAAGACAATAAAACAGGAGAAAAAAACAAAACACAGTTTTAACCTGTGACTTTCATGACTTGGTGTGCCCAGCATACTGTCAGAAGGGGCAGCATAAAGTGATGTTTCCTTCATGGTTACCTACATGATGAAGAAATTCCTCTTAGAATATAAAACACCTCCACCACCAGTACTTAGCCAGGTCCCTATCCTCCTTTGTTTTTGACAAGGACTATATCCAGAAAATCCTTTGCATTTCTCCAAGAAGACCAGTTGCTATCAGTGAAACTGGTGTGGGATAAGGGACAGGTTGTTTGTTGTTTTTTTTTTTTTATTTATTTATTGCAGACATAAGGAGATATGACCCAATCTAGTAAGCAACATTTAATGAGAACTTCTTGGGAATTCACAATTAGATATCGTTGTCAGATAAAAATCATGTCCTTTACAAAATTTGGATGAATCTTTTGGTGCTTTGAAGAAATCATGATTCCTTTTTGGTCTCTAGCTTAAATTATAATCTTGCTTCCTTTAGAAAAAAGCAGTGGACTTAAGTCTGTAATTCACAATGTGTGCAATGGGGACATAAAGGTAAATTAAAAGATAGATCTTTCTTGTCCCTTTTCACACATACATGCTCAAAGATGTCTTTTCATCACTGACTGCATAAACATAGTAATGACAGTAAATGCTTTTTTTTTTTTGGTGGATTTAAGTACTGATTAAATGCTGATTAAATACATTTCTGATGTGAATTCTGATTCACATTTGTCCTTTACGTGCCACAGTTGGTCCACTTTGCTTTCTCCTATTCCCAGGCAAAGCCAAACAGTTCTGAGGCAGGTAGTCTAAGGGCAAGTATTGGAGAAATAAAGTTTTCTGCTTATTGTGTTTACAGAATGCAGATGTTTCAATTACCTCCTAATAAAACATTATGGACTGAGAGTCTCCACTGTTAAAAGCTAAAATAAACCAAATGTGTGGGATATGGAAAAAATTTTGTTATAATTTATTATTATATGATTGTCAGAGTTTAGGTAAATAATTCTTTCAAACTGTATCATACAACGAACATACAATTAAAAAGTTTGTTTTCTTGTTTTTAATCCCAGTCGAGATCAAACTAAAATTTAAAATCATGTTTCTTGTTCCTTTTTTTAAATGATCCTTACCTGCTTTTCCGAGAAGCAAAATTCAGAGAAAAAAAATCAAAGTTCAATATTGTAACTATACAGACTTTCCCAAAGGACTGGCAAAGACTCACAGAGCAGAGTGAGCCCTTGAGAACATTTTTTAAAATACAATGTACATGTACACTCACATGTATCCACCAAAAAGATTGAAGAATATGTAAAATATGTGAGATATAATACATGCACCAGCACATGTTTGCAGATGTAATCACTCTTTTGGAAGCCTCTCTGCTGGTCACCTATTTACAGTTGTGCATGCACTTTTTATGATATAATGTAGGTGGTTCTGTTCAGAAAGTGTTGACTTTGCCTTCAGTAAGTGTTCCTCTTCTAGAATAGTTCTTCAAACGATATGTATGGAGTCATTGCTAATTTCTACCACTAAGATACGGGAGCCAGATCAGTCTCCAAATCTGGGCAACACAATTTCTATTTGTCAAACGTACCCTGAGGCTCTGAGAGTGTGCATCTGTCACGGCTATAGTGCAACTGGGTGGGTCTGACTGAGAGTGATTGAGTAAAGTGCCAACATAACTGAGTAAGATTGAAGATGACTACACTGATATGCTTGAATTGGCATTAGTATTAATGAACAGGACAGCACATATCTTGACATGAGTAAGTGGTCACAGCCTGGGAGTGTGGAAGTGAATATTAGCTCACATGACTTGGTGTAACTCCGCATGGGTGTACGTGTGACACATGAATGATTACTGGAAGTCAGTATCGGTGGGTGGGAGTAGCAGTGTCACTTTATATAAATGAGTATCCATGACAAGGGGCAATTTAGTTTCTGCGTAAAGATTTCCTGTTGGTAGAGAATAACCTACCATTTCCCAGTGACAGAATATCCACTCCCTTCAGGCAGTTACTCTCTACTTTCCATTAAGTTGTGGTATTTCTTAATATTTCTGAAACTACAGATATGTATCACTCTGATTAAGTCTAGAAAGCGATATTGTCTTTAATCTTGGTTTGAATCCGAGCCTTCATTATTGTATAATTTGCTCAGTTTCTCTAATAGATGATATCTGTTTCCTGATTGATGGGATATTATCTCTTTTTCATGCTCCCTGTCAAAAGAGACTTCTGAAATTATTGGGGCATAACACTATCTATATGTATGCATGCACATTTATGCATGTATGTATGTTTGCAGTGCTTAAAAAATAATGAATATGACTTTAGAAAAAAGTAAATCTAGGTATTAAATACACTAGATTTCAGGGTAGTAGAAACCTCTTCATGCAGTACTAAATTTACAACTGGAAACCTGAATTTTTGTGAGGGTACCTTAACCTTTTTGAAACTGCACTGGAAAGAGCTCCTTTGTAATGGAAAACTCCCAGCTTTCACCCAGACAATCCCTGGCTCACAGCCTTCCAGTCTGCAGCAGCAGGGCAGAGCTGAAGCTGCAGGAGTTAAAGAGGAAGGTTTGCCCAGCTGTTCCTGAGAGTGAGATGGGCAGCAGCTGCCAGCACTAACCAGCAGTCAATCTCGAATGCTTCTGAATCAATTGGATACTCTTCTGTGCTACCTCTGGAATCAAAATTCCTGGTACGGATAGGGGATGAGTATGTATGGTCATGCGACTCTCCTTCCAGGCATGGTGATGCTGCAGCCTCCTTCTGTGGACTACTCCCAGTACCTAGATAGAGTTAGGAAGAACTGATGTCTTCTGATGATCCTACTCAGGGTATGACTCTCTCAAACCTTCTCTTTTTCCCAGCAGTAGTCTGTACCTACCACCTCCTTGACATAACCCAGGATTAAAGCAATCAGTTAATTCTGTTAATGTGTTAATTCTGTGCCTGCACTGCCCCAAGCAGAGAGTTAAGAGCCTCTTTTTGGTTAAGAAACATGTGCATAAAAAGAACTTTAAAATAATTATGCAAGATTTTCAATAAATGTGGGGTTTGCAAAGTGTAGCAAAAGAAAGAAGTAAAGCAAACAGGTCCAAACCTTATACCAGTGACCTCAACTCCTCTCACCACCTAATGTCAGGACATAATTCTCCTCCCTTTATTCACACCACAAAATATAACTCAACCACACTCTTGCACTCTTTTTGTTATTCCTAATACTCTCAGAAATGTCTCTCCTTATTCAGCCATTGCTACTGTGAGATTCTTTAAATCATAACCTTCCAAATGCTGTGGAACATAACATATATTTGACAAAAATTAGAGTTGTTAAATTAACAAAGACTGACTGAAGATAGGATTCTTTTCTCATAGTAGAAATTCTTCTGTACCAACAACTACTTTTAGCGAATTCTATGACAAAATATTTGTGCTTGAGTGTACATGTTCCTATATTTTATTTTCCCAAATAAGACTGAATTTATGAATATTGTGATGTCTGTGTATTTCTTATTGAGAATATGGACCTACATTATATGCTTGCAGCCCTCAACTGTAGAGATTGCAAATGTGTAGGAACAATTTAAATATGTTTTCCCAAATTATTTTCACTAATGTGGAATTTGTATTTTTGACGACTCCTTCCCTGTTGCTTCTTATAAAGGATGTGAATCTGTATCATGATGAGGCATCTCCAGACCATCCACAATAAGACATTTTGCATCTCTCTTTCCTTGCCTGGTATTCACCTAGAGACAATATACTCAGCAGAAGGATTTTTTTTAATCCTTGCTATTTAAAAACATGACAGTAGGAATAATACAGGATACACAAGTGTTGAAAAAACATTCCTCTTACAAAAAGGGAAGAGTGACAAATTGGTCCATGTGACTTCCCATTTAAGGGATGTATCCACTTTCTTAACAGTAATTTTCATGAGCCATTTAATTAAGTGACCTTATGAATAAGACTCCATGTAAATCATGAACACCATCATGCAGGAAGATGACAGATTTTATGGATTGGTCATGGCAAAAATGGCAAATTTCACAGTTTGTCATGCACTAATGGAGATGGTTACAAAAACATAAAGTCATTTATAGTGATAAAAAATGATACTGAAAGAATTCAAGTTGTATTTTTAACAAATACTAATCATAAAGATATGTGACATTCTGTCGATGGATTTGGGAAAGATTGTTTTAAACTGGTAAAAGACACAAAATCAAATAAAACAGCAGAGTGATTGTGGTGGGTTCTGTCAGAAAGAAAACAAAAAATAACACAGAAGAATGCAACCACTTAAAATCAAATTCAATGTGCTTGGAGCAGTTAAATTTGCACAGAAGCATTACTGAATGCTGTGTGTTGTCATGAGCTCTGACGCATAACGTAAACACAGAGGAACAGTGCAAAGACTTTTTTAAACCAGTATAAATGCAAGGTATTATTGTGGAATAGTAAAAACTCTTCTTACGGTAACAAAGTTGTGTAATTAAAGCTGGCTTCTGAAGTGCAAAATCTGATGCAGCCACCTGTAATTGAGTCACTTCAATCTGATATTTTCTGTTTAATCTAAACAGATCTGAACCTTAGTGTCTATTTAGGTGGGAAGACAATAGGCCAGCACATTTAATAATGTTGGGTGGCTTTTGGATTCCCTGGCTTTTGACTGGTCTTTCTGAGAGGCTGCTTGAATTTTCTTACCATTAGGACAATATCATTGATTCCAGGAAATTCTAGAAGTCTCGATTTTGGCTTCCCAAACCTAAAATTTCTTTTGAAAATGTGCAGATGCTCGAATCTGTCTGGAGTAGATGGCTGGACAAGAGACCTTCTGAAGCTCATACCAGCCTAAATAGTTCCATGATTCTCCCTGAATCCTGTCTGAAACCCTATGTATCAGTGCTGAACTGAGGTATTTCTGTATGCAGCAGCCACCCGGTGTGCTGAAATTATAGTTCTCACCGCTGTTTTTTGACCTTTCAGCAGAATTTACCTAATTAAAGAGATTCAGAAGTACAACATATCTGAAGTTAAAAGCAGTCTTAGGTCAGCCAGCAGTGAGACAGCAAGATAATACCATAATTTCATCAGCAGCTGAAGAACTAGTTATGAAGGAAAGAGAGGCCCAGATGAATGTATATCTTCTGACTGAATCCAAAGATAGAGTATGAAGTATGTGGACGTTCAGTATGTTGACTAGACAAAAAAGATTGCCTTCTTGTAATTTTCCTTCCAAAATATAATATGTCTTTGAAGCTTATAAATCTGCAGATTGCAAATTTTGCATCTGTATCAGTTCCCCAAAGAACTTTATTTTAGTTAATGACCTCTAAAAGGGCTGCAGAAGAGCAGTAATGTAGCACCTTCTTCAGCAGACTTTTTCAGTGGTTGACTTAAAGATGTTTAGTTAGAGAACTTTTTCAAGAGACAGTCACAATAATTTGAGAATGCAGTGGGTAATCCACTACAACAAACTTGCAGGAATATGTTTGAGACAATGAACAGTTAGTGTGTAACTAAAAATACAATATTTATTAACTTTACCTGCTTCATAAACATGATAAAATTCTTCTGTTAATGCTCTCAAGATATAATATAGGACCTAGACACAGTGTTCTATAGTAAACTGGATTAATTTTTCAGTGAGGGTCCTTAATTCAGCACTAGTACCACATAGCATCTTGAAAATTACACTGTAATTTCATTTGAAGTACAAAATAAGCCAGGTAATCAGAATATGTACTTTATTTTTACCATACTGATAGTTTAATTTGCTTTCTTTACCTTTTCAGATTTGCAAAGTTGAAAATTGTTAGATTAAAGCTGCCATTTGAGATTTGTGTTTGGTAGCTTTTTAGCCATTTTCTTACAAAGAAATCTGAACAATCAGACATGTTAAGATCTGCCTGCAAAGATCTCTTTGCAGGAATCTAGGCCAGCAAATGAAGTTCATATTTTACAAAATTAATGAGCTTTA
This sequence comes from Passer montanus, assembly GCF_014805655.1. Taxonomy (NCBI): domain Eukaryota; kingdom Metazoa; phylum Chordata; class Aves; order Passeriformes; family Passeridae; genus Passer; species Passer montanus. Next base: position 18,382,598 of record NW_024356505.1, on the reverse strand, counting down.
TCACAGCTGCACTGGTGCAAATTCTCACCATTAAACTTCCTAGATAGTCTCTAAGACAACAATAGCACTATGTTCACATGATTTCAAGCAATTAAATCAACATAATTTAATGAACTACCACTTCTTCTGAGCCATGGTAATGGTTGCTTATAAAAGAGCCAGGATGCGGACATTACTGTTTTGTAACCAACACATGGAGAACAAGGATGTAGCTGCACTAGATGCACCCTGTACACACGCTGGATGCCTGATGGTTGTGAGTTGGGTGCCTGCTTGACACCTCAGGTTTTAGCTTTTATATTTTTAGATTCTGTACTGCTTTAGTGTGTAGGTCTGAGCTTCATATTAGGGGATGGTGAGCTCTCTTCACAGAGTAGGTCCAAATCTCAGGCCCAAGAGCATAAACAACAGTGGACTGAAGAGAGAAAAACAAGAAGGATGGGACTTCATAACCTAAGGCTATAATTGGATAATTAACTCCAATATGCTAATGGACCAGAACTTATAAAACTGTGAGACCCCATGACAGGTCACCCATTTTGTGACTATTTTGGATTCTTCTTGGGTGTAGCCCTGGCTGGGCTCTTGTACTGCCCAAGGTGGATCTATTGAGGCCTCCTAATAAATTCCTGCTTTATTCTCTAGCTCCATCTAGATTCTGTTCTAGGTGAGCCTTCACAAGACATCATGCTGTGCACAAGCTGAATGTGCGATTGCCCAGTGCTTTATGGATGTGTGATTGCCATGTCAGGCACGTGACAGGCACTTGATTATCCCAGGACATCAGGGAGAATTTCTTCATGGGAAGGATTATCAAGCACTGGAACAGACTGTCCAGGCAGTTGGTAGATTCACCATCCTTGGAGGTGTTCAAGGAATGGCTGGAAGTGGCACTTAATGCCATGGTCTAATTGACAAGATGAAAATCAGTCAAAGATTGGACTCAATGACCTTGGACATAGTTTCCAACATAAATGGTTCTGTGATTAGCATGTGATTGACATGTGAAACCATTGTGATTGCTGTGTGATGAGCACGAGATTAGCATGTGCTGGCCACACAATTGCCATATGTCATGTGTGCCCCAGGCATGCACCATCAGTGCTGGCACCACCTCAGGCAGGTGGTGGCCCCTCGTGGTACCAAGGATGTTCCTCATGGTGACCCCAAGGCAGATCAAGAGAGCTATTAAACCTGTCTTCAATCAACTGGTTCTCTTCTAGCTTCTTGCAAGTACAATATGAAATGTAATTGTTTGAAATATCGAGGCATATGGTAATGCATGTTGTTTGTTGACTGGTATCTGTTCATGTACCGCATAGGGAGAACAAACTCAAAGAAAACTTTAAGAGTAAGAACATAGAAGTAACAAACCTAGGGGAAGAAAATCAAAGAATGGTATGTACAGTCAGCAAAAATGGCTCAACCCACCTGCTATATCTTGTTACGTTGCTGTGAAACAGCTACTTCTCATTAGGCAGAAAATAGACATTTGGTTCTTATTATGCAGAGCTGTGAACTGTACACAAATTCCTGAAGACATTCTTTCAGCAGTTAATCATCAAGCTTTGTCTTGTATGTTTTCATAATGGTCATAAGAGCTGTGTGAGAGTGTGTATACATATATCTATATATATAGAGAGAGAGAGATAAAAACACACATGTGTAAAGATATAAAAAGTATGAGCTTATATGTAGACTCTCACTCCCACAGTAAGAAATAGATTCCAAAGTATTTCCCAGGGTGACAGTGTTGTATAGGTAGCTATAATATTTAAATTGACTTGTGAGGAAAAGGAAGAATAGGTTCCAGACCCAAGGGTACCTTTGAAGAGTGAAATCATAAAGGTAATGAACCTAGTTTTAGTGACGAATAGAGACTGCTATCTTTCATTCAAAATGAAATTACTGTCACCAAAATCTATTCTTTGTGCCATTTTCAATTCTCACTATGATTATTCTCAATAGAATTAGGTACTAAAATTACAATTCTTCATATGTTTTATAAATCATAGTAGTAGACTTGAGTATTTTGACCTTTTTAATATTCCTTTGTTTGATTGGCCATTGTGCCTATCTGTTCCATGTATCCCATTATTTTACTGCCTCTCTAAGCTATGGGGAAGGGGATGAAGCAGCTGGCCAATGAAGATGTAGGATATTGTAAAGGTCAAAGTACTAACATTATTCTTAAATATTTCAGAGCATACTTTAAGTATTAAAGTTCTGACTGCAGTTTCTTATACCTAATATTGAGCAAAGAGAAAAAAAATAGTAGATATCTTTTTCAGTATGTTAAGTTGGCCAAAATCAAAGTATAGGGAAACTGTAGCACACTTTTTTACAACTATATTACTGGGTACTGGCTCAAATTATATCAGAATTATGCATTTAAATCAACACTTAGAGAAGGATAAGAGCATTATGCCCCTGCCTTGGATCCCTTTTCATGAGCATAGGTAGCTCATATTTGAAAATTTTCTTCAGATATGTAGGAATGTGGAAGAATTACTACTCATTTAGGAGATTAATGATTATGCTGTGTCTGCATGGAGTACTGCCCAATGGACAGTCTCTAACAGTAATGTGTAAATATAAAGTGTTAATGGCCTGCTTATCTACATATTTCTGGGATTTGAAAGAATCTGGGTGGGATAAAACTTGAGTGCTTATTTTCATAGTTCTTCCCCTTAAACTGGAAGCAGTGTGTATCACTGCTTCTGTATTGAATCTGCTTCTACAAATTATTTACTCCTTTTTCATGTACTCAGATTACTTAAACAGAGCAGCTGAAGCTTCTGTATGTTGATTTGTAATGATGTAGGATCCAGAACTTCCATAACCCATCCAGGTGATCTGCTAATATGGCTTGAATGTAAAAGTAAGTAGGCACTGTGACACAAAAATCAAGTAGTAAAGAAAAACACTACAGGAGTAGTATCAAAATTATGGCAAAGACATTTCCTTTCCAATATAACTGGAGTCACTCCAGAAAGAATATTATTACTGCAGGATGTACATTGTGCTCTAACAGCTCTTTTTAAAATGTTGACTTTTTTTACCGTAAGGCTTACTAAAAGGCACATGCACACACATAAACTCAACTGCAATAGGATCTTGTGTGTGAATGTAATGTACAGGATCACGTGTGTTTTAAGGCATATTACTGTCATCTTATTGTACACAGTGTAGCATATTTCTTTTAAAAGAGAAGCAGTTATTCCAACTGTTCTGCTAAAAGCTCTTACAATAATTTTCAATATTTCCAAGAAGGAGTGCTTATAAAATTAGAGATCAGTTATCATCAATTTGAATTTCAAATGTCCAAATAATATTTGAAACCTGTGTAACATAATCCTAAAGTTAGGCCTGTTGCTCCATGCTTGAAATATATACAACAATCTACAAGTTACCAAAACCAGTTTGGGTTACATGACCTTTCTGTTGTGTTTATCACTCCAAATGATGAGCCAAGAATTTCAGTTTTGCTGGATATAATGAAAAAAATCAGTGCTCTAGACTCACTTTTCATCCACCATTACAGTCTTGCTAACTACAGCACTCAAAATATTTGTGTTCAGGATGAATTGCAGTACATGACTAGAACTTCTACTGAAGTCTTTCTGAAAAGTGATGCTTTGTACTCCATCAACTCAGAGAAATAGTTAAACTGACTGTGGTAGGTTATATGCTGTGAGGGTTGAAGACAGCACATTATCATGGATATAATTCATGTGTTTAGAAATCCCTACTCCCTTTCTGGTTTTTTTTCCTTCTGTTTCTCTCATCCTAGAAAATTCAAGAGGGATTCTGTGATAGCTTAAAAAAAGCAAAAAGTGATGTTTAATCTGGGTTTTCCTTGCCATCACTTATCCCTCTGCCTCTGCTTCTAGTTTTAGTTAATATAAAGATTGATTTAAAAGGGCATACCTGAGGTGTTTATGATGATCTTTGCAATTGATTTAATACAATTTCTCAAAGTTTCATGATTTTAGAGTCCAGATAAACATTCTCTAAAGCAGATGATGAGGGAACTGTGACATTTCCTTAACAGCAAAGTGTGTTGAATTCCTATTAAAGGAAAAGGAAGGTGTATGAATCAACTCACAGTTGGTTTAGTGTTTCAATGGGTAGGAGTGACAGTTCAGGTCTCTCCACAAGCCACTGAAAAATATCAATATGAATCATTCCAGGTACAGTCATCAAGCCAAAAATGAATTAAATGTAAAATAAAGTTAAATGGATAAGTAGAACAAATTATCTTCTAGCAAGAATCCTGTGCAAAAGGGATTTCTCAATACATGAATAGAACTGAGCCTTGTGTCTGCTGATGCTACTGAAGTTACCAATCACTGCCTGAAGGGAGGTCTTTGGAAGAAACCTTTTGGATGGAGACAAACATCACTTGTATTGGTGTCAGTGCCAGATACCCACAGGACTCCAGGACGGTCAGGGCCACATGATGCCATTCTTCTTCCCTTATATGCAGTGGGGTTTCCAGCAGTGGGGACAGAGGTGTGTACAGGCTCACCAGGTAGCACTCAGCTGATGTCTCAACGTGGGGCCAGAGCAAGTGACAGGACATTAGCAGCACTGATGTCAGGGCCAGGGCACCTACACATCTACACCTGGAGATCCTCTGTATGTCTGGATGTGTGTTTGAAATTTGTGAGAATCTGCTATCCACCTACCTCTTCCCACACAGTTAGGGGGCAGACTGAGTTGCTGCTCAGGATTCATCAAGTTCAAGAGTCAACAGTTGAGAGAATGTGTATTTTTGTGTATTTTTCTGCAGAATTAAAATGTGTGTATAAGTAGCAGAATGAACTCCTTAGCCATTTCCCTTTCATACTTTTATTAGGTCTTATATATATGTAAGCATAACTTTATAATTAAGTAGATTGTGGTGATAGACCTCCATTTCCAGGTTGTAGTGCCCTTTTAATTCCCTACATGATGTCCTAGTCTAAAAGACATTAATAGAGATGTTCTGATGTTAAAAAGAAAAGTGAGGGAAATCAGCACTAAAACTTAGTAAAGTCCTAGGTAGTAAAAAGCCTTTGTGCTGAAGATTGTTCTCCCACAGAGCAACAGAAGTTTCTTTTAGCCTTTACAGTCAGATCTCACACAGTTGAAATATCATAATCAAAGCTCTTTGCCGCCTTGTGTTGAATCTACTGTACTTGAAATCCTTTTATTTAGTGAGAAACAGTGTTTCTATCCTAAATAATATGATGAAAGCATACAAAATGTCAAATGAACCTTCACCAGCTAAAAATATTTCCACTTTTTACTATTACAATAGTAGAGGGAATTGCCTGTAGGTGACTGGAATGATTAAAGAGGAATAGAAGATATACAATGGTTGCTCCAAAGGGACTGTGAGAGTTCATCACACTGTCAGGTGTCACTGTTACTTTTATCCCCAATTTCCTAACCAGGATGGTGCAGTACTTTGTTCAGGACAGGTTTGCACTGTCAGGAAAACTACAGTTTTGTTCAGACTCCTTTGTCAGTTGCTTTTAGCTTCCACTTGTTATCCTATTCATTCTTTCCTACGTGATGCTAGTGTTAGCTTACAAATACCTGTTCACAAAGGAAATGAGCTCCATCAGTCTGTATACCTGTCTGTCCATTGTTCAAATTTTTAAGAAAATTACACATTTGAAAATTAATAATCTGTAACTTAAGTAAAAAAAAAAATTGTGTATAGCTCTAGTTTTCCTGGCATCATGAGGAATAGAATTGGTTACTGGCAATACCTAAAGAAAAATAATAAGTAAAGTGACCTCCACTATAAATTGGTAGCTTTTAGAAATTAGATCTGTTTAAAGACTTGCACGTTTCCCTTCAGTAGGACATAATAGTATACTAGTATTTAATGCTTCTCCTAGCCTTAACATGTCATTAAGAATAAGATATTTCATAATGTGCTAATGCACTTATCTCTTGACATAAACAGACTTATAAAGATGAGAAAAGTTTCTGCTCATAGTAGCTGTTAAAAAGAACTTTGTTCTATTGCCTGTTTTCCTATTAAAATGCTACTGTATTCTAAATAACTTTCAATCACCTCATACAGCTGAGCTCAACAAACCCCTCAGAAAAGCATATCCTGCTAGGTGCTACATATATCAAATGCGCTTAGAATATGCAAGGCATGGCATAAAGAGTCATCACCAAGAACCAAATAAAGAAAAAGAATGTCTAATTCCTCCCATTAAAAAGGATTGCTTTCTCTCATGTGTTCTCCATTGAGACATAAGAGAATAGAGGTCTGGAATGTATTTAATTTTGCACATGGGTGAGAAGAGAGGCCAGAAATGAGAAAGAAAGCAGGGAAAGGAAGGAGTTTGGGGAAGAAAATATGGGGTTTTAAACAGTTCTTTGGCCCTTAGTCATTTCTATTGCCTGTTTTCCTATTAAAATGCTACTGTATTCTAAATAACTTTCAATCACCTCATACAGCTGAGCTCAACAAACCCCTCAGAAAAGCATATCCTGCTAGGTGCTACATATATCAAATGCGCTTAGAATATGCAAGGCGTGGCATAAAGAGTCATCACCAAGAACCAAATAAAGAAAAAGAATGTCTAATTCCTCCCATTAAAAAGGATTGCTTTCTCTCATGTGTTCTCCATTGAGATATCAGAGAATAGAGACCTGGAATGTATTTAATTTTGCACATAGATGAGAAGAGAGGCCAGAAATGAGAAAGAAAGCAGGGAAAGGAAGGAGATTGGGGAAGAAAACATGGGGTTTTAAACAGTACTTTGGCCCTTAGTCATCCTCATAGTAGCTGTTAAAAAGAACTTTGTTCTATTGCCTGTTTTCCTATTAAAATGCTACTGTATTCTAAATAACTTTCAATCACCTCATACAGCTGAGCTCAACAAACCCCTCAGAAAAGCATATCCTGCTAGGTGCTACATATATCAAATGCGCTTAGAATATGCAAGGCATGGCATAAAGAGTCATCACCAAGAACCAAATAAAGAAAAAGAATGTCTAATTCCTCCCATTAAAAAGGATTGCTTTCTCTCATGTGTTCTCCATTGAGACATAAGAGAATAGAGGTCTGGAATGTATTTAATTTTGCACATGGGTGAGAAGAGAGGCCAGAAATGAGAAAGAAAGCAGGGAAAGGAAGGAGTTTGGGGAAGAAAATATGGGGTTTTAAACAGTTCTTTGGCCCTTAGTCATTTTGCCATAGGGAAAAGTTCAAGAAAACCTCAGCTAGGGATGGCTAAGCCAAGTCCCTATTGAACTGTGACATTTTCATAACTAGCTGGACACACTGCCATCCAACTATAGGCTGTCTGCTAGTGACTGCTGTCAGCGAGTAACAGAGATCTCTTTGTGATTCTCTGTAAGGAGCATCTTTCTTACACAGGTTTACACACCATCAGGAGGTTTTGGAAATAGAGCCAGAATCATCTATTTCTGCTTTTGGAAACTCCACTGGTCAGGGAAGGAAGGTGCTGAATCCTTATGGCTGGGCAGACCCTAAAGAACCTAGTCTTCCTCAGAAGATGCAACACCAGTATGTGGGATTTGTATGGAAAGATTTTGGTAGTGGAGAGGCTACAGGGATGACTTTTGTGGGGAGACACCAGAAGCTGTGCACAATATAAGTATCTACAAGACATACCTACTGCTGGACAAGGCTGAACCCACCAGTGACACTGGAATTCCCTCTGGGATAACATATTTAAGAAGAGATAAAAATTACTGTGTTACAGCAGCTGGGAGAGAGGAGTGAGAAGATGTCAGATAAACAACCCTGAAGACACAAAGGTCAATTAAGAAGGTAGTGGGGAGATGTGTTACTGGCTCCAGAACAGTGATTCCCCTGCAGCCCTTGGTGAAGACCGTGGTGAGGCAGGCTGTTCCCCTTCAGCCCATGTAGTTCCATGGTGGAGCAGATAAACACCTGCAGACTGTGGAGGACCTCACACTAGAGCAGACGGATGTGTTCTTAAGGAGACTGTGACCTTGTGATTGGACCAGGCTTCTGGCAGGACCTGTGGAGAGAGGAACCCACAATGGAGCAGTTTTGCTGGTAAGACTTGTGACCCCATGATGGACCCATGCTGGAGACCTGTGTTCCTGAAGGACAGCACTCCATTCTTATATTGACCCACAAGCCCCACGTTATATTTTCTCCCATTGCCTAGTGAAGGTGGGAAGGGATAGACAGTGGGCATCTACTGTCCATCCAAGTGCAATCAGTCACTTCTCTCCTAATGTGACAGGTGACAGTATTGGGGGGAGGTGTGTTTGGCACTCCATCACTCCACTGATGGAGTGCCAAAATCCTTACTAGCACAGCTACCCAGAAAAGCCTTTCAAGAGGGCAGTCCTTAGTTTTAGTTAAGAAAGGTAACTTTTTACATGATGGTAGGAGACCTGCACATCCTACACTCCAGGATCATTCCTTTCTTAATTTCTCATAGTGCACTTTCTCAACTAAGCAACATTACAGTGACTACTTTGGTGGCATTATTTCAGAAAAGCTGAACTTATCATTGTGCCAGCAGGCAATTTTTTGTAAATAATTAAGTCAGGCCAGGCAGCAGTGCAGGGTATTCAACAAAAGTCAATTAATCACAGAATCACAGACTAGTCAGAGTTGGAAGGGACCTCTGGAACTCATCTAATCCAACCCCCCTGCCAAGGTAATTAAAGGTATTGGAGATTGGTCTTTAAAAATGCTGTGTTTTAGGTAACATGCAAAGTTTTCAAATTTCATTCAATGCCTACAATAGTCTATTAAAAGGAAGATTCATGGCACAGAACACCAATCACTCACTTCAGCTAAAGAATAATGATACAATTTTATGAGTTTGAAAATTCCCCTGATAGCCACAAAGTATACACTTAGCATGTGTTCTTTGATGAATACTACTAAAACTTGTCAAAATAATAAGGATGATGAACAGAAACTACTGAAAATGGTCACCATCTCCTTAAACACAGGGAATCATACCACTGAGTGATGCTAGTTTGTCTAAGTTGTCATTGTCCTGAAATTTCAAAGTGATGAAGTGCAACTATTTTAAGCAAGTTCTTTAATGTTGCAGAAATGGGTGAAATACATCAAACAGGATTAGATTTGAAGTACTAACAGCTTTTTCTTAACTGCAGCATATAATTACCCCATAATTTAAAGCCCACATAGCTATTGGATATTGAAACACAAAGCAGATGGAATTTCCTCTGAATAAATATAATTATATGTGATATGTAAAAAAGAGCTTTTAAAAGTTTTTACATTTTGTCTTTTTGATTGTTTACATTTGAAAAGCTTACAAAGACTATGAATATGTCTATTTGTGTATCATAAATGCAAATTTAACAGGAAAGTTCCTCACCATTATGAGACAGAATAAATACTTGGAAGCAGCTTTTTCTCTAACTAGAATTATTTTATAGTAATTTATTTCTTTCCCTATTTATCTGAAGTTTATGTGTACACATTGTCACTTTCAGTCACTTATTTTCTTTGATCAAGATTCTGCCAACCTTCTTCCATAAAGTAGTGTGCTATTTTGGGAATGTTGCCTTCAAGGTATTTCTTATGGACAGAATGTTTCAGCAGAGGAAGATCAGCAGAATTTGACCATCTATATCACAGCTTTGTTTCCTCCAATAAAGGTGAATGTGTCAGAGCTATCTTCCAATGCTTTGGAATGAAGGATGTATTAAATATTACATTAGCAGTTCACAGGTAGCTTACAAAAGCGGCATGTTTTCTGGTTTGTTTATTTTTATCATAGCTATATCCTATGGTTATCCAGTTTAAAGTTAGTCCTGCCAATACTTTGGCATTTGCATTACCCCAGGATTCACTGAAACTAAAAAGAAATTCCAGTCTAAGTCATGGCAAACATAAAAAAATATAGCTGAAAATTCTGCAGTTGTGCACTAATCCAGAGTTACATGTTTATATAATTAAATTTACATATCAATAAAAATTTATATGTAAATTGTTTTCCTTCTCAATTATCTTGAGATAAATAAGAAAAAACGAGACACAGAAGTTATAACCAGCTAGTCTTTAGGAAGCTTGAAGACTCAAGTTATACAAGTTTCTTAAAAGGACCACAAGAGTACGTGCAAAGACCATGTGTGACTTGACCTGTTCCCTGAGAAGGAAACATTTACTAGCAATATTAAGCCATCATCCCTGTAGGTCATTGGCTCTTTTATTAAATAATATTAAAGGTTTCTTTCCTGATGCTGATCCACAGGGAAAAGAATCCACATTCTTTAATTGTGCACCAAGTTTAAAAGGACCAGTGCAATCTGAAGGCCTTGCTTACATTCTGCTTCATGTTGTAAACTGTGTCTTTGGGTTGTGTGCATCCACAATAATGAAGAACTGGTGGAAATCTTGTTTCACATACAAAAATAATACCTACAATACAACATTGTTAAGGCTGATAAATTTTAGAAAATGTTGAGATCTAGTATATTGTGAAAAGTATTTTTACTCCTTATCCTTGAAGAGCACAAAGCTATGACATTTTCAAAGAGTCATCAAGGCACAGTTATCTCCTAACCAAGCATGGAGGCTTCCTTCAGATTAGGAAGGAACTGATAGATATCTTTATTAAGAATTAGCATTGCCTTTTGGTAATATGAAATAATAATTTAAAAAATCGTTTCACTTATTGGTTTGGTATTTAGTTTGATGTGGTTTACATGTAATGGTTCTGTGTCAGCCAAAACTTGGAACTGTTTGCATCATGACAGTGTCGTGATGTCTCACAGTCAAGTGGTGCTAGCAGAAGGGAAAGGACTAGAAGGAGAACAATTTTGGACCATTTTCTACAGCAAAATATTTCTGCTATCTGAGAGGTCCAGGTCCCTGCGTGCTTTGATGATCTGCTTCTTACCTACTGGATATACAAATTTTTCACTGCAAAAGAGAGCAGCTTCGCATTCAATTTTTTTTAATAATTCAATTTTCATCCTAATATAAAAACACTTTCCCAGCTGTGTGGGCAGTTGCTGTGACCAATTAAAGCTTCAGCCCCCAAATATATTTGTTTAAAAACTATTAGAATTATAGTAATTATTGTTGTTGTTGTTGTTACTTCCTCATTATTTCATTGTTTCTTGCTATATTTTATGTCAACGAATGATCAGTCATATGTATTGCCTGTCTTGTTAAATCTGCTTGTCTCTGTCTAGCCTGTGCCCTTTTGCTTTCATCTCTTCTTGCTGCAGTGCAGAGCACTGGGTTTAAGGTGCCAGGTAGGATTAAAGGCATCCCAGGGAGAATTCACTTTTGAAGTGGCAGAAAGTAAATGCTTCTTATCAGCTCTAAGTGCTCCCTGTGTCATTGGCTTTCATGGCTGTGGCATGTCATTTGTAAAGATCTCTTATTTCTGCACGCTGCAGTGGAAAGTAATCTGTCAGCTTTTTACCGGTGTAACAATTCACTGGCAGAGGCTGCTCTTGGTGGATAATAGTGTCTGATTAGTGGCAAATTAGTATCATCTACTATTCCCATAACAGCAGAACACATGCTTAAATATAATTTTAAAGTATATTATACAGTTGTCTGGCTGATTATATTCTGTTTTTGCAGACGTGCTGTCCCATGGCTGTGCCTTTTCTAACCTATGTGTTTCACCTGCTTTAGGAAGGGCAGTGATCTCAAGGGTGAACGGATTATTGAATAGCAAGTCCCTAGCTAGCACTGTACTCTGATTCAGAAATAGGTTGTCCTGGACACACTTGATGAGGAAATTTATAAGGAATACGAAGATATGGTGAATAAGTGTTTGATGTACAGAACCCGTTGAATTTATCAACCTTCTTTGACAGGCCTACGTTATCCATCAATATTTGTAGGTAAAGCATGAGTGAATTCTGAAAAATTTAAATCTTGATTGCATTGTTAGTTGCCCAGGTTTAATGATATTTTGTTTCATTATAAGACAAGAGAATATTCTGTTGTTAAACAACATATTCCAGCAGATATCTAATTTTCTTAATGGTCATTTACACAATTGAAAATCTTGTTCAAGAGACCATGTTCAAGCATTGCATATAAAAATATGGAGAGAAAGCTGATTTTTTCCAGCATTACTCCTTTCTGAAAGCCTTCTCTTCTGCAAGGTGAAAACCCCAGTTCAGACAGAAATGTAATTAATTAATAATTAATTGACTAATTTATTTTTTTCTTAAATTAGTTCAATGTAATTAATCCATACTTCATTTATTGTGGTTTTCCACTGCCAGGTTAAGCTTTCTTGTACTTCTAAACTTTATATACAAAGAGCCCAAATGACAGCATTAAGAAATTTTATAGGATTCAGGTTTAATGCTTCTTATTTCCTTTTAAAAGGAAAATTTTTAGAAGGTGATCAGACATTTGGTTGTATTTAAATTATTCTTTTCTATGTATTTTAAGCAATCTGCAAATGTAATGCCTGTGCTACCCACCTTTTATCCTCATCCATCTAAAACCTCAACCTTCATATAACTTTGAATTTCTTTAATACCACTCTATATTTTTTTCCATTAGTGGCAGTTCTGGATGACTTAAGTTTTACAGGCTCTTAACTTTTCTAACTTGGCTGACGTAGTTTCTCAACAGTGACAAACTTGCCATGCATCAGAAGATATATATATGTTTGGAAAATTTACTACCAGCAAACCAATAAAGTCTCTCCAGAGAAAAGCTTGCCGTACATCGCACAGGAGCAACACATCAATCAACTTCTTAATGTAGTCACTTTACTGCTTCCTTCTTTCCCTTTAATTATTTATTTATTTATTTAAAGAACTAGGCCAGGGGAAACAATTATTTTTGTAAAGTTTTATCTTTAAATTATCACGGTGCACTCATCTCTATATCTTATTTATTGCTTATTTTTCAAAATAGGGTTGTTGCCCCCTTAAAGAAGTGAGATAATTCTTCAAGAAGGTTTTTTTTTATTGTTTTTGATTTTGTTTTTGTGGGGTTTTTTTAAAAATAAATGTACAGAAAATATAAATATATTGGGATATATTTTAAAATTTAGAATTAATAACAACCAATAATTCCAACCACATTTTATGCCTGTGCAAATTAAAGATATTTCTTTAAAGGTTTATTTATTTTTCTTTATTTTATGTTGATTTTCTTTAGAAGACTTACTCCAGGAAGAGAAAATAAACCTTTGCTTGTGAATAATTAAAAAACTCCAAACAAACAATAACATATTAACTAATTCAGTAAGATGAACTTTATTTCCAACACGCTCTTGCCAGTTACCAGATGTTACATGGGTACTGTTGCAGTAGTAATTAATGGTATGAACAGTCAAAGAAATTATAAAAATGGACCAGAAAAATTAAAACTAATGTGGAAAGAATTTGGACATGCTTGTAGCAGTGACAAGATACATGATGGCTTTACTCATCATGGAACTGTGACCCACTGTGCCCTGCTGTTTACTCTTTTCATAACCATAAATTGCTGGGAATTGTTTAGTTGACTTTACTGGTTATTTTGTCACCAGACATGGTATTTGCTGGTGTCCTAAAAAAGTGTAGGACATACTGAGGTGTTTTCTCTCTCATCTGCATGAGAGAGATGCTATGTCTGCTACACATTTGTAGCACTAAGTCTTCATCATGTGAGACACAGAAACAGTCCATGGAAACAGATCAGAACACAGGTCTCTTCTGCAGCTGTCCTGACTTGTTGGGTGGGAAGAAATTATATTTCCCACTGCTCCTTTTTTTCTGGACCAAATAAAAATAAAGTGTCATTTAAAAAAATAATAATTTCAAAGCTACAGCAGGAGAGTGAAAATGTGTGAGTGCTTGAAAAAGTGTGGTGCCTTGTGGGGGAGAGATGCAAGCTTGAGTCCTCTCATGCTGAGGACTCTTTACAAAGGTGCTCTAGTCTCTAAGCTATAGAAGAGATGGAAGTGCACAGGCACCTCTGTCTTGTTTCTCTGGGATCTTGAACATCAGCATTTCTGCCCTCTGTGCTTTCTACAGAGATTACTCCTGATATGGGATTGGTGCTAACAGGTTCTGAGGATCCTGATGAGACATATTCATGGCCTTGGTGCTGAACTGCTTAGGTGCGTTACGGTAACAAGAAGAAGTCCTTGGTGTTTACACAAGTAACGAAACTTTATAAGAAATTTAGGAAATTCTATTGATGAAAACAGAGGTATGTATAGAATTTAGGTCCCCAACAGCTTACTGATTTCCAAAGGACAATTAACACTTTAATGCTTTTCATGAAAAATCTCATCTAAAAATATTCCAGATAACCTGTTCACCCCATTGCAGTTGATTGATACTTTTCTACTGGTTTAGTTGCTTTCTATTTCTCTTGTCAACTAACACTCAAACTATATCACTTTGTTGTCTATAACATGACAGGTCAGTTGTAAGGTCCAAGAAAGTCAATAGTCCTCTTTCAAATTACTTAAAAGGCGTATAGATAAAAATCTGAGCTTACAGTTCATATGAAAGCCGACAGATAAAAAGTAAGTTTATTCTTCCTTTATATAGAAAAGGAGCTCCACAGAAATAGGTCTCAGATGTCAGTGCCATGGTATGCAAGAAATTCTGAAAGCAAGTGGGCTTTCTTTGTACATAGAATTACAGTAGCTCAGCAGATGCACTGGAAAATGGAAATCAGCTTTGGAAAATTAGGTAAAAAATACGCTGCTCTTGCATAATTGGCTTTCTCATCACTTCCTACAAGCATAGCCAGTGTTTACCAAAGTGATGCTGAAGAATGCAAATATTTGGTCCACAAACAATAGGTGGGCTTTTAAAGACACTAGTGGAAGCTCTTGAAGTTATCTGATTAGGACTTGTGTGCCCATAAAAATGCAGAAATTAGAAAAAAGGCTTGCAAATGTATTCATAATGAGAAAGGGGAAAGGGGTTGTGTTTGGGACATGATTAGCTGGTAATCAGTAAAGAACAAACTGATTATTAGCTGTTCAATTCCTGTCAGTCTTAGGGGATTCCACTCAGTGGCCTAATTAAACTGAGTTTGAAGTCCTCACATCTCCTTTCAGTGGCAATTTCATTATAATATTCAGTTCTTTGCATGAGCTTTGCCTTCCCTCTCTTTAATCATATGTTTTGCATTTGTGTTACACCTTCCCTGATTAGTTTCTCAACAGAATTAGCTCCTGATAACTGCATGGCTTATGAAAGCAAATGTCACATATAAGACAATCCAGATATTAGAATTTTTTATCATCACCAGAATTAAAAAAGCTCCAAAAAACTAGCATAAGCATTTTTAATTAAGATTTCATTAGATGGAAAATTATTAGCTTTAAAAAGTTAATAATTTCTAAATTATATAATTATTTCATAAATTTTTTCACTTTTTTTTTTTTAAACTGCTGGTTTAGTCCATGTGCATGACTGCTAGTGGGTTTGGTTGACTCCAAGAAGACAGCCACAAAGTTGAACAGAGAATCTCACCACTGCAGCCCAGCTGAAGGACCAAGTGGTGCAGTAGATAAGCCTAAAGATAGCTGGCCTATCCCTTTCCAGCAGAGGGCCTTTGACATGTATGTACCAAGCACTTAAAGTAAGATGGATAGGCTTGTCTGGATCTGGACTATCCTGAATATTTCCCCAATTCTAGAACTTTATTGATACTTAAAAGACAACCTGGTATTTTTTCCTTCAATTATTTGGTATTTCTGTCTCATCTGTACTTTCTATTTGTTGATAGAATCTGGAAAAAACAGACAAACTCATAAGAAATGAAGTGATACAGATGTATACATCATCATGTCATGATGATATACAGGAAACTTGAGAAGACAATTTATGCTCTATTTTTTATTTGAATGTTATGAGCCCCTTTATGTAAACTCAACTTTTACTCCTGGATTTTGGCTGTGGTAGGGGTTTTTTGTTTGTGGGTTTTTGGTCTTGTTTTTGGGGGTGTTTGGTTGTGGGTTTTTTTTTTAAAGGGTTTTTTTTTGTTTTGTTTTGTTTCGTAATTTTTTTTTTTTCATTTAAATTGATCAACATTCAGACTCAGGAAGGAAAACAATTAAATTCCAAATCTTCCTTTGTCTGAAAGTATAATTAGGGGTTTTAAGGGTATATGTTAGTTTCAAATGGTGCATGATTTTATTCCAGGTAGTTGCTGCTATTGAATCCATTGGGTTTTCCTATGCCAGAAGTTGGGATGGGGAGTGTAAGCTGTCTCAGTGGTCATTGTCTATAAAAGATGTAGTTTTAAGTTTCACAATTTGAAGCAGATGAAGAGAGATTCATGTGAAGAGGTGTGCATACAAATATATAGTATTCTATGAAATTATGTTGTCCAGTAAAAACATATACTGGTTAGTATAAAAGAGTACATTATGGGGATGGGAACATTGTAGAAATTGTTGCAAGGTGTCATATCCCAGACCTGTGAAAAAACACTGTAAAGGGATTGTTTGTTTTTGTGGGATGTTTGCTTGCTCTATCCTGTGTTGGTACATTTTCCTTCATTACTGTTCCACAATATGTAATTCATTCACATCAGAGAGTTGTTAATGAAGGTTTTGAAATGTAGTAACAGTTAATTAAATCTCAAAAAATTTCTATAGTTAACTGCCATGGTTTTAGGAGGGAAATCAAGGCATATCCTAAAGGTTGAATAGTGGAAAAGCAGAGATAAAAAGCCAGGAATCAATTCTATCCACTCTTTTTGTGCTCCATATGTGACTTCTAGGAGGAAAATAACCTTTACTTCATAAAAAGATGCATAGGAGAATTAAAGCATTTCGTCAGTGTGGAAAGAAACTCATATTTGACAGCATACATTTCCAAAGAGTAAAGGGACTATTTTCACTGATGTGGTGGTGACTCATATTTTTCCTTTCTCTTTTATAATTATGTACACAAATAATGTAGAAAAGTGCCACCTGTTTGACTGCTACAAGGCCTGCATTGTCAGTCCATGTGAGTGATGTCAGAAACTGGTATTAACTTAGCTGACAGTGTTGGAGGAAGACTGAGGTTCATTTCAATGCAAGTATCTTTTAAATTTTTTTACCTACCACATCATGCATCTTTAGCTGACTGAATAGATCTTCTACATGAGCATAATACAGATTTTCTCAGGTTTATTGCTTTTTCTAAGATACCACTAAAATTATCTAATTTTTTGCCACGTCCTTCAAAAAGCAGCTTTGAATGCTAAATTTTTATGTATTAATCATCTAAAGTATCATTTATGATTCAAAAGAGTAAAAAATATTAAAAAAAATTAAAACCTTATGCTGTTTCAAACACTGAAAATCTGTATTGTTCACAGTTCTTCTTGTACAGTGCATCATTCTATGGGTAAATTGATTGAATGCCATCTAACCCAAAGAAATGTTGGAGTAGATCCTCAGATGGTGTAAATCAGTGTTGGTCTTGCCCTTTTCTGCAGATCTAGCTGGAAATAGGGATGATTTGGAATGTTAATGTTGCTGCATCTGGGAGGTTTATTGATTTGTTCTGCTTTAGTAAAAAAAAAAAGAAAATGAAAATTATTTGTCAGTAGAAGAAGACAGTAAGAAGAGAAGATGTTCAGCTTTCATTTGAACTCTTATACTGAATAACTTTAGTTACTGGTCATGCACTGAAAAAAAAGGAAGGAGCTATTGGTCTTGTAAGAAGAGTAATATTCAATCATCACAAAAGCCCCTGTGAAACCATTTAAACAACTTTATTGATTTTTCCCTGGTTGGCAGTGTTTAATTCAAACAACTCTCAAGGAGTACAAGCATCACTGCGGGCAAATTATCAAGTGTTCTGGCCTCTATCACTCTTTGGCCAACACTGATACCACTGCAAGTGACAAAAATAAGCATTTCTCCCCCTTTAGTCTCTGCATTGTTCTGTGTTAAGCTAACAAAGACAGTGTAAAGTAAAGACTGAACCTCTGACCTTAGCTTACACTATTGAGAAGAAAATAAATGCCCTGTGTGCATATTTTTCTCACCAGTTACTGCCAGGATGACAAATAATTTTTTTAAGGGACTGAGGCTGCCTTTATAAAATACATCCATGGCAATTCCTCATTAACACTTGGAAAGGACACATCTGGTCCCCTGCACATATACAAGCATCATTCAAAATAAGCACTGAGTAAGCAGTAGATCTGCTACAGAAAGTGTTAGTCTGCCTAACAATTTATAGGAGCGAGTATAGTAAATAGAAAGTCCTGGGAACAAGCAAGGTTGCTCTATGCCTCTGTGGATACATTATGTATCTATTATATCAAGATGATTGCAACTAGGAACTTTCTATTTCCTTTCACTCTGTAAAGACCAGTGCAGTGAGAATCTGCTTATTCTTACAGAAAAATATCCCCCTTATTTTCTCTCAGCAGGCAGAAAGTGATGTTCTATAGATAAATCTTATTTGGATGTTTGATGCCATTCTTCTACCCAGATAGAAGCATGGACTTTGGATATACCGAGTGGACTGAGACTCCTGAATCCTTTTTAGAAATAACAATTACATTTTCAAGGAGTTCTTCCTTTTTGTATAGAGCCCAGCAGAAAGATTTTATAACTTAGAGTTGACTGATTCCAATTTGACATTAACTTTTCAAAAGTCTATTTAAAAAAAAAAAATAAAACAAACTAAGCCAAACCAAACATCAAATAACCAGTTCCATATAAAAATATACATATCGGAATAAGGAAGATATGAATAGGAAGGACAAAAAAATTACATTAGAATTGAAAATGGACTTGAAGGAAATATACATGGCTTTGCAAAAAGCCTCCAGCAGTACACTTCCCACAACAGAGGATATCTAATGAGTGAAAAGTCACAGAAACTTCTTGAGCATTAAATCTTGTGATGATGATGAATGAATGAGGCAATGACTATGATGACAAAATGGTTTTCTGCAAAAATGATATGAATTTTATTTCTTCTGGTTTAAGAAAGAAAAGGAGTGGGTGACATGGTTTAAAGAGGAAATGCTGAAATAAAATTACAAAAAACTGCTCATCTAAAAATAGAAAGGCAAAAAAGGTATCAACAGATTGCAATTGGTTAGTATTTAATAAATAAAAGAAAAAATAAGCCAAAAAATAGAGTAAATAAGCATCATGTCAGAAGGAGCAAGAGAAGCAAGACAATTAACACACATATTCTGAAAGTGGATGAGGAGATGAATTCCATTTCAAACTGTGTCTTTCAGGAAAGGATTTTTCTTTGGAAAGGTTTTTCAGCTCATGGTTAGTAAGTGAGGCAAGATAAAAAGCAGACATTGATGAGAAAAGGTTAAAGTGGTTGGAAAATATGAACACAACTAAATTTCTTCTGTGGATCATTTACTGCATGTTCATCCTTCTTCTAAGACAGCTTTGCAATACACTTTGCAATTCAACGGCTACTGTTATGGAAAAGCTGTGGAAGGAAAATCATGGAGAATGGAACAAAAAGCAAAGTCAGTCTTCAAAATGATGATAATTATATTGGTATTGTCATAATAAGAAAAATTCTGGTAATATTTAGAAAAATCACATTTGCTGAAGACACTGGGGCCACAAACTGAAGCAGAAAGTAAAGAATAAGCCATAAATATGCAATTTTTCATAATTTTTAAATTTACTTGTACAAATGTAAAAAACTTGACATCCATTGAGATTTTCATTTATTTGTCTTGTTAGTGTATCTTCTCCAAATGACAGAATAGAGCTTGCTTCAGAAGTGTGACTTAAAACTTGAAAATAAGTGAAATTCTACAATGTAATAAGAGAAAACCTGAAATGCTTTCAAGAATCATATTAAAGATACTTCAAAGAACTTGGAAACATGAGTTTTTCTTTCAAGTTCTCATCAAAAGGCTTCCTTTCTTAACTTATTTTGAGCACCTTCATAGAATCAAGCCCAACCGGAAGCCTAGACTTGGCCTTCTGAACTATATAGATGATGAATGATAGCTAAGGTACATTTTGTCCTTGTAGTTACAATGTCAATTCTTAACCCCTATGAAATTCTCTAATTTTTCTGTGATTCTGTGTATAAACAGAAGACAAAAATAAAATGGACATGCATATGAAAATTTTTTATTCTGAAAAGAAAATTTAGACATAAAATGTTTTTGATACCTTTTTGTAGAGTATTTTAAGTGGATTTAAAAATAAAAAAAAAATGAAGTATCTTGTGGTTCAGTACTCCACAGAATTAAGTATGCTTGTACTTCTTTTCCCATGTGGACATTCCAAGGACTATAGGCTGATGGGCAATTTTGCCTAAGCAATAGGCAATTATGCTACCTAAATTAAGGATTTCTGCTCAAGAAATATGAAAGTTCAGTGCCAGAATCTGGAGGCACTGAGCTCAGGATAAATGGCAGAAATAAGCTGAAAGCACCTGTTCTGTTTTCTGCTGTTGTCACTGCTGCACTACTTTCTATTACTTCATTATGGGAAGTATTTAAGCAGACAGCTCAAGAATCATCTGGCCATTTGTAAAGGAAGTGTATTTATATCCCCTCATCTCTCAGCTTTGATCTTTGCCTCCAGGCTGTATTACCGTAATGTGCTTTACTTGGAGTTACCCTTGAAAACCACTTACAGATTGCAACTCATGTTGAATGCAGCAGCATGACTGATCAAGGACCTTTTTCCTGCAGGACTCATGTAAACTCAACTGTCTGCCTATTATTCAAGATGTGTGCTCAAGGTCTCCTATGTGTTAGAGTCTTACACTGTCCCCTTCATTCTGACCTCAACTTTAAAATAAGTGAGGGCTGGAATTTCTAACTGCTGAACATTTTTCAGATGAGATCAGCTATGTTTTCATCAGAAATGAAAAAAAAACAAAACCAAAAACACAAAAAAAAACAAAAAAACCCCCCACACCATAGAAGATTTAATTGCCTGTATTCTTCACTGGACCATAAAACACTTGACTGGATTTATAAGAACCCTTAAGTGGAGTTAGGGAAAGACCGTTCTTAGAAAGCCATGGATTCCCTAAAAATCCCCTAAGTATATTTCTAGCAATAACAAGACATTAGGAATTAGGAAAAAAACAGAGGGCTCTAGAAAGGCATAAAGAAACTAAGATTACCTTGCAGCTCAGAAACTGGGGTTTGACAGAAAAGAGTACACAAGTCATTGCAGTTTCTTTGATTCCCTATAGCATTCTAGCCATGTTCTTAATATTTTGATAGGTAATTTTTTCCTCTCTTAAGGTACTGATGTGCATCTTTAGAAATTTTTTCCATTTTAAATTCCAAGCCTAACTTCAAGTTCCCTCTTCACTGTATACCTAAGCATTTGTACTACCATATACCTAACCACTCATACCCATCTCTACCACCACCACCACCACCACCGCACATTCGGCAAAAGCAAACCAAACAAGCAAAAAGAACAAAGCAATCCAGCAGCCTGACAACTCACCTATATTACTTTTAATGGCAAGCACAGGTCCAGTATTTTGGCCTGAAGTTGCTGACCTGTGAGCAGTGGTTAAAGGATTTTGGGTTTCCCTAGTTTGACTAAAAAATAGACTAAATGGCCACCTCATTGCTGTCTACAACTTTCTAAGGAAGACAAGTGGAAAGGAGAGGTGCTGACCTCTTCTCCCTGGCATGCAGTGGTTGGATGCATGAAAATGATTCAGGTCTGTGTTGGGAGAGGTTCAGACTTGACATTAGGAACCATTTCCTTGCTGAGAGGATCAAACACAGGTATCCTAGATCCCCCAAGCCTTTCAGTGTTTAAGGGGTGTTTGGACACTTCCCTTAGCAATATACTTTAACTTTTGCTCAGCCAGAAGTAGCCAGGCAGTTGGACCAGATAATCCATTTCAAGAAGGACCTATTCTATTCAGTTCTACTATACTGATAGTCTGGCATAAGGGAAAAAAAATAAAACAAAAAAAAAAGAAAAAAAAACAAAAAAAAAAGGAAAAGGAAAAGGAAAAGCAAAAGCAAAAAGGTCTTATACCAAAATTTGCAGAAGGACAACACAAGTAAAATTTAGAAAGAATAGGAAGTTGTGTTGGTTTTGGATCCTTATAAGTTTTAAAGGAAAAGATCAAAGAATCCAAATTGAACATCTACTTAAGGCAAATTCAAATGCTACAGTAACTCAGCAGAGAAAGAGAATTGCATTAAAACATTAGTTACATGAAAAATTAGTTTGACATGGAACAAGAGAGGGATTTTTTAGAAAGTGTGTAGCACTTCTCAGTCCATTAGAAAAATGAAAGCTTGTTAGAGTTTCCCTTTAAAAGTTAAGCACCCATGCCTCTGTAATGATGATGATTTGATAGCTAGTTAAGAAGCCTGTGCTTGTTAGTGTTCTGACAATTTCTTGTTCATATAGTATCAGTCATTTCTAAAATTTATTTAGGAAGTTTCATGGACTGTCACAGAGGTACCAAGCATGAGCAGGTGACCTCTGTGGAAGATGCCTTGCCCTAAGTATCGAAAACTCATTAGATTTCATGGAAGGGGAACATCAAAGACCTTTATATACAGAAGTTAAAACTTTTATGAATCCACATGGAAACAACCTGAGATAAACAGACAGCCGTCTCTACAACGTCCCTGTGATGTCATTGTCATCAGCATTGAGTCATCCTCTTCACCGTTGTCTCATCATCTACGGCGCATTGCAGAAAGAGCCTGAAGTTTATATTTGTATTTCCTGCTTCTATGACTGTCATAGCAGGGTCCTGGGCACTGAGCGCTGTATATTATTGTCACCACCTTCATGATTCTTATAAAATGAGAACAGCAAACATTTAATGTTCAAAAAGAAAGAATTCACACTGATTTCAAAAGCAAATTAAGTACATAAATAAGAAAATTTTGCATTGTTAGTTAAGGGTGCTTTCAATTTTGAAGTATTTTTCTTATTTTTTATATCTGTGTTCCCATATTCTATATATATATAATTCATATATTTAAAATTTTAAACAGATTAATAGTTATGGAAATATAAATCAATAACATTGCGTACACACTACAACATTCTAGGTAAATTATAGGTTGGCAAAACATAAATACCTCTCTCTTGAAAATGTAGGTGTGGTAACTCTCCATTCCATTTTGTTTTGATCTCTTTCCTCTCCATTAAATTTATGATTGACAGCTGGTGAGAATAGTTACATTGATTATAGATGACCACTGCATTAAGTTTAAAGATGTTACTTGTTTTCATGAACATAAGTCAAAACCTGATTTCCTAAACTAATATATTATTACCTAACATGAAAATATCTCTGCGGTGTCTGATAGTGTGGGCCCACAGGACAATGCTGGTATTATCTTCCTTGTTAAGAGTGAAATCCTGGTTGGTGCTGTTGCCTGGAAGTAGAAGAAGCCTTCCCAAGATTGTTTCCCAAACAGTGTTAGGGTGATAATATAAAAGCAAACCTTTACTTGAAAGACTTCAGGTACACAGTATGATCAAAACTGCACATGGTAGAGTAATTTTATAATTTTATAAGGTTAGTGGATTAGTATTCATATCATACATTTTAGAAGCTTAGTTGGTTAGGTAATAATTCCCTGGGTCCTGCCCCACTGGAAGTGGTCCAGGAGCTTTGCCCCACTTTTGTTGTCTTCCCAGATTCTGGTTGGAAAGCAGAGTATCGGTCCAGGAGCTTTGCCCCACTGAAAGCGGTCCAGGAGCTTTGCCCCACTGAAAGCGGTCCAGGAGCTTTGCCCCACTTTTGTTATGTCTTCCCAGATTCTGGTTGGAGAGCAGAGTATTCTGGTAGTTGGTTCTTATCTTGGAATAAGACTAAACAATATTTTAGGAATGTTTAGAAGGTTAGCTTATTGTTCCTAAAGGTAGGGGAAAAGAGTAGGAAAAGTACCAGGAGCTGCAGCAATGCATTACCCATCTACAAAACTACAAATATAAGATAAATATAAAAGCTACAAATCTTAGGCATCAGTGCCAGGCCTTGGATTCTCAGACTAACTGCTCAAACCATCAAAGACTTTTCACACCCAAACTGAAGCACTGTGCATGATAAAAACACATCTTAAAACTGTATTTGTTTTCATCAAGAGAAATACATACTGAGAAGGGTTGAAAGTACAGAAAGCTGGCGAGGGTTGAAGCAATAGCTTGGTGTGCATATTTAAAAGATATTGCTGTATCTGATTTCCTTCCCCTGAGTTTATAACTACAAAGCTGTTTGTGCGTGTGTTTTCCTACCAGTTAGGAACATGAGATCAGTTGCCTTGATTAGTCATTGGCAGGCTGTTGGTGAAAAAAAACCACCTCTGGACAGCACTACTTGCAGGTCATCTTGAGATTCTCCAAGTTAAGGGTGAGTAAACTCTATCTAGATGACAGAGTGCATCTCTTCCACTATTATATACACTGCTTGTTGTCTGAGAGGCTTTTAGCTCCACAGCTTGTCTCACTTCAGCTAATTAACCCTGCCTTGTAGCAAGGCATAGCTGCGGCACTCTGATGCTACACCCTTTCTCTAACATGCCTAGTCCATGTTAGCTTTGAACTCTGTGTGCCTTCACAACGGTGTATCCTGCTGCCACATCCTTTAAGTGCAGTTGATATTGAACGTACAGACATCAGTTCTGTCTCCTCACCCTGAAGTTCCCCCTTTTGCTACTCCTAGGTGCTTCATTCAGCACTCCACTTGACACGTCTCAAGATTAATATCCTCAGTGTCATAGCTGGGGAAAACTGGTTTCAGTTTTATGCTCTTTAGCAGCATCTACTACTCCCCTTTTTGCTTTGGAGAGAATAACACTGGGGTTCAGATGTTGGGGGCACTGCACTTCACAACCACCACATTTCACAATCCAGAAGAAGCCGGAGTCTCCTAAGTGGAGAGTGACATCACCAGGGTCATACACTAACAACCCAAGAGAGTAATAGTTCTCTAATTAATTCTTAGGGCTTCTTCCACAGTAGCAGGCCTTTCCCATATCATCCTGTTATTCATTGCCCCATTATAGCCTCTTACAACTCATTCCTCCATTGAATATTTCAAAAGGTGTGAGGTGCCATGATGTACCAAGAAGAGGGTTATAAAATTCACTGCTTCCTACAAAGTTTTCACATTGTTTCAGCTTCATTCATTCATTTTACTGTTTGTCACAATGCAATTCATCCCAGTTAGAAACCTGTTAGCTCTGTGGGTGTTGTACATGAGCAATGATCATGCAAGCAGGCCATATGGGCCCCATCTGCTTCCAAGGAAGTAATGATGGTTTGACCATTGACATCAAAGGTAACGAGGCCATGTCCTTCATAAACAGAAGCCACAAAAATTCCTGAAGAGGCAGCAGGTGCACAGGAAGACAGAGAGGTAAACAAGGCTCTCCAGGTTACCTGCAGTATCAGTGAGGGTGTGCCAGTTCATTGTTTTATTGTTATACTCTTCAGCCTACTATCTAATGGATTAAGTGTTCTCTAAAACACTATTTACTAATTACATTAATTCTTTTTTCTAACGGGTCATGCTCCATTTTTATGGTTGAGGTTTTTTAGATTGTTTTTTCTCTCTTTTTTTTGTATCTATTTTTCTCCTAGCATGTTGCTGAAGAGCACCATTAATTTATTAATTTATGGTTGCTGACTGACTTTCATAACTCACTTGCAGTTAAAGAGTAATACTGAAATCCTGGCTAAATGACTGAACAATGCTCTGGAAATTATTTTTTCCCCCAGTTAATTTGTTTTGTAAAAAGAAAAAATAGATTTATTATTACATTTTACATTATCTGAACAGAGCATCCCCTGTAGTAGTTTTATACTTATTCATTCTTTCATATAGTGCCTAATATTGAAAAAAATATTGCAGAAATACAATGTGGTGATAGAGAATGGTAAAACTTAAGATGTGATTAGAAAGAGAAATGAGAATAGCATTTGGACCCGTTCTGCTAATGGACTAAGGCATAAAATAACCTACAACTTTTTTATAATTTAGATGCATGTCATTAGTTTCGTTAAGCAAGTGTGGTCTTTCAGGTTGAGTTCTATCATCTAAACCAGTGCTAAAAGCCCTCCAAAACCCTAACCTTTAAGCTGGTGAGATATCATACTCATCTAACACTCTGTCTAAGCATTGACCCTCAGGGTGGGATCTAATGCTAATGAAAAATATTCATCTGACCAGTGAAAGCTGCTTTCCCCAGCACTCTTTTTCCTAACTGGCTACATCTTAGAGGTGTTCTGGTTCTTTTTTTATGGGTTTCTTTCATATTTCAGAAAACCTGGGTTCAAGCGCTGTGTTCCCCATTATGTAGACAGATACATTTTTATTTTTCACCAGGGACAGTCCACACCTATAATTTATGATATTGAAGAATATCTCATTGTATCAGCAATCTTAAACTATTAATAGATGTTAACTGACTTTCTGTCATCCCTTGTACTGATTTAAAAGTATGTATACTTTAAAGAGATAGAAAAAACACATACATGAGCTGAATTTTTAAAAGCAAAGTACTTTTTCCTGACTCTGTATTTTCAGTAATCCAGAACTAATTCTGGATATGGGTCTAAATTAATACTAAATTTCAGTTGAATTAAATAATTTTTTTTGATGATAGATAAAAACGTTTGGAGATATCTAGTTGGATTACCATTGTGCTTATGAGGCAAATCTAAGAAGCCTACTTACATGAGGATTTAGATATCTATTATACCATCACAGAGAGGGCATGGCAAGGTAAAATTCATCTGTACACAATATCTGAGGAACTTAACAAAGCTGTGGAGCTAAAAGAAGTGCTGATGTCAGCAATTTTTTTCCAAATGTCACAATTTCTGTAAAATATTTGGCTATTCACTAGTCCATGTGACTGAGGCTTCTTAGGGTAGTCAAGATAACCTGGCATTAAAAGTTTGTCACGGTATGCAGGTTCTGTGGTACTTATACCTGCTTATTCAAGTTTTTTTCTACAGATGGGGAGAGTTAGAGTGGAAAAGTGTCATCTGGATACCTATGAAACCAGGTGGAATAATGAGAGATGCTTGAAGTATGTCTACAGGTCCCTATTGTCACATAAGAGAGTAGGAGCCAAAATGACTTCTCAAAATAATTTAAAATATGTTATTCCTGGTATTACTTTTCCATATGGTCAGTTTATTTAGCTGTTCATTGCATAATCAGAATTAAAAACTGCACAATGATGCTCACTCATCATGTACACATGAAGAGTCAGTTTATTGTCCTCAAGGCTCACTTTATATTACAAAATTGCCTACCTTTTACTGATATTTAAAGATTTCTGTTATACCTAATCCAAAGGAAAAGATCTAATAAAGACCTTAATATTGTCCTTTTTTATATCAATTCTGCATGCAAATAACCTCCTTTCTTCTTGAATTCTTTGCTTTAATTCTCAAGGGTATTTAAAATTGTCTTCAGAATCAAGGCACTTCTTTGTCTACCAAAAGACCTTGATAAACATTTTTTTTCATTGCTGGATTTCAGTCTTTCATCCTAGTGGACTACTTCTTTCCAGAGATTCTCATGAAGAAATCCCTGCATTTGAGTTATATCTTCTTCAGACCTGTGTCTAGAGCCAAATTTCTGAGCCAAAGCTCAGGAGAAGAATTGAGGATCAGTCATGTCTGGGGACTTATAATCTCCTTAATTTCCATTCCCCTGGGGTGGTACTAGCTTGTTTTGTTTATATTCTTGCTAATTTGTCCTTATGGAAAAATCCCTTTGTTACACCTTGATTCGGAGATGTCTTGTGCCCATTTTTAGAAGCTTACTATTAAATCAGTGCCTCATAGGCACAGTGGGTTTAAAAAGTTCTAAACCATAGGAAACTTGAGAGGACACACATAATGAGAATTCTTCCTCATGTGCATTAGTTTAACCTGCATTGCCTCCAGCAGCAGATTTCTATTTTCT
Source organism: Passer montanus (assembly GCF_014805655.1). NCBI lineage: Eukaryota > Metazoa > Chordata > Aves > Passeriformes > Passeridae > Passer > Passer montanus. Next base: position 18,354,719 of record NW_024356505.1, on the reverse strand, counting down.
AAATACCCAACGCTATGATGCGTGTTGGGTTGGGCAGAATAATGAGGGGTTAAGGAGACTGTAGCACCCTTAAAAGTTCTTATAAATTCAAGCTGTAGTTGGCACAATCTCAGATTCAATCTTATTAGAAGAAATATGGAAGTATCAGAAAAGGCATTCTAGCTTTTGAGGTGCTGCCAAAACATATAGCAGGATGGAAAAGGGGCTTATTTTATATCTTTTAGCTGACTATTTTATCACTGCAGTGGATCTGCCTGGCAGCAACACCAATCTTATTAGCTACTCAGCATCAAACCAATGCAGTCATATTACAAACAGTAGTTTTTTGGCCATATTTTCTTTCCTAGTTCTGGAGGATTTCACTTTGAACTAGAGTTTGGGACTAAATTTAAAGTTACATGAGCAGTTCCTACTTATTAGAGGAAGCTTCTTGTCAAGACAAAAGCCTTTTTCAGAGACTTATGTTATTGATCTCAAATCTGAGAAGGTATAGGCTGCCTGACCTTGACTCAAGGTATGAATAAAGTAGGGTTTTCAATTTTCTATTAGAAGATAAAAAGTAAATTTTAGGGTGCTACCAATACATATTTCATAGATTGTCAGCCTTATCAGTGAGTTATTCTATGCTTTTAACATGTGGTCATTTTCTGCTTCTTGTCTGAAAGGACACATGTGCTGTAGGTTCTCATTAAAATAGTTTTTCTTTTGTTTTTTCTTTACCAGAAAAAGGTCATGGCAGGTATTAGTCCCCTGTCCCAGCAAATGACTAAAAATGTATCCCAGTATTTTTCTTTGTCTGTATTGTGTATTTCAGGTTGTTTTTTTCTTTTTTTTGCTTGGGATTTTTATTAAATCTACTCATATTTATTCAACACATTTTTTCCCTTTCTTTATAAAGAACTCTGTGGGTCTTTTGTTTGCAAGGACTAATGACAGAAATAGAAGGAAGAATCAAAAGGTGCAAACTAATTCATTAAAACAATAAAACAGGAAGATGAAAGATAGACACTTTGGGAATATAATATTTAACATTATTTCTGGACACCTAACAAAATAAAAAAATCCACAGAAATTAAAAGTGTTTCACCAAACTCTGGAAAAAGAGAAACTAAAAGCTTTAGTTAGCAATATGCAGCAGCAGAGTCTGCATCAAAGGCCTTTGCTGTTAATTGGAATGAATTCATGCCTTCCCCATTGTAAGTCAAAACTGCACAAGCTTCGTCTCTCTGATAATGTTGCAAAGGTAGCCTCACTTCCATCTATTAATGTCATCTCTAGTGTGCCTGCGAAATTTGCCAGAGCTGATTAGAGCAGATATTAAATGATAATTGGACATTTAGTGCTCATCAAACAGAAAGTGACAGATGGGCCGCTAATTAAATTATAGTTCTGACATTATTCACAATGGTTTATGAATCTTCAGTAGTGACCTTCATGCATCTCTTTTCTCTTTTGGGGGATAAGAGAGTGATAAGGGAAAAAAAAAAAAGACACTATTAAAATTTTAACATATATATGCAAAGTGAAAACCTGCTTTCTTTCCTCATTGATCACTCCTTAGAATTAGATAATTAATCATAAAATAGTGCAACAAATAATCAGATTCATGTAAATCAGGTTGAGTGGTTGGAGCTGGGAGGAGAAATTAATCATACTCTGATAAAGCAAAGAGTGTTTTAACCAGGCTTTCACTGCGGAAAAAGAAAACATGCCTAAATGCAGTCTGAGTCTAGAAAAGGAAATGCAGGACCTCTGGTAGTGCTCTTTTTTATTTGTCAGCTCGTGACGGCATTACCTACTGTCTCTGCCAACTAAATGAACAGGATTTACTTCATGAAAAAGAGTAAAACCTGAAGTAAAGAGACACAGTTGCTGAGCCAGAACTACATTCCCACTTTAAATTATAAAAGAAAACACACTGTTAATTACTGTGTAACTTTGCTTTCAGCAGTCTTGCTTAATTTTAGAAATTAGTATTAAAAATTAATAACTGTACTATTCCTGGTTATCACCAAACTCAGTTTTTGTGTAATCTACCTATCTATTATTTTCTGTAATAATTGGCTGACTAATATTTGTATAATATTCAAATAAATAAATAAGCGCAAGCTTTAGCATTTTAATGTAGTTCTACTTGTTTATAACATTATACAGGCATTATTAAAGATATTAGAACATTATATATATAATTATCACACTGCATATGCATATAGAGCTACACACACATATGCATATATTGTAAGTATTCAGAGACATGTTACTGTGATAATAAAATGAGTAACTCTTCTTTAGGTAATTAGTCTTACTATTTTCAAGAGGGACTGGTGGCCAGGACAAAATTCCCATCTACATGTTGCCAGAAATAGCCTTGTTAATGTGAGGACATATAGGTAAATTTAAAGATTTAGAAACAGTATTTGGTTGTTTTTTTTTTCTTTGCTGTTTTGTTTAATAGCAATAGGTATAGGAATTATTCATCAAATTATTACGTACATGCATCTTTGTATGTTTAATTTTTCTCCATGTAGTTCCTGATGTGTGGAAGATGTAATACATATTCAAACTGGAGCTCACAAACTAAAAAAATTTAAAAACACACAAACAAACAAGCACCCAATTCCCTCTCATCTCCAAAAGAAATCCTCAGAAAGAACAAACCTTTGGAGTAGTTGGAAACAAATACAATTCTTAACAGGTTTTTTGAATATATTTAATCTTCTCTATACTATGCAAAATCAGCTGTGATTTTGAATATTTGAGCTTGCCTTTAGTCATATGTTAATTTTTTTCTGTTAGGCAATGGAATATTTTAAACCTTTTAATTTCTGAAATGTCTTGCTCACACATGACCAGAACCTCCAAAAGCAGGTAAAACATACAATACTCAAGCTCATATAAATTGTACAATAACAAAAGTGATTAAAAAACCATCCAAGCAAGCAACCAATCAACCAAAAACCAAAACCAAAAAATCCCAACAAAACCTAAAGACATAAAATTCAGAAAATATAAGTAAAAGTCTATAGAAATATGGATGCTGTAACTGGATTCAAGAGTGTTTGGCATCAAATATAGCTAATGTAAAAAACATAGCATATCCTGAGCATATTTTAAAACACTGTGTCCAAACACTACAGAATTAAATGCAGAACAAAAGTGAGATGTTATTGTTCTGAAATGGCTGCTCTCCTCTGAGCTTTCAGGAGCCTCCTGCTGTGAAAGTCATTTGGACTTAATGGAAATCTCCTTGATTCAATTATACTCAACGGACCTTTTTCTTTTCTCAGTTAAACTGGTATAAATGTGGAGTAACTTCACTGTCTTCAGTAGTTACTCTGGATTTATTCTGCTGCCTAGCCCACCTAATCCTCTGCTTCTGTACAGTAATGGGTATTTGCAGGGGTAAGTAGCTTTGCTGGATCGTCTTCCCTATATTTATTTTCATTCTTTTTCAAGTTACCAGCATGAGAAAACCCATTAATCTCTGCTCATGAGATCTGTGTTATACTTCCTATGTTATGCTCTAGGAAAGCCCTTAAATTCATCATAATTTCTGTTCAAATTCTTTCCCAGTAACTAGTTCCTGAAAAGAAAAAATGCCGTTCACTTCTAAGGCATTTTGCATCTGAGAATCTTAGCCTATTTTAGACATAATAGTGAGATGCCTATGAAATGAGCCATTTTCTTTAATTTAATTTACACTATCAAAACTGTATCAACCAACTTCCTAGGCTCCCGTGTATTTCACAGCCTGTGTCAAGATCCTGAGCAAACTTCACCTCTTCCTGGAGCTTATGTGGCTGAGGTAAAGTGTTTAGCTGGCTGATCCCAAGGTCACAACTTGACTGATAAAAGCTGTTGTGAAGAAAGCAAACATGAGGCACTGCCTCTCCTTTCTGCTGGGAGCTGCTTTAAGAAGAGGTTTTACTGCCAGTGGAGGGTGTGCTCAGTCTCAGCATGACCCCATCCATCCTGTCCCTGACCCACACCTGTGGACTGGGCTTCCTGGCTTTCCCTGTCACCATGGACCTGCCAGGAGACCACTGTCCTGTGTCTGACTCTGATCACAGCTCCTGGATGCAATCCTGATGCTAAGGTAGCACTCGGCATGCTTGCTGATAATCAGAGATCCACTTTCCCCTACATTCTGAAGAAGATAGGGAGAAGAAAGAGGACAGTGACCTTAAGAAGAAGTGATCAACATAACATGCCTCCTACAGTGACTGAGGGTTTGGTAGCATCAAAGAGATGGAAGGTTGATAAGACAGAACAGGGGTATGAAATCTTCAGTGCAACATCCAAGAAAAGGAAAGAGCCCAACTAGCTGAACTCCTTAATGCAACCATCTAACTCAGCCAAATAAACTCAAACAGGACAAATGATCTCCAGACTCTAGTATCCTAGTTCAGAGGAAAGTACCATCTCATGTCTTTGAAAGAAACTGTAGTGGCAACTTCTGTGTAAAGTGAAATATGAAACTCTTTTATTGGCAAATATTTCATATTGGTCATCTCTGAGCAACTACAAGCTGGAAGTCTAAACATACTTTTTTACATACTGAACATTTTAGGAATACAAAAAGAAAAAAACCAAACAACCAAACAAACAAGGCCCCAGTTATTCAGGTAAGAAGGTTTTGATCACAAAAGGTTTTTATCCTGACTGAATCCAAAGCAAGTTATGAGGAATCTTTAACCTTGTCACTTCTTTCCTCTGACTGTTGGTAGCAAATAAATAAAAAGTTACTTATTTCCTTATTTTCACTTCTCACTGAAGACAAGGGAAGTCAAGATAACAGCATATTCCAGGAAGAGAGCAATCAATTCCAGAAAAAGCTTAGAACTATCAGACTCACCACACCCTGTGAACAAGATTCATACATATGTATATCACACACATAACCTGTTTTATCATTTTAATATGCCTTTCTCTTCAAGGCTTTTGCTTTTTGTAAATATTAAATTTTTCAATATAACTCTTTGGATACCATGGTTAATGCTCACAGAGAAAACAACACCTGAGGTACAGGAGAGAAATCAGACTGATGGAATTATCCTCAGATGGCAAGAAGTAAAACAAAACTAGTGTCTGAGCAGAGAGGGAAAGGCAAGTGATTCTATACTTGTGTCAAGATATGGTTTTGGGTTTCCATGATGGTGCTCCAGAGGGACAGAAGACATCACAATATTTGCTTTTGAGAAGATAAGAACTTGTTATGCTCATGGGTTTTTTTTTTGTTGTTGTTGTTTGTTTTTTTTTTTCTAACAGGTTTTGGGTTTTTTTTTGTTTTTTTTTTTTTTTTTGGTTTTTTTTTTTCTGACAGGGTATGCTCAACTGGAAGTTGGGATAGCAGGATTTTACCATCTAAGTTCAGGATGCTGAGGGGTCTTTTTTGTTCACAGCATATAATTTTATATATATAACAATACATAAGAGACCAGGAGGGTCCTGACAAGTCTTGGACCAATAAGGTGATAAGGTGACAAAAGTAACAACTTACACAGCTGTATGATTGTATGGTATATCCATGTTTCATCACTGCTCTTCTGCACGCCTTACATTCTCCCTGAGGACAGTCCTAGTTCCTTTGTCAAAACCAAAACAGATGAGGTGAGATCATGGTCTGCTTTGGCTGACAGACTGGTTGACAAAACCATAAACACTGCAAACATTAGCTGATGGGGCAGGGGGAGAACACATGGCTGCCTGACTCCACATGGATGTCAGAGCCTGAGGAAGTGCTGCCACAAAATAAATCCAAATTACCAGGCAGCCCCTGACCTCATGACAACTGGCCAAAATGGCTTCTTTCACTTTTACATAGGTCAAGTGGCCTATGATGTACTGGGCTACATTGGATTTAGGGGATTAAGCTCTGGTTCATGTAAGTGAGGATTGCTGTACTATTCCCAACACCTATCCATTTGAGTTAATACTTTTGTGAGTATGTGTCATTGAGCTGTGCATTTCTCTTCTAGTGGTCTTCCAACCCTCTTTCTCATCATTTATTTACTACAGGTTGTATCACTCTATCATGACAAAGAGCCTAAGAGTGAGGAGGTGCTTTTTTTTTCCACTGGAAGATTTATCAAGGATTGAAACAGGCTGCCCAGGGACTTGGGAGAGTCACCATCCCTGGAAGAGTTCAAGAAATGACTGGATGTGACACTTATTGCTATGGTGGTGCTCAGTCAAAGGTTGGACACAATGATCGTGGAGGCTTTTTCCAACATTAATGATTCTCTGATTTTATGAAAAGGGGAAGGAAGAAGGAACATGAAAATCTTCACAGCCTTGTTTAAGTGCACAATTTTATCCCAATTCTAACTCAGAAAAAGTTGGAAAGCTTCAAAGTTCCTCAATCATCTTCTGCTATTACTGAACTCAAAATACCTTGCTATTTCTAGGTGCAAATCTCCTTTACAGCTGTTCTTATCACAGAGACATTTCTGATTTTTCAATCTTAAGTAATTGCTGATGTCTAGATCAGACCACTTGTGAAATCATGTGCATGGCTTTTCAGGAGTTCCTTCAATCACAAGAATGCTGCTGATTATGCACAATAATGACTCAAAATTAAGGAAGATGCATTTAAAATCTTTGTTTCTATATTATCCACATTTCTTAATTAGCTTTTTCTAGCTATGAATGATAATATTTTCAATTGGTTCAGCAACTGGGATTAATTTGATCAGATTCTTAGAAAATTAGAAAGAATTCAGGAGTGAAGTGCTACTGCAAGTCTGAATGAACAATGGCAATTTGTTATTTTCCACAGGATCATTGACATAAAATATTTAGACAATTGATCTAATACGATAGGTTTCAAGAAAAAAATCCTTTAAATGCTTTTTATTTTATTTAATGGGACTTGTGATTGAAAGAGAAAATAAAAGAATAAATGCCATTTTTTATCATTTGGATATTTACGCTTTAAAATGTCTTGATATTGATTAGCTGCTTTGCTCTGGGGGATACATGCACAAACCAACCCATGTTAGACCATAACGAGCATGGCTTTTTCCTTGACTTCTCAATTACCTTTCATGGCAAAAGAAACTAAATCACAGCAGAGGGACTTCTTTATCCTTCCCTTTAACTTCCTCCTCCCTCTACCACATTCTTTACTGATTCAGTTGATTAGTCCACCATTGTATAGCATCATTCCTACCAAAAGAACTGAATTTTTCAGTCGTGTGTTCACTTCTTTTTTATTTGGTGTGTTTTCCTCTTTGGGCTGCATTGAAAACATCCAATTAGAATAACAGGAGTTTGACTTCAGTAAGCTTTGGAGTTGGTGATTTTAAAGAACTTGCAAAATAAAATAGGTTTTTCTCTTTTTACTTTCCTAAAAACTAGGAACGGGGTCTCGAGAGCATTCCTGTTGAATGACAGCACAACACTCTGGGGTGTCAGCCACTCCTCCAGGTTTCTGTCATCAGCAAACTTGCTGAGGGAGCACTCTGTCCCTTCATCAAGGTCAATCATGGATAAGAATAAGACTGGATTCAGTACTGACCCTGGGGACATTGTGGGCTATGGAGTTACAGCTGCACCCTGTGCCATGGATCACAACCCTCTGAGCTCTGCCATTGAGCCAGTTCCCAATCCATGCGACTGTCCACTCATCCAACCCACACTTCCTGAGCTTATCTGTAAGGATGTTTTGTGAAAGAGTATCAAAAGCTTTGTTGAAGCCAAGTAAGAAAAAATTCACTGCTCTCCCATCATCTGCCTGCCAGTTATGCCGCCATCACAGAATGCTATCAGACTGGTCAAGCATGATTTCCCCCTGATGAATCCATATTGACTACTCCTGATGACCTTTCTCCATGTGCTTAGAAATGACAATCAGGATGAGGTGTTCCACCACCTTTCAAGGGTTGGAGGTGAGGCTGACTGTCCAGTAGTTTCCATGTTGCCTTCTGAAAACTGGAGTGACAATAGATTTCTTCCAATCAAACACTACGTCTCCATCTCTTTATGACCTTTCAAACATGATGGAGATTGGCTTAGCAATAAGATTTGCAAGCTTCCTCAACATTCATGGGGCCCCTCATGGGAATTTTTGGATGTTAACTTTGCCTAAACGATCTCTAATGTGATCCTCCTGTGCAAAGGGAAAAATCATCCTTTCTCCAAACATTCTCTTGCCCCAAGGCATGTAATTGGTGAAGGTTGTCTTTAGCAATAAAGACTGAAGGAAAGTAGGCATTCAGTAACAGTGTCTTCTCTGTATCCTCCATCACAAGGGCACCAACCTCATTTGGCAGTGTGCCCACATTTTTCCTGGTCTTCCTTTTGCTGCTGATTAAAGTGCTGGTACTTGAAGAAGTCCTTTATGTTGTCCTGACATATATTATCATATTTAGTTTCAAGTGGACCTTAGCCTTACTGGTTGCATCCCTGCATACTCTGAAAACATTCCCATATTCCTCCTACATGGCCTGTACTTTTTCTCCACATTTCTCTAGATGCAGTAAAGGAACATGAACTGCTTAGTTCAGTAGCTGTTACCTAATGAACTTTTATGACTGAATCACCAGACTAGAGGATTTTCTTTCTTGTCAACAGCAGTGCAGACATACTAATGTTTTGGCAAAGGTGAAATTCTTGCTTAGGTGCACTACCTCTTGTATGGTAGTAGCTTGGTAGTTCTTCCATCTGGCTGTCCATTGTAGCCTTCCTGCCACCTGACCCCATGTACCTCATTTTAAACTGTCATATATAAATGAGGGAATTAACATGGATTAAAAGTGGCAACACCTTAAATTGATATTGCCATAAAGAACGGTAAGTGTGCAGCTTACCTTTGAATTGGTAGAACAGGTTTCAGGTAACTCATTGAAAAATTGCATAACTTTTAAAGAAGTTAAAATATAGTAAACAAGAAAGGTTTAAATTAATAGGAATGAAAAGCCACATTCATTATGGCAGACATGCCACAGAAAAATTGCAGATGAGGATATTGCTAGTGATGTGTGCTGATAGTTCATGCTGTTCTAATGGATAGCTTATTTCTATGCCTCTGTGCTAAGGAAATTAGTGGTTTGCTTTCAATAAATAAAAGTATAAATAAAATATTTTAATGGATGCTTTCTTCTCCCATTTAATGGGAAAGAAATAATTTTATGATGCTATTACATGCAATACTGAATTGGGGCTTATTTCATCACTGTCAATTAATCATGAAATCTATCTCATTAACTTTAAACATATGTGGCTTGTATCACTGCTATATGAACTCTTTTTGTACACAATCTGAAGCTGCAGCTTGTGATTTTTTCAACCTGGTCTACATGAATGAAACTGTTTTGTTGATGTCTGATTTTTGTCTTTTATCTTGCATCTCTTGGCCTAATTGAAAAGTAGGTCTCTATTTAGTAAAAAAAACCAATGAAAGCATCAGTTAAAATTTTCCATCTATTTTGAGAATTCTTAGTCAAACCATACTACCAGACTCTGGTAGAATAAGCACTTTTACTTCCTTATTCAGCTTAACTATGTCTTAAAATCCAGCATGTTGGAAAATTGTAGTCTGTCTGCTGAATGTCATGTAGCTTCTGCAGTGGGTTAACATCAAAGATACTACAGCTTTTTATCTGTTGACCAGAAATATGGACATTTATTTCTCAGAAGTCAGGAAGCTTTTTCATGGAGACGATCACTATGGCATCCCAGTTCTTCACATGGATTAATAGATTAAGCTTCACAGTGTCCTGAGTTTGAACTTAAAGAGAAATCTATTCTCCAAGTTCAGCTGTGAAAAGTGCTCAGACTTTTGAGCAGCTTCTGGTTTTTTAATTATGATGCTTACCTCCATACTCAAGGAAATTGAATTCTGCCCATATTTATGCTTGGTAGGACAAAAGGCATGTACAAGTGAAGGTGAATAATCCATCAGACTCAGTGGAATAAACAGGGGCAGTAGAAAATGTGGCAAACAGAAGCAGATGAACCTGCGTTAGGACTTTTAAGGACTTGGAAGAGTGAAAATTTGAAGAATTTAATAATTTCCTCTGAAACATGGATTTTGGAATCTGAAGCAGCTGTGCCAATGAATACATTCCTGCTCTCCTCAAGTAAGGAGAAGATTGGGATTTATAAAAGAAGCGTGAGGTGGATAAGAAATTGTCTACTACAAGGAAGATGAAAATAAATTGTGTTCAAGGTGGAATTTAGGAGCTAGAAATTATTATCAGGGTCCTTCAACAAATACATGTGACCTTACATAATGTTTTCATTTGTGACTTTATCATAAAGTCAATTGATCTAGCGAACTATGCTTACTCGTGATACAAACCTGGAAGACATCATCCATATAGAGAAGCAGCATGGTATCTCATAAAAAGAATAAGCAGACCATGAAAATTGAAGCAGTAAAGTAGGATTTTATAGGGGCTGGGAACTTGGTACTTTAGTATTATCTGAAAATTGATCAGTTAGAAATTAAGAAGAATTACTTTGTGTATTAGTCACTAAAAGAGTAATGATAAACACCCAATGTGCTTTAATTGGGAAATTTGAAACTGTGCCTAGAAAACAGACTGAATTAGGTGTACAGGGTCTTCTACTGTCAATATTCAGAATACTACATTACCCAGTGGTGTGTTCTACTAAAGGCCTAAGGCTCAGAATTAAAGAAAGACTGAAGCCATTGAACAGTCTGGTGAGACAAATGGATTCAAGAAAGGTGAAGCAGCAAAGCAGATGCAAAAAAAGTCTGCTTGAAAGCACATGGGAGTAGACTCAGAAATTTTGTAATAGGGTGGGAAAAATGTGGTGGATGAACAACACCAAGGGACTAAACTGCATTCTAGGATGAAGAACTACAAAAAAATGTGAGATGGGATGCATTTTATGTAGACTGAAAAATCTAGATTTTATTTTATGTAGACTGAATGTTAATGACAGTAAGAGAAATTTTTCGATTATTGGATAAACTTCCACTATTTCCAGCAAAAATGATAGGGACTAAAATCCTTAATGTAGCTGAAGAATGTGTTTCTTCCAATGAATTTCCAAAAGCTCCATCTACTGTTACAGAGAAAAAGAATTTTTTTATGGTAGATTCAGGGACACAAAAAATATGGGTGGTAATATGGTGATGTAGAAGATGAATTTATTGAGTTCCTATTCAAAGTTTTAGCCTCACATCAACATTCAATCTTTTCTTTCCCCCAAGTCAGGTTATATTCAGCCAATAGCATTTTAATGTCCCAACCTCCTTATTGCATTCTATGAGTTCTAATTGCTTTTGTAGGAAGATCTGAGAGAAAAACTCCTTCTCTGATTCTTGAATTCATCATGTTCATTACAGGAGATCATTACTAAAGATTTTTCTTAAGAAAGAATATGTGTTATAAATTGCAGTTTCATAATAATATATGAATCTGTTTCCAGGGATACCCCTTGGCATATACACATGGATTAACCTAAAGAGTTATCTTGGACATAATGACTTACTGTCATTGTAATAAATGAAAAAATAATCCCATAAAATTCTTAGAGTTTTTTACCCTACATCCATACAAATTTGCAATGGTTTTTTTTATTTTTTTTATTTTAAATAGTACCTTTCAAAATCTAAAAAGTTTGGATTAGGCTATTCTCTGCAGTAGCGAATGAGCAAATGCATTAAAAAGAAAGAGAGGTAAATGGGAAATTAAAGTAAATGAAACATTTTTAATGAAAATTATTAAAAGAACAAATTAGGATAAAATGTCACTGTCATTAAACAATATTTAGCAAATGTCAGAGTTTTACAGTATTTCAGAGGCTTCATGAAAGTCCTGTCTCATCAGCTAGTGCAGGTACAAGAAAATATTATTTTCTTTTACACCCACTGCTTCTTCCAACTTTAACATAATTTATTTATGCTGTTCATTTTTGTGAAGGGAACCATTACGGATCTTCTTTTCAGCAACACCACTTCAACACACACAACTGCCATGCAGTCTCATACTTTTATGACAAACCTAAGTAACATCTACAATGCAATGGGGATATAAATAAATCCTTTACTCAGCTATGATGTATTTTGGGCTATTGTTCATCATGAAAGGACTTGTCCACTAACTCTTTCTGTTCTTTTAAAACTAGTTTATTTTTCATTCCACATACTTTGAGTTGTGGCAAAGAGGGAAATATATGGCTTCCAGATGTACAAAAACTAGAATTGTTCAAAGCACATTAGGCTTAGAAAAAATATAATCTTTGAAATACTTCAGAATATTCAAGATAAAGAAAGTATTACAAGATGAACAATGTCTTGTTATACCTCTCTGTCAGAACTTCAGTCAAACCCACAATAATAACCAGATATCAGTGAAAAAACACAATTACCTTTAAGAGTATGTAATTCCTAGATGCTAAATTCAGAAAATTTTAATTGACTTCAAGTTCTGTCATCCCATAAAAATCCCAAGGTACTTCCCTTGCCAGTCTTAAACTTCTTTAGAGTCTTGTGGTCCTCATACATGTGATTCAGTGATACTCAATGACTAAAACATTGAGACGTTATTTTAATTTAACAGTCCACTGCTGTGCTTTTCAAAGGATCAGTCATCAAAGTCCAAGAAAGAGGTAGAAGGTATTAAATCATAGAATACCAGGTTGGAAGGGACCCCAGGGATCATCTGGGTCAACCTTTCTCAGCATAAAGCACTATTTAGGTTAGACAAGAGGGACCAGCATCTGCACCAGGTGGATCTCCAAACTGTCTGATGTCAGGAAGTTACCACATGCCTGTGGAGATTATTTCAACGTCTGATAGTTCCTGTGAAAAATTTTCCTCTTGTCTCCAATCAGAATATCCCCAGGGGTACCTTTTACCCACTACCCCTCATCGTTTCCATGTGACTCCTTGTAAAAAGGGAATCTCCATCTTCTTTGTAGCCATCTCTTAAACGCAGTAACATGGTGATAAGGTCTTACCTAAGTGTGCTTTCGCCAGGGTTACCCAGCTCTCTCAGGCATTTTCATACATCAGGCTTCCTGGTCCTTTGGTCATCTTTGTGGACTTCTCTGGATCCTTTCCAGCCTGTCCACATCGGTTATGTGTTGCAGGAGCCAAAAATACACTCTGCTGCAGTTGTGGCCTGGACAGTGCTGAGTATAGTAGGATATATTTCTGTTGGTGATACCCTTGTTGAATCAACCCAGAATCTCAATGCCTTTCTTTGCTGCAGGGGGACACTCCACACTCACATTGATCTTGTCCAGCAGGGCCCCCAGGTGGGTAACTTCAGCCTGTGCTGCACTCCCAGATTATGCTTTCCCAGGCACAAGACCTTACACTTAGTGCAGTTTGTACTGAGCTTCAACAAGTATAGATCATCACTCAGACGTACATATTTTATTGTTAAATTGCAAGCAATGAACTCTTCTTTTTATTTCTAAGTAGTGGTAAAAAGTTGAGGAATATTACTGTGACATGCTCATGCAAATATGCTTCTTCAGTCCTTTAGGGGCTATAACACCATTTTGTGTTATAGAAAAAGGAAATCTGAGTTTCCATTGCATTGATTTTAGCTGTGAAATTGTGGCAATAGTTATAATTTTTCTATTCTTTCTATGATGGTGGAATGTAAATATTGTCTGAGCAGTCTGTAAGATGATTATATTTTAAAACTGCTTCTTCTAAACATTTTCTGTCTTCTTGTTATAGTGTGTTTTTGTTGTCAAACACTGGGGATTCATCTTAACCTTGTCTGAAACAAAGTTGTCATGATGTTATACATCTACATGAAGGCAATCTTTTGAGAGGCATACCTCTTTCTATGGTTATTATAGGAACCTTAATGATGAGCTTTAAAAGAAATTCTAGTTTTTATGATAGGTAAAGTTAAATAAGATTCATCTTAAAGTCAAAATATGGAGTTTGATTTTAGTACTGTAAAATATCTAACATACTCTTTTCCATTTGAGTTACTACTGTGTTCTGGCCAACTTCTAGGCTCCAGTCATATAAATTGCATGCCTTTGTAATTTACTCCTGTAGTCCTGTTTACAGACTTAAAATTACCCTGATGTTCTCATAAACTGATGTTTACATAATCAGGCATTCACCTGTGAATAGGGTTGTTGAACAAAGGTAATTTTCTCCATGTAGAGTCAGTAACTTCTAAACACTGCACAATGAACTTTCCCATTATTAGTTGTTTGCATCTTGCTGAAAATACCTTCCTAACACTTGAATGGTATTAGGCTATGTTGAAAAATATCTCATGAAAGCAAGTGATGATTATTGGTTTGAAGGTATGGTAGCAAGAAGATCAAAAATGAATTGTAATTCAGAGGGATTTTGCAAGATTATAAAAGGTCATACTTTAAATTTAGAACTGAACCATTTCTTTATTTGATTGCATGCAAATTGTTTACAGTATTAAATGTTTTCTATTTTTTTAGAATTCATTTAATAGCTTTTTCTAAGAGTGAATAACATAAAAGCAGGTTATGAGGTTTTACAGTTAAAATAAATCTGAAATAATTTAAAATTCATTTGCCTTTGAGACTTGTGGTTAATGAAAATTCTGTCATTAAGCTTCTTAATTTAAACAACTGAACTTGATTTAATTGAACCTAATGTTTAAAAATAATTGTCACTCTGCAGTATTAACTTCACACTGGACTAGAGTCTTCCTGCCTTAAAGTGAACATAAATTTCTTGAGCATTGATAAAAATATGCAAAATGATACATATAGATTTTGTCATTCTTTCCCTTTAAGTTTGATTACTGGTTTTTTTACTACAATTTCTTCTTCTTTTCCTTAATTTAAAAATGCATATACTGTTTGTCTAACTGCCACCTATATATGTAGAAGAGTATCCCAGGAGAGCAGGCATTTTGAGTTTCACCCTTAGCATGTCTAGAAGCTGTGTCTCTGCCATTAAGAAATGCTGGTCAGTAATAACCTCTGGAAACCAGATTCCTATAAGCAGTTCAGAGGATGTGTTTAAAAGCCAGTTCTGTTTGAAAACAATTAGGCAACTTTCACAGTAATCAATCCTGTAAAGTCCCTATTCATTTATACCAGATAAAATTAGCTATTATTCTCTTACAGTTATTGCTGTTTTGGTTTGGGGTTATGCACTGTGGGGGTTTGCCACTGTCTGAGGGTAAGAAATCCACACAAATATGCAAGCTATGTGAATTGCTTTGAAAGGATTGCCAGAAATTATTTAGAAAACATAAGCTACTGTGTTCACTCATACCTGAATTGCTTCTTGAGTATTATAACTATAAAATATAAACCCTTCAGTGCCTGATCTGAAAAGCGAGGGGCTCAATTTCAGTTTGGGAAATAAGAGAAAATTAGAAGGTTAAAACAGTAAGAATGGAGTGAATAACCAGTTTTAAAAGAGTCTGCCTTGGGATTCAGTGCCATTTACAAGGTCTTAGTTTCTTTCTCTTGGGTCTTATGTTTCTAGCCCCATAGATAGCTTTCTGTTTTCTCTGAAGAAATAAAAAATTGAGGCTCCATTTCCCCGAGGGATATTTCTTAAAAATTATATGAATAAAATTTCAAGTAAGATGCAGCTTTCTTGAAAGACATTGCAATTTGACATTTGTGTTTGAATTTTAGGTGAGCTTAGGAAGAGCCATTACCACCTTAGGCAGATACTGCAGTCTATTTCTGTGATAATGAAGTAACTTGTGTTTTCTGTATTGAGTGCAATCTTGCTGAGAGGTGTTCTATTTGTGTTCCCTTCTATTGCTTCTTCCAAAGTTCATAGAATAAATAACATTTACAAATCTTAATTTCTTTTATCATTTGTGCACATGGAAACAGCACAACAGAAAATGATGGGGTTTTCTTTCCTGTCAGAATGTAGAATGTGTTACTGAAACAGCAACAGCCCACAGGACTTCAGTGTTCTTGATCTACTAGAAATCCGGGGTAAGATGAAATGTGCAAGTGCTAGGTCAAGGGAACAGAAAAGCTTGTACGCTTTGAATTTACAAGGAAAGACAAAATGCTTTAGTGGTCTTTAAAAATGGTGTTTCTTAGAACTTCTTAAAGGATTTTGGCAGCACAAATCATAGCCCTGTCATCACTGACTTCAGTCTTTTTATTTCAGTTGTCCTTTAGAGTTTGAATTGTCTTTGTGGAAGGAAAGAATTCACTCTCATAACCCTTGTTTGAGCTATGAGAGAGATCATGACAATAGAGACTTTTCAGACTTTTTCACAGTAGCAAGATTAAATATGATAACTAGCACAGACATTTGGGTGTGTTAGATTTGTGGACTGGATTGGCAGAACATGGAAGGGCCACAGGAAAAAATATTTTAGGGAATTGGGAAAAGAAAGAATCACCACTGCCACTTCTGAAAGAAAAAACCCCCAAGCCAACCCTAAGAACAAAATACTAAAAGCATAATTTCCATTTTGATTCCTACACATAATAACATTACACTGTAAAACTCATATATTTGGAGCAGAATAGTCCCGACATACAGAAAATCAGGCATGGCTTCACAGAAAGTAAACAATATAAAATGATAAGAGAAGTTCTGGTAAAAAATAGTTTTATATACACAAAGTACACTTTTTTTTTGTTCTGTCACGTGAAATTGATCTTGTGAAACTTATCTCAAAAGACAATGTATTCCTTTTGCACTGATATAACCACCCACAGGTCCAACTTGTTTAGATTCAGACCATCAGACACAGTAATGGGACCTAATTCAGAGCTATGGTCAGCCATCCAAAAACAGTGGCACATAGTGAAACTCTTCTCTGCATCAAATGATATTGTAGGTAATCAGAACATTGATGGATCTAACAAGAAGATTAGAGAATTAAAATGTAAATCTAGCCACTCCAGATAAAAATAATCTCATGAAAATAATAGATGTCTAGAATTTAAGTAATTATTCTGAATTAATCATCCAGGCATTAAATGTAGTACATGGAAAACAAAGCCACCTCAAGAGAGATTCTTCCCTATGTATCTCAGCTACATATTTGTACATCCCTAGTTTAAGACTAGATATATCTTCCAGTACAACTGTACTTTGATGCTTGTTAAATTTTGGAGGTTTGGGAAATAAACAGGTGACGCCCTGTTCTGAGTTCTTCTAAGCCTTCTGATGTTTACATTTTCCTAATGAAGGTTCTCATACAGTTTTATGTAAATAATTATTGTTTTACATTCTTCTCTGGAGGAGGAGAAATTTGTTGGACTGTTGTCTTGTCCAGTGTCATTGGAGAGGTAGCACTTTCACCCTCCCATCCACTATCACTTTTGAAAGTCTATAAATGTTAGAGTCAGAAAATAAACTTCCCTTCTTTTTACCTTGGAGGTTCCAGCATGTGTGTCATTTTATTTCATGTTCTATAGTGACAAACAGGCACACTAACACATTTGCAGGAATATTTTTAATTTGGCTATTTGGCTATGCACTATCAGCACATGCCAACACAAACAGTGCTCTTTTCCATTCACCTCCTCTCTGGAGAATAAGACTTACTGTTTGTGCATGAAAAGATACAGCATTCAAGCTGGACTAATGTTTTAAGAGCCAAAATGGTTTCATGACTAACTGACCCCCTTCCATAATGTCAAAAACAAAAGGTTACACGCTTTTTTCCCCAAATCACTTCAAGGCTGTCATTTCAAGATAGTTGCTTTTCCTGATAATACAAAGAGAGGGTAGCAAAAAGCCTTAAAACAATCAATACTTTGGAATGAGTTGCATGCTTCATAATTCCTTGGTAAATAGGGCAATGTTCTCCTCTGAATCCTACACTTGGTCAGTGATTTTCTGTTCCTAATACAGTACTGATTTACACAGCCAGATCTTATATCTTTGTGATAAAGCAGCTCAGCGCTACAGATTATTTTTAATCATCCACAGTACATTTCAAATGTCACTGTACATTTTTTTCCATCTTTTGCTGAAATATGTCACCTGTACATATAAAATAGAAAGGTTTGACTGGACTCTTACTGCCCTTCTTATTAAGAAACATAACTGGAGTGTTCACGGAGAAAAGTAAGTGGCTGAAGAGTGGTTGAAGAATAGTCTTCAACTGCTCTGGCTAGATAAAGCTGGAGGAATTCAGACAGGTTGAAACAGGAACATGTGAGACCCTGCTTCACGGAAAGACTTCTTCTGGCTCCATTCTGAAGTCACAGTTAATCCTAACTAAATAGAAAAGTGTGCTGAGAAATGTAAATGGTAAATGTTGCTTTAAGTTTGTTTTGATAAATCTGATCTTCTATCTCCAAAGAAGAGTCAAACTGTTATAAAAAGAATGATGTTGGGTTTGTGTTTTAAGTTTTCTTTTTACTTTTCTTTCAATCAATACCTTTGTACAAACTTAAATTAATAGTCTAAAAATGTCTTTGAAGTAGCTATAACAAGTGGACACAGATTTATACTCCAAAAAGAGGAAAACTAGGCTGATTTTATTTTTGATTTCCAAAATAAGACAGGGTGTTTTAAAGTGATGGTGTTTAATTGTTGGATAAAGAATCAAATGAAATAGTGGGTTGTCCCTCTCGTGACATCTTCAAATAAGCCTTTTTTGGAGGTTGTCCTCCCACCAAAGATGTGTTTTAATGGACAAAGATGTGTTAATGTGGTTGAAATTCAAAGATTATTACAATATTGGAAGTCAGACTATATTATGCAATGGGGTCTTTTTACCCTAAATTCCCAGTGGGAAAAAATAATGGTCCTTGCTGTCTCAGGAGTTTTACTGAGCTTGTTTAAAAATGATCTGAGTTCTCTGTTTGGGGTTTGAGTCATTAACCATAAACCAACTTGTTTGCAAGGCATATGTCTATGTTGCCCTGTCCAGAACATTACACTCTATCTCTCACCAATAACTTAATCTGATGGGTTTGGAGACAATAGATACATTTAGACACAACATTACACACTAACCAGCTACCTACCTTCTAGGCAGGTCTGCTTCTGGGTAACGAAGTCAGGAGTACAAGTGAAAGAAGCCAGATGCCTCAATTTTTTTACTGCGGTAGTGAAACAGCCCAAAATTACAAACCAAATTCTTCCTAGGCTAGCCTGAATACCACAGCTGGAGTTTTCAGATCTTTGTAGGTAGTCCTTTGGACCAAGTTAGACTTTTTTTTTCCTGTGGGGTTATTTCATAGGAAGCTTGTGATGCATTTTTGACAATATAATTAAAAATTATGATCCTAGGTCCTATTATCTCCTAGCAGAGTAGAAGTCCCATTGACTGAATGAACAACACTGAGTTGAAACCTACAACTTTGCATTTCTTTTCTGGATGAACTATGTCTGGATGTGAATGAAAAGAAAGGGGCCAGAAAATAAAGAAAAATAATTATTTATATTTCAGTGCAGTCTGTAAGTATGGAAATTCAGTGGTTATTTTGGATTAATAAGAAGGGTATTACCTACATAGTACATTTTTCTCTCTATCTATATCTATCTACACAAGCAGGCATGTTCTGTGTATTGTAAAACACTGCTAGAGGCAGACAGGAAAATGGAAAGAAATCTGATGCACTTGGATATGGTTGTGCTTTAGTAAACCTAAACCACACCTCAATTGCTATAAAACAAACC
The DNA here is from genome assembly GCF_014805655.1 of Passer montanus. Lineage (NCBI taxonomy): Eukaryota > Metazoa > Chordata > Aves > Passeriformes > Passeridae > Passer > Passer montanus. Next base: position 18,335,152 of record NW_024356505.1, on the reverse strand, counting down.
AATACCTATAGCATTAATTGTCTACTGAACTGATAATAGTCCTGAAGATGGAAATCAATCTCTGCATTTTATTTTTTTTTAGGTTGTGGTATCTATTGTTGTTCATTGTTTGTTTTTTTTTTTTTAACTGAGTTTAGCTCTAAATATAAATAAGGATAGTAAAATAAACTATCTTTTTAAAAAGTCTACTTTTGTAAAACTTGGAAGCAAAAAGGAAGCATCTTTTTAGGACATACAGATTTGCATTCATTTTTAAAAAGTAGTAGGAACCTTTGGTTCTGTATTTTCTCCAAAGTAGTGTTAATGTATTTTAGTTATCAAAGTAGTCAATGTTTTTTGCGGAGAAATTTGTTTCATGTCGACCAAGAAAAAGAGTAAATAGTAAAAAGTCTAAAATTATCTCTCAGTTAAAGTGATTTTGCTAGACAGATGATATCTAGAAATTTTTTATAACAATGAGGAGGAAAAATATGAGATTCTCTAGAGCATCAAACATAATTAACTTTTCTTCAAAACATGTGAAAATATGCTACGTCAATCACTGAACATTTAGCCATAGTCTTCTGTGGGATCAGGATTTTATTCAGTATTTCAAATTCAGTCAATAAAAACACTTACTTCTGAATTTTATCTTATCTGAAAGCTGTCAGAACTGTATTTTTTCTAGAAACAACTTTGTTCTAGAAACAACCATTTTTTTGAGATAAGTTAGTGTGACAATTTCTTCCCAATGAATATTAGTGTGAGCAAATTAATACATAATTTGTTTTTATTTTACTCATTAAGTTTGATATTAAAATAGGATGAGGAAATATTTTAATTTCATGTCAGTTATACCCAGGTTATTTGCAATAGGCATGACAATAATGTAAATCTTGATCTCTGTAATGTAAATTTTATAAATCTTGAGTTACTAATTGAAGACCAAAATCTCTTGAAGAAGAGATTTGAGGATTAATTTTTAAATCAGTTTTTAATCTGCTTATTCAGTTTTCATTACTGTGCAGAGGAAATTTATAATGAAAAATACAGTACTCAGCCTTTAATAATTTTTCTGTTTTCAATATACTTAATCCCAAAGAGCCAAAAGACACTACACATCTGAAATATATTCTAGAGGAAAGAATATAGAGTTCACATCATACTGCTTATATTTTATTTTACAGCAGATCTCTTAACAAACTTAAAAAATATTTATTATAACTTCACTTGCTCAATGTAACATATATACCTTGATTTTTTAAAAATATGAGATCTAATCTGTCAGCATGACACTGGACAGAAAATCCTTCCTTAGGAAGTATTTTGTCACTTATGTGTGTCAAATACCACAAAACACAAGTCAAAAAGAAGTCTTACAGCTAATAAAATGTTGAATTTTTAAAGATATCATCAACATAGATTCATTGATATGAATCAGATTATGCCCAGCTTAATTGGCCAAGGACTTTATCACATGCAGATGAGCAAGGGTGAATCAAAATTAATCTTTGGTTGATTTTTTACTTGACTCATGGAAGGCAACAGGAGGTTTCTTCTCTTTAAAGTGATCAAGTTTTTGTACTAAGAATGGATTGACACAAAGGGTAAGATTTTATGAAATGTCTTCCTTTTGTAATTGTGCAGAATTATATTGACTGTGGTTACAGCTGTTGGCTGCACAGAAGAATATTTTGTGTTAAGTCCAACAAAATTATTGTGAAGCCTCTGATATCAACTTGTTTGCTTTTTCTTCATTTTATGCTTCGTTAATGTCTGACTTTGGCTTTAAATTTAGGATTTGATTTCAGGGTGGCTGTGAATCCCATTCATGATACTTAGATAACTGGGCATTAGCCAAATTTTGTTTTGGCTAAACAAGGAGATTTTACTCTTTTTTGAGGGATTTTTATTGCCTTGTTTTACAAGAAGACATTGAAAAAAGAAATTCACCATTTTCTTCTGTTTTGTAAAACTAATCTTTCATTAAGTCAAAGATGCCTTTGAACTAGGATATTCTAACCAAGAAAGGTGAACAAAATCAATAGTCTCACAAATAAAATACTGTTAAAAATTCCACTAGTATTGTTACTAATTTATAAAACTTTCATGCAAAAAAACCAGAAACAAAAACAACAAAAAAAAAAAAAAAAAACCCAAAAAAAAACCCACAAAAAAACCACCAAACAAACAGCAATTCTATTCATAAGTATTCTTTGTGCATTTAGTTTTTATTTTCCTTTGTAGATTAAAAGATGTATCTTCACAGGCCATTTTAGGTTGATGTGACACCTGCTGCCACTAACCAGTGTCTAAAAGAGAAAGCAAAAAATGTAGCATTGGAAACACACAACAAAAATTGTGTGAACCCAGTGCATTTACATATGAATTTTTTTTGTGATGCTTAGCTTATCTGCATGGACATATGACTATGTTTATTAGATGATGAGACTGATATGATCAGTACCTGCTATTGTTTTTACCTCAGCCCAGCAGTGGGACTCAGAAAACCTTAATGAAGCCTGGAGGAAGGCAAAGAGTCAGTACATGCAAATATGGCAGAGAGATGTGCAAGGTTTCTGGCACAAACTGAACTACAGTGCTGGGCAAAGATCCATTTTCAGTCTCCTGCCTCGAGACAGACTGTTTATGGCTTGCTTTACTATCTCTTAGATACATAGACGCTCCTGCTCCCTGCAAAAAGAGTTTTCATGTTCTGTGTTGCCCTAAGAGGTGAAAGAGACACCATTCCGGGCACCTTCATTGGTTTATTCTCTTGAGACTTCATGTAGTGAACAATGATCAAGGAACTGACTGCACATCAAGTCCTGTCCAAGGCCACCAACAAGCCTGGCGGGGCATCTGTAGCATAGCAATGCTGGCATTTTTTCTGTTGCTTATTTTTTTGTTTTCTCTTTTGTAGCACATGCAAGTAGGAAATCCAAGAGGTTGCACATATTTTGAAAATGTTAAATTCTAAAAGCTAGCAAGCTTGTCTGCAAAATTAACCTTAAACTCATATGGACCAGCTGAGTGTGGAAGGACTACAAAGTATTTAGTCTTATTGATTTTCCCAGTTGCTTCTCCCCCTCCTTCAATAGTTTTGATGGAACTGCTTCTGATTAGGAAGCTGCCCCCTTTCAAGGGCTGTTGCCCTGTTCACAGATCTCTTTCAGAAAAGGAAGAACTTTCTTGTCTTAACCTTAGATTTTTCTTGCTTTTATGATTTACAGTGTTAAATTGAAAGTAGCTAGGATGTGTGAGCAAGGGTGACTTTCTTTTGGAGGGGAAGCATTTTTTTCAGAAACTGCCAAAAGCTAAAATTCATTGAAGTCACAAAAAGTTGTTTCTACATAGTCTTTTCCTTACATATTTTCTTTATCTTTGAACAGAAAAGAATAACAATATTAATCTAATTCCAAAGTTTAGCAGTTCATTGATACCCAGTAAAATCATTCAAATTGCAGGCAGGAGGTGTGCAATTATCTGAGCCTGTGAAACAGGCTCTAGATCTATTTTTCACTGTGCCTATGCACATAATTGCATTTAACTACTTCGTTGCTAAAACCCACTTGAAGCATTGCATTTTAGAGGAACTTAATAAATTCTTTTAAACCAAAATATTAAAAAAAAATTATCTACTGCTATGGTACTACTCTCTGTTTGATTTAATGCTCTGAATAAAGAGCTCTCACTCTTCACTAATGGCTTAATCAAATGTTCTGCATTGTGGACATGAAGAGATACATCACTCCACCTTGCACAAGACATCCTTTCTTGTAGAAAATAGTTTAATGTGTTAAGACTGGGCAAGAGACAAACTCTCAGAACAATCTTTTATTTGAGTGGTTGGGTAGTTAGGGATGAGGCTCCTCAATTTCAGTATTTGTCACAATGAATATTCATTTAACCCTGCAAAATGACAAGTGGCAGTTTGACAGCTGATGAGCAGAATAAGAGTGCCATGAATGTGTTTTAGGAAATCTGAGCCAGCATTTCTAGGCCAAGGGAACATACAAATTTTTCAAAGTTTGCACAGGGTTCTTTTAACCCTTTCCACAGTCTAGACAGATCTCTTTTCTATTCCACTTTTAGTTAAAAATTTATAAAACCCCATAGGCCATTAGCTGCAGTCACTCTTCTTGGAATGTAGTGGCAGAGACCCTAATAATCAGGAGCCATTTTATAAATCTCAGCCCTAATTTACCTGTTCTGCTTTATGCAATTATGCTCATACACCAATTTTAACCTCTAATTAAATAGAAAATTTTCCTCCTTAACACATTCATGTTCTTTTCCTACCATTATATTTTCTAGTGGGGATACTCTATCTCAGAGTCTTATCTCAGTTTGCAGGTGCTTTGTTCCATCAATTACTTTGGTGGACCATTTCTGTGATTCTTGCAACTTAAATGATAAAAATTTTGAAGAAAGGTGATTGAGCCTGCTTTTTTGTCAAAGTTGTCTTGTATGATGAAGTTAACATATCACTGTGTCTTTGGAAAATGGCTGTTGCTTTTTATTTCTATATCTTCCCTTCTGCGTCCCCGGCATGGATGTGCCATTCCTAAACACCTTTGCTTCCTTCTTCAGACTTGTTAGGAAAAAGTCTGCTTTAGATTGCATGGCACTGTTTCTTTCTTTCAGCTTCCACTAGACCAGGTTGCTCAGAACCCCAACCAACCCAGCCACGAACAATCCCAGGGAAAGGACAACCACAACTTCTCTGGGCTACCAGTTCCAGTGCCTCATCATCAGGTAAAGGATTTCTTCCTAATAACTAATCTAAACCTACCATATTTCAGTTTAAGGCCATTCCCCCTTGTTCTGGCATTTAGTTTACATGTGAAAAATTCCTGTCCCACTTTCTTGAAGGCTCCCTTCAGGTACTGGAATTCTGCAATTAGGTCACCCTTGAAGCTTTTTCTTTTCCAGGTTGAATAATCCTGGTTCTCTCAGCCATTCCACATAGTAGAGGTGCTCCACCCCCCTGATCATCTTGGTGGCCTCCTCTAGACTCCCTCCAACAGGTCCCTGTCCTTCCTGTGCTGGGACCCCAGAGCTGATGCAGCCCTGCAGGTGGGTTTCCAGCAGGGCAGAGCAGAGGGGCAGAATTCCCTCCCCTGCCCTGCTGCCCACGATGCTCTGGATGCAGCCCTGGATATATTTGGCTTTCTGGGCTGTGAGTGCTCATGGCTAGCTCATGTCCAGCCTCTCACCCACCAGAACCCCAAATCTCTCTCCTTCTGTTCACCCCCCAGCCTGTGCTGATACTGGGGGCTGCCCTGATACAGGTGCAGTACCTTGCACTTGGTCTTGTTAAACTGCATGAGATTTCTAAGTAAAAGACAGAGAACTAAGTGGAGGAATGGCAGAAGCAATGTGTTACATGGATAGGGTAACACAGATGCAAATATATTCTTAATATAACTTCCACAGTCCCCAGAGAAATTTCTTGTCTTTAAATTGTAGAAATCTTCTACCAAATAAATTGCTAATTTACCATCCAAGGAGAAAGCATGTTTCTCCACTGGAACAAGGGAGTTTCTCTTGAAGAATTTATTTTGAGCTAAGTTTCCTTTACAGAATTATTAATCTGTATTAATTTTTAGGTATGTGTTGTAAAATTCAGATTATTACTATTCAGGATGCCTTCACCTGTCTTAAAGGGAGTCAAGAATGACTGCATGTCTGGTTTGAATTGAATTCCTTTTTCTGTGTCTGATTCTCCAAGACCGGTCTGCTTTCCTTTGACTCAGCTAGCTTACATTTTTGCCAGGCAAGATATATTACTCTAAAAGGAAAAGGAAGAAGTTAAAAACTGAGCCTATTAAAATACACTTGCCTCTATCTTTTTCCAGACCCTATTTGTCTTTCTCCAAGTGTTTGCATGTGGAAGATTTCAGGAAGCCTGCTTTAAAGAAAAAATCTTATTTTCAGTTGAGCCTAAAGAACACCCAGTCAATTAAAGCAATCCTTATTTTATTCTTTTAGGGAAAGCTAGGAGGACACACACACACAAAATGTTTCCTTCTTGCAAACATAAGCAAGGGAGCCATTTTATAGGCTTTAAAATTGGAAAAGTTTGGGACCATGCTTCTTGTTAAAGCCAGGTAAATTTTTCATTGTCAACATATAAATATTTTGGAGCAGAATTCAACAGCTTTTTTATGACTGTATTATACTCAAGGAACTGTGTATTTGCATTCATAGATGACTACATACATTTCACAGCAATCAGCAAAGAGATTTATAAGTGGAGTGACTCCTTGGCTTTATGTTCAGGATCTACACAGACACCTTATTCACAATTTGGTAGTTTATAGTATATCTTTGTATGATGGAAAAAGATAGAAAAAATTATTAAAATAACAGCTGGATATTATCAGTTGGAACTCATTCTCTATGATGTTTCTGCTAATCTGAGATTTTTAAATTAAAAATAAAAAAACCCTTATTTTAAAATAGGTGTACTAAAATTCTTGTGGACATTGATTTCTTATAGATTATTTCTCAAAAGAAAAGTAGTAGATGAATGGTATTTTGGGTAGTTGAAACAGATTTTATGTTAATTAACTCTTAGTTCTGCAGCTAGAACTACATTTCTGTTTGGTAAAAAGTGTGGCAATGAATATACTTTTCAAAATGTATCATGCCTCCTGTTGTCAGTATTGTGAAGCCTAGACCATTGGTAATATTATATCATTATTTTTCAGGAGCATGTTAGAAAAAATTCTTGCAAAGTCTGGGAAAGCAATCTCCACAGGAAGATACTGGGCTTACTGTATTTAAGTATGGGGAAATGGGGAGTGATATCTTTCATGAATGGCATGAAGCTGGTCTTTATAGAGCTTTCTAAGCCTCTATTGTTGCTATACCCTCAGGCTTCTCACTGCAGGTTTTCATACTGCAGGAGGGATTTTCATTTTTGGTTCTGATTCATTCCTAAGACCACCCTAATCCAGTTGTAAATGGGTCATTCAGACTAAATAGTGAGAAGTGGCTCAATTTTAATGTAGTCATATCTATTCCGCAGTGTTGACCACAGTTAATTAATATTTGTCTACAAAATTATCCAGGCTTACCTTAAACAAGACCTGCCTGGGTCAAGGTGGGTCATCTCAATTAATCTGGAACTTTAGGAAACATCAGGCTTCAATCAGTGTTGTCCATCTGTGTTGTACATGAAGGTCTTGAGGCATTTACCTTGATGTCAGCTGAGATAGGAAAGTCCCAACTTTGTAGCTAGAAAACTGAGACAAACACGAAGTCCCAGATCTCTTAAAGCACTAGCAAATCTTTCTATTCACAGGACATGTAAAATTGAATAGGAAATATGTGCAAGAAAAATTTCTCCCACTCTGTAACTGTTGAGGCACTCTTCCTATTTAGGGCATTCTAAAAAAGAAACAAAGCAAAGGGCTCAGCAAGGTTTTTCTCAGAATAATACTCCAAATTATTTTGTGGGAGTCCTGAGGTTCTTCAAGCTGGTGTAACAGGTGGGAGTCCTACTCCAAACTGAATGTGTGCTTGAGGCACACAGCCAAGAGTCTCAAAACACTAATCACACACTACCAGATTCAGGCAATCATGCAGGTTTCCTCAGCTCCCTGAAAATGATAACCACAGTGTGGTCAGACGTGTGTGTCTAGTTTTGTCTGCAGAGATACATGAAAGTGGGTTAAGAGCTGTATACTTATGAAACTGTAACATATACTTATGAAACATGAACACTGTATGTTTTTCATAAGTATATGTTTTTGTTATTCAGTGAAGTCTTCATGAAAGCCTACAGATAAATGATTATAAAGTATCCCTCTAGAAAATACTTGAGCATCAATATTCATACTTTTGTCTACAGTGTAAGAGAACTTTTGTGCTAAGTATTTACCATTTTTTCTTTTGATATTACCTTTTCCATTCAGAAAGAAAACAACAGATAGAATCCTTTGAATGGGTTACTTCACATTCACGAAAGGGTCAATGATAGAACCTGACATTGTACAAGGAGAAGTCCACACTGCTTTTGGATACATGCCTATCAAACACTACACTGAAATGACAGTGTGTGTTTGGATGTGCAACACCCAACATTTCCATTTTTCAGAGAGAGAAAGGGAAAAAGAAACAAGGGGAGACAAGAAGCAAGCTGGAGGCAAGAGCAGGAGACTGATCAGTCATAAGAGAAAGTAGCCATTATAAAAAACACCACTTCTGAGTCGAGTGAATGGGCTAATGATCATACTTGTCAAAATCACATTTAACAGGAAAGTAGTTTTTTTACCTTTATTTTCAATATGGCATTTTTGCATGGGAATGCCCTACAAGACCCTCAACATCACGTTTGCCCAGAAGTGCTCTAATTAACTGTACCAAATGGCCTACTCCACTGTCATGTTAATGCCTTCTATCTGGCTGTTTGCTGGCCATCATGTATCATTGTTCAGCAAATGACAGCAGTCAGGTTATTAAAGGTGTAGATATTAAATTAACAGCAGTGGTAAACATTGTAGCTGTACTTCACATCTCAGCAGAGCCAATGAAGTGGATGACACTGCATCCATGCTGATATGCTGCAATGACAGATGGGCGTCATTTAACACAATACATCAGTGGGCAACCCACGTACCACAGCTGTCCTCCACTAAATGAATTAGATCAGGGTAATTAATCTAAGGCAGAAAGTATTACTAAAGTGGGTCCTAAGCGGAATTAGAAACGAATGAAATATCTTGTTAAAAAAGGGAAGGAAAAGAAAGGGAAAGAAAAAAAAAAAGCCAAACAAAGGCTCATTGCAGCATGAGTGTGGAAATGATTATTAAGTATTTTAATTGGACACACAAAGGACAGCGCCCATGTCTTAGTGTGAAGGAGTATATAGTAGGTAATCTTTTGTTCTGCAATATTTTATCATAATGTTTTTTGTCACTGTGTGCATTAAGGAAAGCAACAACACCAGCAAGGGAACAAGATGTTAGATTTGATACTTTAATGTAAGAAAATCCTATCATCTTTATTACTTACCTGTACTGCTGATGGAATTATTCCTTGTTACATATCCTCCACTTACATTGATTAGCCTTTTTAATTTCTATGATATTTTATCAGAAGGATGTCTTATTTCTGGTTTTGGCCTGAGGATAGCTTTAAAAAACCCCAACACAATTCTCTTTCATTTACACAAAATCTGTAGTGTTTCTCCATCACTGTTCTCTCCAATCTTCCCCGTCTGTACTGGGTCAAAAAAACCAACTAAACAAACAAACAAACAAACAAAAAATCAACAAAAAACCAAAAAAAAAATCCCAAAACAAAACCAAAAAAAACAAAACAAAAAACCCCAAACAAGTAAACAAACAAAAACTTTTATTGTACATTGGTATAAATGTTCTATATGAATACATGACAAGTTTGTTGGGTGGTTTTTTTTCAATTAAACCCAAATGAATGATGTAATGTGTGTTTGAGATCATAAGCAGGTTAAATAAGCAATAATTTAAATGTTAAATAAGCTCACAGCTAGGGTACATAAATTCATTCCTAAGTCTAGACAATTTAAAGAGCAGTTATAGAAGAAAAGCAACAAAGAAATATAAGCCTGAAAATTTCATTGTTAGTCTTGCAGGTTCTGTATTAATTCTGTTCCACTTCATTTAGTGTATGACATCTGCAATGGAAAATTTCCCTAAAGGATGTCTCTGACAAAGGCAAGCATTGATCAAGCATCATGTACTCGCTTGATGCTGTCAGCTCACTTGCAGCTTCCTCTTTATTCTTTTCCCTTTGCCTAAGAGAGCCATCATCTTTCAAAACACCCTTCTCTGCAGGTAGAGACTGGGATTTGCTCCTTGTTTTAATCTTTAGGGGGAAAAGGGAGTTGTGGAAGGAGAATTATTTTGGGAATAGGTGTTATAGCAGTGGTGATGTTAGATTGGTGTGATGGAAACACATACTGCTATTAGACTACAGAAAATTTCTGAAATGTATTGACTTTTATGAAAGTGATGTTTCAAAACAAGTCACAATGTGTGATTCAGAGTGCATCCAAATTATTAAATAGCTATTTACAGTTGTTTCAGTATAATCTCCATTGTGAAACAAACCTTACTCTATGTGAGCATTGCAAATTCTGTTATCCTCTTCACCCTGCTAAACCAGAGCAGTGTTATGAAACGATGATATGGCATATGCTTGGTAATTCCAGCATAGCATATTTTGTATGTAAGTTGTTTCCTCATGTGTAAATACTTTAAGAGTGACAGAATGACAGGCCCTCAGTTATTTTTGGTTAATACCCATACTTTTTCTACTTCTGTGTTACTTCTGCTTCTGTGGCACCATGAAAAATGTCCATCCAGCCTAACTGCACTATCCCTTACTAATCTGTTCCTGCTCTCATTGAAACATATTTTTTTTCATGTATGAAACATAACAGTTCAGATCAACTTTTTCCTATAGCCTTGAGCATGTAACAGATTTCCTTCACTTTTAGTTTCAAGATGCAGTTTCAAGATGCTCTTGTCTCTCTAGTTTTATACTGATGGAATTTTCCTTTGCATAAATTTTCCTTGGCATGCCTTCCTTGAATTAAGGGACATTTTTATTTTCTTGTGAAGGTTTTATTTCTTTTCTGATTCCCACAGAAAATCAACCAAATATCAATATTTGCTGAATCAAGCAGAAAGTGGGCTTTTATGGTGCCTTAAAACTCATCCTTTTGCAATACATCAACATTTTGAATCCACATACACATTTTTGTTACATGAGTATGATATCACTTTTATCATTGTAGACCTTCCATCACTGATGTCTAGGTTTTAATTGTTTCACTCTTATATAAAATCATCACTCATATAAAATTCCTGAAGTCTGTAGCATCTCTCTCCGTGAAGAGAAACTTTGGGAGTTGGAGCTATGTAGTGTGGAGAAGAGTGAGAGGGGATCTCATTAATGCATATAAATGTCTCAAAGGCATGTGCCCAGAGGGTGAGGCCACATTCTTTCAGTCATGTCCAGTGACAGGACAAGAAGTAATGACCATAAACTAAAACACAAGAAGATCCACTTCAACACAAAGAAGAGCTTCCTTACACTGAGGGTGGCACAGCCCTGGAACAAGCTGCCCAGGCTCTCTCTCTGGGGACATTCAAAACCCGCCTGGATGCATTCCTGTGTCACCTGCTCTAGGTGGCTTTGCATTGGCAGAGGGCTTGGGCTAGATGATCTCCAGAGGTTCCCTCCAACACTAACAAATCTGTAATGGCTTGGACTAGATGATCTCCAGAGGTCCCCTCCAACACTAACAAAACCGTGACCCTGTGATTAATGTTCTTTGATAGCAGGGGTCATACACACCTAGGGTTTCAGATACAGTCATTGCTGTGATTATTAACATATCCCAAAATAAAACATGGACTGCAATATAAATGAAAGGTATAGAATATGTTGCCTGTATACTTAAGGGGAAATAAAATGCTTTCAGTTTTTCTTTATTGCACTTGTTCTGACTTCCAGAAATGCTCATGCCTATGAAAGGTCTATCCTTTCACTGAAATCATGCCAGAAATTGGGTGGGAAAGCTGCATATGGTTTGGAGTTTTTTTTTTAGCATGGACACTGTGTACTGGAGACAATAAATTCACTTTGTAGAGATGATCAAAACTTTGTATACTTATAACTTCAGTTTCTTCTGATTTGATCCTGAGTTGAATTGCTTGTTTTGAGGTGACATGCTGCAAATGTCCTATTACTACCACCTTCTTGGACTTGAACTATAGACAAGAATCCACTTTTTTGCAAACCTTTGAAAATTAGGATTTGTAACAAGTATAAATAGCTACATTGCAGAAAAATTGTGCATAAACTAAGTTAGAAATAAATGATGATTTATCAAGGTGTCAGGTGTTGTGTGATGATAGATGAAACACAAAGATGTAATAGTACAGTTTGCATACTTATTGAAGTGCTGTATCTTCATCAGGAATATATTCCTACAGTTTTTGAAAATTAGCCAAAAACCTTAGAACAAACAACCACCACTTTGCGTGCTCCACAGTGTCATACTGAAACTTTCTGATGCAGCTTCTCTCTTGAAAGTTTTCTGAAATGTCATGTAGAGATGGTTTTATCTCCACTGCTGACTGCAGTGAAATGTGGAAAAAGTTTTATGAACTTTGTTGGGTGTTCAGGCACATACAGCATAAGAGATTCATCATGACTGCAGCCTTTATATACTTTTACAGCTTAAGATTTAATAATGAACATAATAGTGATTTTTATGAATTTGAAAGTGAATCTTTCTCATAATATCCTGATATGTCTTCTTTTACAGCATATTTTCACAGTGGTCACACACATTACAAGTGCTACATGAGACATGGACATACCATCTCAGGACAGTGGAAGATTGTATTGAGATGAAATAGTATAAAATTGCACGTAGGGGAAAAAAAAGCATCACTGGCTTCAACACTGGTAAAAACTGCTGTATAAATTCTCTGCAGAATGAATTTCCTCTGTTTAACTATAAAACCTCTTCACCTAAGACAAAAATGATTGTTTTCATAAGATTGATCAGTCCCACAAGCAATGGTCCTGAAAGATAGAGAGTACAAATTATTCTGCATTACAATTTAATTTTATATATAATTTTCTGAATCAACCCAGAAAAGTTTGCAGTGTTATGCAAGCAATGATCCGTGGGGAGTGGAAGAACTAATCAGAATATCAGAATATGATCACATAAGATTTCACAATCAGCACATGATAACATCTCAAGACTGCTGACTTCAAAGGAGGAAAAAATTATTTCAAATGACTTTGCTAAACTTCCCTGCAGTCTGCCTAGTTTTTGAGATTACATTTCAGCTTTTTTTTCCTTTCCTTCTTCTCTGTCATTGTTACCCTTACTTTTAAAATATATTTTATATATGGAATTAAAGATAGTTTCTGAGCCTGTGGTCCCATGATAAAAATATTTTTTAACATAATTTATAACAAATGTCCTCCTACTATATAATCTCCAACCTTTTTTAGGGGAGAGAAATTTGGTGGCCAGTATTTTCAAAAAAGGATGAATCATAAATGTATTTTACTAATTAAAGGTACCTGTAAATAAATTAAGTTCATTTAGCTTTGGTGAATGTTGAGAATTAGATTTGTAAGAGTAGGATACCACAGTACAATAGAAACCCATATTTTATGATCTATTTTCAATGTGCTATTTGACACACTTTTTCAGGTTTACAAGGTAGCCCCCTATATAAATACAGCTCTGTAAAATTTCAAGTGTAGAGAAAAGAAAATGAAGCTGAACCAAACCATTGATACGTTTTTAGAAACTTCACCACACTTAGTAAATTTCCAGGGCTTTATCTTATTGAATCTGTGCAGTATGTCTAGACAAGTAGGACTATCACAGCACCTCATGTCTGGTTCATGTTAATTCTTAAGTAAGAACTAAACAATATTTTCAACTGATTTCCAGGCAACTGCAAAGACTACAAAAGGCTTGAATCTCTTACCAGAAGATGTCAGGTTATGTGGTCATAACCTTCTTCTCTTTCTGACCCGGTTTGATTAGGCTAATTAATGCCAGGATTTGCTCCCAGCAGCCTTCAGAGTCTTAATAACTGCTCAGTGTGGCAATGCTGCTGCAAGGCAAGTGCAGAGAGGCATGACTTTTTGTGTCCTTTTCCTTTCCTTACGCACAAGCACAGAGCTAGTCTCAATAAATCTGTGTGATATATTTTATCACCCTTGACACAAGAACTGGGGGAACAAGAGTTTCCCTGGAAAACACTATTTAGTTCCTAGTGGAAATGCATGTGTTTTTATTCTGGGAGGTCTGGTCTGCACATTTTAGTCTTCATGTCCAGTAATGTGTTTTATTTCAGGGGGTGTGAGTAAAGCTTACCTAATTTTATGCTGCAGTGCATCATCTTCTTTCCATGTCTGTTGAAACTTAAAGACTGCCTGCTAGGCTTTTTCAGCTCTGAGGTATTGAAGCTTGAGCAGATAAGTGTGCTGGAAAAGAAGGCATAAGGATAAAAAATGTCAGGAAAGATGCATAAACCAATCAAAACCTAGTACTCTGGTCATCAAAGAAAGCAACCTTCTATTTATTCTACTCAGGAAGGAGATCAGTAGTTCACTGTTATTTTTTTTGTCAGCAATTATCAGGCCTTATTATATTATAATCTATAATACTGTAGCTCTTAGATAAGTATTCCAGGCCAAGCAAAGAAATAAACATTTTGTCTGTAAACCATAAAAAGAGAGATATTTACTGTGCTTCAACTTTTTTATCTTTGAGACAAAACCAAATATATACCTGAAGCCAGTTTTTGTCACATTCCACTTGTTTTTAGGGGCTTTGTATCAGGCCTCCAATGAATGATGTCTCTGTTAAGGAATTATTTTCTCAGTCCTTTTCCTCTATTCTTCTCCATTTCTGTACCTATTTTCTTTACAGTGATCACATTATACTTCATTGTCATGCTTTCTGGTTCACTGAAATCCAACACTGGAATTACAATACACAGTTGACAAAAATGCTTCATTGATTGTAGGAGAACCTACTCATGGATCTGTTTTACTAATCACATTTTTAAATGAATTTGTTCTATATAGTTTATTAGAAAGAATTCAGCAAGAAAAATCTATTAGGGTGAAACTAGAGTACAGGTCTGTTGAAGTTTATTCACACCAAAAATGAGGAGATTTGAAGCAAAGTATTAAAACATCATATCTTATGTCAACAAATAAAATATATTGATGAAATTATCATCAGCACTAATCAGAAATGAAAGAACATGATCCTTATTGTTACAAACTGACCCAAAGAATTTTCAGGTCATTAAATTTCCTGTAGCTAATCTTGTTGTTATTCAAAGGAGTCTAATAAAATTTTGTCAGTTATGATGCTATTTTGCACCCAGTTTTGAATGGCACCAGAAGTGACAAGATGAGTTAAAAAGTAGCTGATCTCCCAAGGTGTAAAAGCATTTCAGATATTTTCAAAATTGCTCTTGATTTATATTATTGGAAAAGAAGAAAAATATTCTCAGTGATCAATTCCATAAATTGAAATCTTCAGACAATATATAAAAGTTGAATGAAAGACTGCCAGATACATTTAATTTTACATTTAGAAAACATGTATATAAAAATAAAGAAATAGAATTCCACATCCACAGAGAGGTCTCATATTTCAGTGCATTACACCCTGGATATCCTTGTTTCAGACAGCAGCTTACACAACTTTCAAATACATCACTGAGTATTTAGATCTTGCTGCTGAAGAACAGTTTGAAATAAGAAGAATTTTATTCAGTAAATATTTCACAGAATGGAAGAGAAAAAGATAATCTCCTGTCACAAGACAGGGATAATAAAAGAATGCTTGAAACACAAAATAAAAGAATGCGCACTAAAGCTAACATGTTATCTGCATCATTTGATACAGACCGAATATCATTCAAATTCCTGTAGGATCTAATCACATTTTTGAGGGTATGAATGTTAAGCAAAAAACTGTGAAAGTCCCTTATCTGACTTAAATTACCTATAGACTATCATTAGTGAAAAAAAAAAAGAACACCCTCACACCCTCCTTTCAGTGAACTCCCTCAGGCCCCCTCAAGCCCCAGCACACACCCACACTCACACACACACACACATGCACACATGAACATGCACACATGCCCCAGAAGCTGTTTAGGAATGAAGTGAGATGTATTTCCTCAGCTAAGGGAACAGATCATGTTATACTACAAGTTGTTTGACTTATCTTGACAGTCAAATGTCCTTCCTGTAACTCTATGTGACCCTTTCTCATTTTCCTACTGGGATTTCCATTTTAATTCTAAATTGAAAATTCCCCCCCCTCCTTTCTATCAGTGAGAGTTTTGCAATTAGAACTAGGTGTAAAAATGGGATTTCAGTTGGTATCTCTATGTCCCCCAATTCATGCCTGCTGATCCACAAGCAATTCCCTTACGAGATAATTAAATGAGGTCAACGAGAGCCAATTCTGTTCTAATCACTGGCTGCAATCATCAGAGTGAAGATTTGACATCACACATGGCACAGACAGCTATCACTCCTGGCTGCAGGTATTTTCAAACACAGTCACATGAAGGCTCTTACGGTTTGCCTGAAGGGCTCGACAGTGAATTTACCAAGTGTGAACTACAGGGCACACAGGGTCTCAGGGTCTCTAGGTGCAGAAGGAAGTGACTGGAGTGGATGGGAAGGCTGGATCATCCCAGAGTTTAGCGCTGCTACAGCCATCCTTCCCTGCAGGTTTGTAAGCTGGCTGCGGAACTGGTGCTGTGTATCCACTTACACACAACCCCCAGAGCTCTTCATCCTCTCAACCTTGTGCAGTGTCTTGTACTCTTTCAGCCATTTGAAGGCTCTGAGTGCCATACAGGGAAACTTATGCACCTTTTTGCATTAAATGACACTGTTAGAATCTCCTTCAGTTACCTTGCATTTATTCTCTTAGGGGAGAATTGTGTGTAGTAAAGCATTCAGCCGTGCTAGAAAAAATTCCACCCGGGGTGGAATTTTGGTTTTTTTTTTTTTTTTTTTTTTTTTTTTTTTTTTTTTTTTCCCCTAATGTATACACTGTTATTTTTTTTATGTTAGAGTTTACAAGGTCGGAGAAGTGCATGTTGACCTGGTCATTTCCTTGCAGACAACAGAAGAAAAGTGGTTTTTTTCAGGAAACAATTACAAAAGGAAAGGGCAATGGCTTTCCTGACCCGTTCTGGTAGGGCACTTCATTCGTATAGATAATGGGAAAAAAGGCATGCAGCATTTGTATGTTGGTATTGAATCATTGGTGAAGAGGTGGTGTGATGTGATAAGAAAGTGGATGAAATTGATTCAAAAGAAAAATCATCAAAACACACTTTCAAGCAGAGCTTTTAACAGAGTGCTATTCCTGTATTCCCTTTTATAATTAACATCCAGTTTTTATCAGGGTTCTTTCTGAAGTCTAAATAAATGCCCCTATTGTGTGGCTTCTGGCTTATATCTTGCAGAAGACACAGGTTCTAGTTCATCATTAAAAACAAATCCTAGTTTTATGAGCCATATAAAGAATAAGGCTGCCCATGGCTATAATTGAGTTGCTGGGTTTTATCTCACTACAGTCTGTTGGGTGTCTCTCTAGCTATAAAACAAGCAATTTTACAAAGACCCTGCGGTGCACAGAGCAAGACTTTTGGCTTTCTAGTTATTTAGTTCCCTGTTTTCTCTGCTTTATTTCCAGAGGTATCAGATGCAAATTAGGTTTCTAGTTTCTCTTATCTCTTTGTTCCTTCCAAAGCTGAGATTGATAGCTTTAAGGAGATCAAAGTCAAATTTCAAATGTATCCCAAATTGATAATCTCCAGACTATCATACACCTTGTACTCAGAACAAAAAACCTAAAATCCATAATGACATGAGCATGGTAAATATGGTTCTTCTGTTAGACTAAGTAAAAGTAGATTATACATGTTTTTTAAACTTCAAAGGCCTGTCCTGTTAGTCAGGTTTCTTTAGGGTCTCAAAGGCACTGTGCACTCCCTTTTGTGTAAGGAAAATAAAAGACACTACAGCAAGAACTTGAGAGGATCTTCTTCCTGCTAACATTGCAGTTTCAAAG
Organism: Passer montanus; assembly: GCF_014805655.1. NCBI lineage: Eukaryota > Metazoa > Chordata > Aves > Passeriformes > Passeridae > Passer > Passer montanus. Next base: position 18,317,514 of record NW_024356505.1, on the reverse strand, counting down.
ATAAATGGCCAAAACATTTTAAGAAAAAAATGTAGGGGCATTTGTACTTTATTTAAAGCAAATATAGAAATCTAATGTGCATCAAAACAGGTTTTTGCTTCACACCTGATTGTAATAGCTATTTCTATTGTTTTAGATATTCTGGCCAAACAGGTCACTAAATAAAAGAGGCAAAAATGATGGGCCCTTATTTTTCTTCCTATGTCAAGAAAAACGAAGGAGGGAAATGCTCATTTCCAATAGACTGCAAAATCTGCTGGTCTAATCCAAAGCCAGTTCCCCACTGACACAAATGAACAATGACAATGCTTCCTAATGCCAATATTTGGGACTGAGCTGCCTGGTGCAAATGAGACTGCAGTTGGGGCGCAGAGAAAGTTGCATGACCAGGGCCCTGTCAAAAGCAGCGGTGCAGGTCGTGAGTGCCTGCACACCGTCCCCACAGAGCCACCCTGACAGTGGCCAGGCTGCTGGCAGGTGGCCACCGTGCTTCCTGGCTGCCTGCCAGTGGCTCTTATCTGTGCCCTGGTGAGCAGGCTGTTATGACTAATCCCAAGTTAAAGGAGAGGTTTTAGTAGGAAAAAGTCTCAGGATTAGCTACATCCTCCCTGCCAGGAGTGCCTCTGATTTTTCTTTCGCACTTTCTTTGGAGCGCTCAAAGGCAGATATTTGGAGAAAAATAATTTTTGATCTTTCAAACAGTCCTCTTCCAAATTGTTCTCTTCCAAAATAAAAGGATGTTTGTGTGTATGTGTAGGTGAATGGAAGAAAATAACGCTATTGTTCAGCATAGATAAATACTTCTGTGATTTGTACATAAAGGCATTTGCTTGAGATAGTGCATGGTAATCTGCTTGTGGGCTAAGAAATACATTCTTTCCAACAACATGTCTTCTAGTATAGCATTGGGTGACAATTTGATCCTGTATATGCTTACAAAATATATGTTTTGTTATTCTCTGTGCAGTGCTGGAAGCACCTGTGTATTTCCCCTATGGGAAGTCTGTTGTGATGTGACAGATCTTCTCAGACAGCACTTCTGGGAAATATCAAAAACTCTACACAGCACTAGAGATAGAAGAAATAGAGGGGTTTGAGTGGTTTTTTACTTCAAAAACTCTTAGAGAAATATATTCTGAAAACACTAGACTGTCAAAAGAATTCCCTTCATTGACTGGTAAAAAGCAGCAGCTATCCTCACACTGCTAACTGCTGTGTCCCAATTCCCACATCTAAGGATAAGGAAATGCAGTGGTCCTTCTGGTGTACTCACTCAGCTGAGGCTGACAGTAAAGGTGCAAATTCTTGTCAGTTGTCATTACCTGGTTATGTGTTCTAACATACCATGGAAAAATAAACTCTTAATGGAAAAGTATCTGAGAATTAGTGACTTCTCCATATGCACTGAAACTGATTCGTGATCACAACCACATTTGAAAAAAAGCTGTACCTGTGCCAGTCTAAAGTGAAAAATATAATCCAAATAGTAATTCTGATTATCTCTGAAATGCAACTAGGCTCTAAATAAAAGAGCCAATATTTTTGTTTTCAGTCTACAAGGGCATTTAACTAATAGAAGATAGAAAAGAAAAGGAATAAAACTTAGAGGGAAATAAAGACTACGGAGTAATTTTCTCACTAGCCACGACTATGACAAGAATTAGACTCTGCTTCCCATGAAGTCCTGGAGTATAAGCCAATCCTGTCACACTTCAGAGCTCTGCAGAACTGGAAGAATGAATAAGGTGGGAAGAAGTGGGGAACTGAGCTCTCATCTTCTTACCCCAGGTCTGCTGACATCTGTCTGCAGTTACACAGGTGGGAAGAAGGGATTATATCTGGACATTGCCAAAATGACTCTGAAACATCATTGGTGGGTTTGCTCTGCTGGTTCCATCTGTCTGTGCCTCAGTGCACATGCAAGGTATTTTTAAGCCACCTGCTGTTGATACAGTGGTTTCTTTCTTTTTTTTCTTTATTTTTCCTTTTTTCAGAGTGGCATTCAGACTTGCAAGATCAAAGTATTGATCAAAATTCAGTGAAAGGCTCAGTATTATCCCTAAACCTTAACTTGCCTATCTAGATTCCCATTACACTAACCCCTGATGGGCTGGGACATTTGCTGAAGTATTCATTTCTCACCATGGTGACACTGCTATTATAACTACGGATGCTGCCTTTGATCATAACAAAATTATACTGAAAATATGGGCTTGTTTTTTCTGTACTCACTCTCACTGAAGACTTGGATTCAGGTGGGCTAAAGGAGGTTGAACTAAATAATATTTTGTTCCTTCCTTTTATGATAGGAAATGGGGGGGGGGGGGGGGGGAGAAACCAGAATGTTAAATCATCCACAACAAGAACTGTGATGTGTGTCATGAAACACTGGAATATGTCCAGTAAATAGGGCAGAAGAACACAACTGTAAAAGCTCTAACTGTTTCATGTCTTCCAACTACTGCAGTGCCTGTTGAGCAAACTGAGAATTTACTCAAATTGTGTTTTTCACTGAATTTTTTAAAAAAAATTTTAAAGGACAGGTAAGATAGAACTCAGCATCAGAGGAAGAGTTTCAAACAGTAACTGTAATGTTCTAATAATTTCCATATTTTTCTATTTATTTGAGAAATCACTAATCACTTAAGTCAATATATTGACAATTATATTGACAATGATTTCCACCAAACAGGATTTAAATTTTACTGAACAGGGATTCTCTGTTCCATCAAGTATTTTCAACATTGAATAATTAAATTTGAAATGTCACCTTGTATGGTAAATTCGCAAAAATGGATGTGAAACAGAAAGGTTTTTTTCACTTGTAGAGTTCCTTCTTTCAAATATCTTATTCAAAATTAGGAAAAAGGAAATTTCAGGAGATGTTTTGAATAATTACAGGGGAAAGAAGATGCCAGGATAGTTCATTCTCATCCCCAAAATACTTTTACAGTAAACAAAGGCAAAGTAAAACTTTGTGAATTTTCTGCTTGTGTAATATATACAGAAGTCTGGGAGGATACAGACATTTGTGTATGCATACATATACATGTCCACATAAACGAACTAAGAAAGAAAATGTAAAGAGTCAATTGTTATAATTTCAATATTTTAAAAATTAGTTATTTCAATGAAATTTCAATGCAATAACAATAACAACAATAAACTAAATCACAAAATCAGCATAATAAATTACATTTAATTCAAAATATTGCTAATTATTTTTATACCAAGAAGTGAGCAAAAAAGAAACTTTGGAAGATTGATAATACAATCATGTATGTATGCATGAAAAACTATAAATACCACTATAAATACGTATATTATATATGTATAATATAAATAAAGGCTATAAATTGTAACTATAAATATGAAAAGTTTATTTGAAATGAGCCATATATAACTCCTGGGAGAAAAAAAATAAAGTCTCCTAACCATGATTATTAATACAACAAGCTTCCTAATATGATTACTATGCTTGGGGATACCTTCTATAAAACTTTACCATCGCTTATCCTAGAACTCTTCATGACATGGCAAGATATTGTCTGCAATTTTTTCAGCCTTGCAGCAAAGGAAGTTGCTGTCAGTAATGTTACCAAGTATGTTCTGACTTTATGATATATATTAGCTTACTGGTCCACCTGTGATTGTAACTGCTTGGAAGTCAGGAGCCAGAGAAAACTGCTTCCTAGATTCTCCAGTCAGGTACAGCCATGCTTTATCACGCCAGCTGTAGACCCTCTGGTACATAATCTAGCTCTGATACCAATGAGGACGCCAATATAAAACAAATGACCAAAAAATTACTAAGAGCTGTGTCTCAGACCTGGCCCACTGGATTTACAGCAGATAATTCACCAAACACTTGATCTAAAGAGGTCACAGAACATCAGATATAGTCAAACGTGAGGTCAGCTAGTCTTCTTGGACATAATAAGTTATTTATGTCTTTGGATCTCCCATAGTACTCTGTCAGTGCATGATATGTTAGGTAGGTTACAGTACTGAAATTCCAGAGCAAATAAACTGGTCCTGTGGTAAGCATTACAGTACAGGCATTGCTAATTATTTATTTCCTGCTGTTAAGCAGAAAACAGGCTTGACTGCCCTGACAACAGCTGCAGCATTACAATGTGTGAAACACTGTGAACTTTATGTGCTAGCTGTCCTGAAGAGCTCTGGGGCAATGGGTATTACAAGCAGGTAGACTAGTTGTCAGAAGAGCCTTCTGAGGAGTCCTAGTGCATCAGCAGCAATTAATGCAGGTGGTATTTTAGACAAGGGAGCTAATGAGCTTTAATATGCATGCAGGTGAGGGAGTGCTGAATCAGTAGAGCCATTAATGAACCTATGACAGCCTAATTAGCTACAATTTAAAATCTATGGAATCTAATCAGAAGAGCTGAACACTGCTGCAAATCTGTGTATGAATGAGTCTTTCTAAATACTCCAATCTGTTGCTTAGTCACTGATTGATAGTAATTGCTTTTTTTCCTCCATTGTGTATAGGAAAATGCCCAATTTTGTTCTGATAGAGGAGGACACAACATTGAAGTTAAATGCCTGAGATATTTGACTGCTTAAGTTTTAATCAGGAGATGTTTAAAAAAAATCAAAGTAAAATTAATTTCCAGCCCTGAATATAGATGATTAAAAATACACCACCAACTTTTCATGTATTTGGCAGGCAGAGATTATATAGTAGTTAATCAACTCCAAATAGCTTATATGAAATTAAAGATAGAACTACAGCTGAAGTGGTATAAAATACACATAATACTATAAGAATTTCTTTATATAGCAGTGTTATTAAACTCCTTAGATGAATGATTTTTAATACAACCAAAAAAGAATTTTCCTATAAAAAGAGAACAATAATATCTCCTGTATGCAGTTATTAAAAAAAACAAAAATAGTAAGACCCTATTATAACCCTATTACTAAATATTATATTTTCTTTTTCCAACACCATTATGGGAAAAAGAGTATTTGGTAGTGCACAGCCAATGTACACAACACAATTAAAGGGTATGTCCAATATTGTCACTGAGATATTAACTATTCTAAATGAAAGTTTTTATACCTGAAACACTATGAAATTTTCCTTATGCTGATGAGTCAGATCTTACTACTTTATGAAGGTGAAATCCCATGAGAATTTTCCTTTTCTAGCCAGCAAGAAATTTCTTGTAATAGCACAATAGCAGATAAACATTAGACTGGTGAGTAGAAAGCTGATGAAGAAATGAGAATGCCTTTTTGTGCATCAATTTACCAGTCCCTGGCATCCTTAGTAAACATTACTGAGTGTTTACACATTTTAAATGGGTGTTAAAATGAATCTCCAAGGATTTGCTCATTTGAAGTCTTTGCTATTTTTGCTTTTTTTGCTATTAATTGAGGTCATAGTGTTCTGTGTCACTACTGACATTTTCATGTAGATACAAAGAATTTGAAAACAGGAGAAGTGTAAGCATTTTAAGTAATCTCTAATGGCCATGAATTTGAAATTGCAATTTCCTGAATATTACTATTGAATGTTTATTGAATATTATTACTTATACACAGCAGGCTGATGAAGAAGGAAAAGAAGAGGGATGCTGGAAAGGAGGACTTGGGAGACAATTTACACCTTAAAGATTGCTCCTTTTTTTTCATGATATTTGAGACCACCTCATGATCTCAACATCTCAGCTTTCCTTTCTTGCCACCATATAGATAAATTGGGAAAGCACTGTAAGGATGTTCTAGGAAGAGCTATAAGCTGTGTTACTTGCTTTCTCCACAGTCTCCAAGTGACAGGATTTCAAGAAGAAATTTGTCAAGAAAACTGTATTGTTCAAGATTTTAAACTTTCTTCCTATAACTTATGTTAAGCCTCTCTTTCCCAGAGCTGGAAATGCATTTTCAGTGAGGCTTTTTTTTCTTTTTTAATGAGCTCACATACTTTTTCTCCAGGATGTTCTACAAAGATTAGCAGGAAGCCAGTGAGAAAAGTCTCAGTTGAGACACCTACTACCTGAGAAACTCCTGGAGATAATCACAAGCTTCAGGCCAGTTTGTAACCTGAATAGCTGTTTGTGAATGTCTTTCAGATCACAATGCACTCATTGATCACATCCCAAACAATTCTGAATTAAGAATAACACTGAGAGAATTGTTGTCTGATCTCAGACAAATCATGGACAGAAGAAATGGTGAAATTCACAGAATAAATAATTTTTTAGGAATAATTTCATTGGCTATGACTGACACTCACAAATATTTCCCTGAGCAACAACACCAGCTTTACTGCAGATGAACTTTATTTCTGGTGCTGATTTTTAAGATCATAAAGAGATTGAAGTTTGATTTAACATAATCCAACGGCAAATCCTCTTCTTTTGATAATCAGCCACATCTCAGTAGATTAAATTTTATACACATTTTTACCTTGCAGTTTTAGTTATAGAATTATACAACACGCTAAGAAATAAATGAGGACTATGCCTGATCCTGAAGCCTTTATTCATGCAAATAGTAACTTTGCTTGACTTGTATGCAGAATGAGTTCTTAAGAGGTTCTCTGCATTTATTTTAGCTTTCCTTAAAAGTAGTGAAATGTTTTAATGTCACGGGCATATATGTTACAATAACCACATTTTCACACAGTAGGCTTTGGTTGATGTTCATCTTTTTCTTGTCTCCTTTGCTATGTTTGTACACACACATCTATTTACATTTATGGAGGTATTTACTCTGTGTATAAGGCGAGTTTATCTTCCCTGGTTTTACTGTAATGCCACTTAGAAGGCTCAATTCTCAACTCATCATTATTGTTAATACCATACATATTTTTCATGTCATTTTTTCCTGTATTTTTGTCTTCATACAACAGATCAAAGCTTTTTGTCAATGTGATTGTTTCACACATCAAGAAGGAGAGCTCAGGGTCTGACTTCTGGCCTCAGTGGGGAAGGGCAGGCATGCACAGAATAAATATGATAGTAACATGTCTGAGAGTAACATGGCTTCCTATTACTACCACAGAAAGTCTGGCATGTTGTAATAGAGGTGGCTGCTGCTGGGAGGAGTCATGGAATCTGATTATTCTCTTTGCACAGCATCAGTAGGCATGGTGGCTTTCCCAGGCTTGGAAAATGCATGGATAAAGCATGTAACCAATCTAGGACTGCTGAAACACAGCAGAATCCTTGCATCCTTTGTGGCCTCAAGCCCATTCCTAAACACAGGGGGAGTTTGGGCTATCTAGATATTAAAGAAGTTCTCTAGGTTGACCAACCTAGCTCACACTGGTGCAACAATAACTCCAGAAACTGTAGTGAGAGATGTAGAGCAAAAGTATTTATGAGGTTGAGTTTAATTGCATGTGGGGCAATGGCCTGGAATAAAGATCCTGAATGCTCCACCTTAGTGCAGCAATTCTGGTTGATCATTGTTGAGTTGCACAAATGAGTGAGTTGCACAAATGAGTGACTATGATCTATGGGGCTAACAAGTGTATCTGAGCTTATGCAGCAGATGGCAAAACCAAGGTGACAACTTGGAATGACTGTGTTGTCACTCCTACCATGGTGTATCAGATCCAGCCCCACTGGGCCCAGGGGAATGAGACAACACTGCAGAAGAATGAGGCACTGTCATGCTCCTACTTGGTAATTGGGCAGTCCTTGGCTTCTTTAAAGATACTTTGCTTCCATGCATCTTTGGATACCACCCTCACAAAAATACAACTGAGACATGCCATGAAGGATGACAGATTCACCATGAAAATTGTGACATGACTGAAAAAGAAATTTTAGAACAGCTGTACCACCCTCTCAAAAGCAGGCTTGCAAGAAATATGAGTTATAAATTAATTTAAAGAGATCAGCTGTTAAAGATGGTGAGCTTATCAATGTTTAAACCTGAGCTAGCAGGTGCCTCTCACATGATTCTGTTTAAATGTATATTGGGCACGTTGAATGTGGCCAGGGAATGTGACATCATGAAGAGTGAAGCCACTGGCAAACAGAGCTCTCTTTATGCTCAACTAATGCAAAGCAAGCTATATAAAACTATTTTAAAAGGACTTTTTCTTGCCCCTTGTTTGAAAATAATTTTATTTATTTATTTCGCACAGTGGAAATTTTAGATTTTATAGTATATCCTGCTGGTGCATAGTTGAATAAATTTATTTTAAGCTGTTTGTTAAACTGTTTTCTTTCTGTACATCTTTGGTGATGCATTTTTTATTAATTTATTTTTCAGGTGGCTTTTCCAGTATTTTTCTTATTTCCTGCTGTGGAGATGAGTGCTCTAATAAACAATTTTTTGAAGTGGCTAGTTTTACATTTTTTTTCCTCCTGTATCCTGCTGTTAAAGTGCTGTAAGCTTGTTACATGTTCATTTGTTTTAAATAGCTGCTGCTCCTTGTTTTTTAAAAAAATTTTCTTGCACATTAGCCTTCATTTTGAGAATTTCCTTCTCCCTTCTAAGTAAAATTAAACAGGAAAAAGCAGTGAAACAGCCTTTTGAAAAAGTCTTGGTATTGCAATTCCCAGGAATAACTAACCTGAGGACTCAGCTATAATAACATGTGACTCTTCCATACCAAGTTACAGCACTGACCACTCATAGGCTCAGGCTTGTCATTTTCCCTCTTTAAATGCATTCCAATTGCCTTGGTGGAATTTACCACAGATGCTGAGCTCACATGGAACTATG